>NC_079227.1:43727903-44047903 GCF_029633865.1 Lampris incognitus
TGTTATCGGAACTGCCCGTCTGCATAGGCTAGCAGTTAGCTTAGCCTGCCCCGCTTCCATGTCCTGTCAGACCGCCCTTGGTCTTACCTCTTTGGGCACAGCTCCAGGCAGGGCCATGGTCCCTTTGCCCACAGAACGCAGCAGACCAAGCTCTCCCAGCCGATCCATCACCAGCTCTCCCAGCCATCAAATGAAGACATAAACTTAGACTCAGTTGTGAACAAAGACACTTGCAAGGACGGTGCTGGGTGAAGCCTCCGCAAACGTGAATTCGTGCCTCCATCTTTCCACACCGGAAGCGGGATCATGGATTCCGCCTCCGGTGTAATTTAATCATGGATGGTTTAAAATGCAGTGGCCCATATTCATAGTTTTAATTATGATATGGGTGGAGCCTTTCACATTGATGAGCATTCAGCTCATTTATTTGGTCACAAGTCTGACATGTCTGAATGTCATATCAGAAAAGTCACACATTTGATACCCACAATGGTCACGTCTATACATATAAATCCCTCTCAAGAAGAGTTTCAGTTAAATGCCTTAAGTGTTATATTGTCTTTTGCTGTTGCTTCAGGTAATGTTGTGAATGGGACCATTGGAAAGCAGATGGTGGACATGCTGGTGGAGTCCTCAAATAATGTGGAGATGATCCTCAAATTTTTTGACATGTTCCTTAAACTTAAAGACCTCACTTCCTCTGATGCTTTCAAGGAGTATGATGCAGATGGAAAAGGCAAGAGTCTGTTAAGCTCTGATTTAGCTTTTTGTGTGTTGAGAAAGCATTGTGTATTCACACAAATTAATGAAACATGCAATATGTCAAATATGAGTACACTACAATACAAATACATATATTGATTGACAGCTCAATGGATTTAATTTATTAATTGACTGACAGGCATCATCTCTAAGAGGGACTTCCAAAAGGCTATGGAGAGCCATAAGCACTACACCCAGTCTGAGACAGAGTTCCTGCTCTCCTGCACCGAGACAGATGAGAACGAGCTTCTGGACTATGAAGAATTTGTTGAACGATTTCATGAGCCAGCCAAGGTATGTTGAGTTGAAATGAATGGAAGGCACAACCCAAGGCCAAAGAAGCAGATTTATTCCTTGAAGCTCGAGGCTGAAACTGTTTTAGTAATGTATTAAGAGTTTAAGCATTGAACTGTATATTCACTAAGTAATCATTTAACAGTTTGAAAGATGAACTGAAAATCCCTCCCCATATTCAGCACAAAGTATATGCACATTGCTCTTTTGCTTCAGGGAAAATTTGGAAGAAAACTACTATCCCACTCTTATTATTCCGTTTGCTTTATTCAGTCTAAACAGATGACAGGATGTCTGCAGACCAGCTGCAATTACTTACACTGCCAATACTTAAGTCCTCAAACCTTACTTTTTTGTGCATACATGCTCCATTTTTAATATCTACCAACTTTGATATGTATATGCACCATTTTTATTATTATTTGTAACTCATTACTTGTTATAGTTACTCAAAAAAAAACTTGAATTGCACATCAATGCACTTTGCTTTTGTTTAAACATTGATTCTGTTTCAAGCTCTTAATTTTTCTGTTCTTACATAACCAGATATAACAATATATTTTAGGCTCTTATATACGGTAATGTACAAATACAGCGACTGTAATGATAATATGACATTGTTATAAATACATCAATATATGACAGAATATATATCATGCAGCTTTATAAACACGAACAACGTGTTAGTTCATAGCGTAAAGAAATGGGACTTAAAGGGAGAGCAGGCAGTTTCGTGTACTGGTGCTGTGGTGTCTCAGCAGTCCAGTCTGTTGTTTATTTGTACCTCCAGAAACTGAAACAATTACGCCACTTATGAACCTCTTAGATCAGTATTGACATGGATGGATCATCGTTACGTGCTCCATCTGATGTCCACCACTAGATCCTTCATGCGCCACCACAAAAGCCGTACTGGGTTCTTGTACCTCTCCTCCTCACCTTTGGGGGCACCACATGTTTGGTGTGAAAGGTTTGGTACATTCTAATGCTCTGCCACAGACTTGGCAATTTCTTGCAACACTATCCTGGTAGGATGTTGACTAGCTCTGTTAGCTGTTCTGTTAGTCAGCCCAGGCAGTATACGTGATAACAAACTATGCCCTTACCATGCTGTTTTTCAAAATGAATCACAGGGGTGTCCGGGTGGGGTGGTGGTCTATTGCCTTGCCTACCAACACAGGGAATGTCCAATCAAATCCCTGTGTTACCTCCGGCTTGGTCGGGCATCCCTACAGACACAATTGGCTGTGTCTGTGGGTGAGAAGCCTGATGTGGGTATGTGTCCTGGTTGCTGCACAAGCGCCTCTTCTGGTCGGCCAGGGCACCTGTTCAGGGGGAGGGATAACTGGGGTGAATAGTGTGATCCTCCCACCGGCTACATCCCCCTGGTGAAACTCCTCACTGTTAGGTGAAAAGAAGCTGCTGGTGACTCCACATGTATCGAAGGAGGCATGTGGTAGTCTGCAGCCTTCCCTGGATCAGCAGAGGGCGTGGAGCAGCGACCGGGACGGCTTGGAAGAATGGGGTAATTGGCCAAGTGCAATGGGGTGAAGAAGTGGGGGGGGAAATAAAAAAAAAGAAAAGAAAAAGATAACGTCAAGTCCCACATCAAGAAGTTTGGCATTGACTTTAACATCGGGGAACAAGCAGCAAAAACGGAGGCCTGGAGCCTGGCTGCCCATGAGGGTGCTGGGCACTACAACCATGACCTCCACTGTGCTGCTGAAAACAAGCACAGACTCGGACAAGAGCATTTTACCAGGAAGGCCCGAACCACATCCTCAACCACTTCTTCACACCTTTGCCCACATTGCCCCAAAATATGCGACTCCAGGATTGGCCTCTATGCCCACCTAAAGAATCACAAGGACTAGAAGGAGGACAGTCATACCGACCCTGAGTGACTTTCGATGATGATGATATTTTTTGTTTGCAGTGATGTGATTTTGTAAGGTAGTTGGCATTAAAGTTGGCAGCACGCGTAGTGTTGAAGCGCAGCTTGAGATCATCTGCTGTGCAGACAACTACGGTCTGCATGCATGTCAAGCATGCCGGTTTGGCATTGGCGTGGTCCAGTAAAAATGAAACAAAACTGATTAGTGCAGTCGGATTTGAACTGAAGGTTTTCCTGGTCGACTCTGCATTTTTTTCGTGCAGGCCATGTTCAGTTATTGATTATCTGTAGCTTAGCTGGTGAGTGGCTCTGTCTAGTCAAGGACCGTAGAAAGCGTGGCGTGCATCTTACGTCTACGCATGCTCTATGGCATAGGTCAAGTGTACGGTGTGGGCTGAGGTCAAAATAAAGTAGAGCTTTTTTCACATGTTATGATAGGTGTGTTACTGTCAGTTGGTTGGCGCAGGCCAGACAGTTAGCTCTCGCGTGGGCTTCAGGGATCTTAGAGGAGGCATTGTTAGTCTCAATGGGCTGTGGCTCCTGAATTTTTACCTTTTGGACTAGTTAGCATCTCAAGCAGTGGAATTTTTCAGATAATCTGAAAACATACTACTTTGTAGCTTTACTTTATTGAGGAACAGCTTTATTCCTCTGATGGTTTTCCTATTAATTCAGTTTTGCCCTACCCTGTGCTTTACTATATTTCTCTTGCACTTCTATTGTCTTACAAACATGCAGGGGTCTCCGACCTCAACCCCACCTTTGCCCATCAACATACCCACACCTAGACATGCTCTCCTTTATCTGAACTACAGCAGCAAATCCCCCTGTACCCAAACTCAGTCTGTGCCTCAGCATCCTGCCCCTGTACTCCAACTCAGTCTGTGTGCCTCAGCATCCTGCCCCTGTACCCTAACTCAATCTGTGTGACTCAGCATCCTGCCCCTGTACCCTAACGCAGTCTGTGTGCCTCAGCATCCTGCCCCAGTACCTTAACGCAGTCTGTGTGCCTCAGCATCCTGCCCGTACCCCAACTCAGTTTCTGTGCCTCAGCATCCTGCCCAAGCACCCTAATGCAGTCTGTGTGCCTCAGCATCCTGCCCCTGTACCCTAACTCAGTCTGTGCCTCAGCATCCTGCCCCTGTACCCCAACTCAGTCTGTGTGCATCAGCATCTTGCCCCTTTACACTAACTCAGACTGTGTGCCTCAGCATCCTGCCCCTGTAACCTAACTCAGTCTGTGTGACTCAGCATCCTGCCCCTGTACCCTAACTCAGTCTGTGTGCCTCAGCATCCTGCCCCTGTACCCTAACGCAGTCTGTGTGCCTCAGCATCCTGCCCATACCCCAACTCAGTTTGTGTGCCTCAGCATCCTGCCCCAGTACCCTAACGCAGTCTGTGTGCCTCAGCATCCTGCCCCAGTACCCTAATGCAGGCTGTGTGCCTCAGCATCATGCGCTTGTACCCCAACTCAGTCTGTGTGCGTCACCATCCTGCCCCTGTACCCCAACTCAGTCTGTGTGCCTCAGCATCCTGCCCCTGTACCCTAACGCAGTCTGTGTGCCTCAGCATTCTGCCCCTGTACCCTAACACAGTCTGTGTGCCTCAGCATCCTGCCCCTGTACCCTAACTCAGTCTGTGTGACTCAGCATCATGCCCCTGTACCCTAACTCAGTCTGTGTGCCTCAGCATCCTGCCCCTGTACCCTAACGCAGTCTGTGTGACTCAGCATCCTGCCCCTGTACCCTAACTCAGTCTGTGTGCCTCAGCATCCTGCCCCTGTACCCTAACGCAGTCTGTGTGACTCAGCATCCTGCCCCTGTACCCTAACTCAGTCTGTGTGCCTCAGCATCCTGCCCCTGTACCCTAACTCAGTCTGTGTGACTCATCATCCTGCCCCTGTACCCTAACTCAGTCTGTGTGCCTCAGCATCCTGCCCATACCACAACTCAGTCTGTGTGCCTCAGCATCCTGCCCCTGTACCCTGATGCAGTCTGTGTGCCTCAGCATCCTGCCCATACCACAACTCAGTCTGTGTGCCTCAGCATCCTGCCCCTGTACCCTAATGCAGTCTGTGTGCCTCAGCATCCTGCCCCTGTACACCAACTGAGTTTGTGTGCCTCAGCATCCTGCCCCAGTACCCTAACACAGTCTTTGTGCCTCAGCATCCTGCCCCAGTACCCTCATGCAGTCTGTGTGCCTCAGGATCATGCGCTTGTACCCCAACTCAGTCTGTGTGCGTCAGCATCCTGCCCCTGTACCACAACTCAGTCTGTGTGCTTCAGCATCCTGCCCCTTTACACTAACTCAGTCTGTGTGCCTCAGCATCCTGCCCCTGTACCCTAACTCAGTCTGTGTGACTCATCATCCTGCCCCTGTACCCCAACTCAGTGTGTGTGCATCAGCATCCTGCCCCTTTACACTAACTCAGTCTGTGTGCCTCAGCATCCTGCCCCTGTACCCTAACTCAGTCTGTGTGACTCATCATCCTGCCCCTGTACCCTAACTCAGTCTGTGTGCCACAGCATCCTGCCCATACCACAACTCAGTCTGTGTGCCTCAGCATCCTGCCCCTGTACCCTAACGCAGTCTGTGTGCCTCAGCATCCTGCCCCTGTACCCTAACTCAGTCTGTGTGACTCAGCATCATGCCCCTGTACCCTAACTCAGTCTGTGTGCCTCAGCATCCTGCCCCTGTACCCTAACGCAGTCTGTGTGACTCAGCATCCTGCCCCTGTACCCTAACTCAGTCTGTGTGCCTCAGCATCCTGCCCCTGTACCCTAATGCAGTCTGTGTGCCTCAGCATGCTGCCCATACCCCAACTCAGTTTGTGTGCCTCAGCATCCTGCCCCAGTACCCTAACGCAGTCTGTGTGCCTCAGCGTCCTGCCCCAATACCCTCATGCAGTCTGTGTGCCTCAGGATCATGCGCTTGTACCCCAACTCAGTCTGTGTGCGTCAGCATCCTGCCCCTGTACCACAACTCAGTCTGTGTGCCTCAGCATCCTGCCCCTGTACCCTAATGCAGTCTGTGTGCCTCAGCATCCTGCCCCAGTACCCTAATGCAGTCTGTGTGCCTCAGGATCATGCGCTTGTACCCCAACTCAGTCTGTGTGCCTCAGCATCCTGCCCCTGTACCCTGACGCAGTCTGTGTGCCTCAGCATCCTGCCCCTGTACCCTAACACAGTCTGTATGCCTCAGCATCCTGCCCCTGTACCCTAACTCAGTCTGTGTGCCTCAGCATCCTGCCCCTGTACCCTAACTCAGTCTGTGTGACTCATCATCCTGCCCCTGTACCCTAACTCAGTCTGTGTGCCTCAGCATCCTGCCCATACCACAACTCAGTCTGTGTGCCTCAGCATCCTGCCCCTGTACCCTGATGCAGTCTGTGTGCCTCAGCATCCTGCCCATACCACAACTCAGTCTGTGTGCCTCAGCATCCTGCCCCAGTACCCTAACGCAGTCTGTGTGCCTCAGCATCCTGCCCCTGTACACCAACTCAGTTTGTGTGCCTCAGCATCCTGCCCCAGTACCCTAACGCAGTCTTTGTGCCTCAGCATCCTGCCCCAGTACCCTAATGCAGTCTGTGTGCCTCAGGATCATGCGCTTGTACCCCAACTCAGTCTGTGTGCGTCAGCATCCTGCCCCTGTACCACAACTCAGTCTGTGTGCTTCAGCATCCTGCCCCTTTACACTAACTCAGTCTGTGTGCCTCAGCATCCTGCCCCTGTACCCTAACTCAGTCTGTGTGACTCATCATCCTGCCCCTGTACCCCAACCCAGTGTGTGTGCATCAGCATCCTGCCCCTTTACACTAACTCAGTCTGTGTGCCTCAGCATCCTGCCCCTGTACCCTAACTCAGTCTGTACGACTCATCATCCTGCCCCTGTACCCTAACTCAGTCTGTGTGCCACAGCATCCTGCCCATACCACAACTCAGTCTGTGTGCCTCAGCATCCTGCCCCTGTACCCTAACGCAGTTTGTGTGCCTCAGCATCCTGCCCCTGTACCCTAACTCAGTCTGTGTGACTCAGCATCATGCCCCTGTACCCTAACTCAGTCTGTGTGCCTCAGCATCCTGCCCCTGTACCCTAACGCAGTCTGTGTGACTCAGCATCCTGCCCCTGTACCCTAACTCAGTCTGTGTGCCTCAGCATCCTGCCCCTGTACCCTAATGCAGTCTGTGTGCCTCAGCATGCTGCCCATACCCCAACTCAGTTTGTGTGCCTCAGCATCCTGCCCCAGTACCCTAACGCAGTCTGTGTGCCTCAGCATCCTGCCCCAATACCCTCATGCAGTCTGTGTGCCTCAGGATCATGCGCTTGTACCCCAACTCAGTCTGTGTGCGTCAGCATCCTGCCCCTGTACCACAACTCAGTCTGTGTGCCTCAGCATCCTGCCCCTGTACCCTAATGCAGTCTGTGTGCCTCAGCATCCTGCCCCAGTACCCTAATGCAGTCTGTGTGCCTCAGGATCATGCGCTTGTACCCCAACTCAGTCTGTGTGCCTCAGCATCCTGCCCCTGTACCCTGACGCAGTCTGTGTGCCTCAGCATCCTGCCCCTGTACCCTAACACAGTCTGTATGCCTCAGCATCCTGCCCCTGTACCCTATCTCAGTCTGTGTGCCTCAGCATCCTGCCCCTGTACCCTAACTCAGTCTGTGTGCCTCAGCATCCTGCCCCTGTACCCTAACGCAGTCTGTGTGCCTCAGCATCCTGCCCCTGTACCCTAACGCAGTCTGTGTGCCTCAGCATCCTGCCCCTGTACCCTAACTCAGTCTGTGCCTCAGCATCCTGCCCCTGTACCCCAACTCAGTCTGTGTGCATCAGCATCCTGCCCGTTTACACTAACTCAGTCTGTGTGCCTCAGCATCCTGCCCCTGTACCCTAACTCAGTCTGTGTGACTCATCATCCTGCCCCTGTACCCTAACTCAGTCTGTGTGCCTCAGCATCCTGCCCATACCACAACTCAGTCTGTGTGCCTCAGCATCCTGCCCCTGTACCCTGATGCAGTCTGTGTGCCTCAGCATCCTGCCCATACCACAACTCAGTCTGTGTGCCTCAGCATCCTGCCCCTGTACCCTAATGCAGTCTGTGTGCCTCAGCATCCTGCCCCTGTACACCAACTCAGTTTGTGTGCCTCAGCATCCTGCCCCAGTACCCTAACGCAGTCTTTGTGCCTCAGCATCCTGCCCCAGTACCCTAATGCAGTCTGTGTGCCTCAGGATCATGCGCTTGTACCCCAACTCAGTCTGTGTGCGTCAGCATCCTGCCCCTGTACCACAACTCAGTCTGTGTGCTTCAGCATCCTGCCCCTTTGCACTAACTCAGTCTGTGTGCCTCAGCATCCTGCCCCTGTACCCTAACTCAGTCTGTGTGACTCATCATCCTGCCCCTGTACCCCAACTCAGTGTGTGTGCATCAGCATCCTGCCCCTTTACACTAACTCAGTCTGTGTGCCTCAGCATCCTGCCCCTGTACATTAACTCAGTCTGTGTGACTCATCATCCTGCCCCTGTACCCTAACTCAGTCTGTGTGCCACAGCATCCTGCCCATACCACAACTCAGTCTGTGTGCCTCAGCATCCTGCCCCTGTACCCTAACGCAGTCTGTGTGCCTCAGCATCCTGCCCCTGTACCCTAACGCAGTCTGTGTGCCTCAGCATCCTGCCCCTGTACCCTAATGCAGTCTGTGTGCCTCAGCATGCTGCCCATACCCCAACTCAGTTTGTGTGCCTCAGCATTCTGCCCCAGTACCCTAACGCAGTCTGTGTGCCTCAGCATCCTGCCCCAATACCCTCATGCAGTCTGTGTGCCTCAGGATCATGCGCTTGTACCCCAACTCAGTCTGTGTGCGTCAGCATCCTGCCCCTGTACCACAACTCAGTCTGTGTGCCTCAGCATCCTGCCCCTGTACCCTAATGCAGTCTGTGTGCCTCAGCATCCTGCCCCAGTACCCTAATGCAGTCTGTGTGCCTCAGGATCATGCGCTTGTACCCCAACTCAGTCTGTGTGCCTCAGCATCCTGCCCCTGTACCCTGACGCAGTCTGTGTGCCTCAGCATCCTGCCCCTGTACCCTAACACAGTCTGTGTGCCTCAGCATCCTGCCCCTGTACCCTAACTCAGTCTGTGTGCCTCAGCATCCTGCCCCTGTACCCTAACTCAGTCTGTGTGCCTCAGCATCCTGCCCCTGTACCCTAACGCAGTCTGTGTGCCTCAGCATCCTGCCACTGTACCCTAACTCAGTCTGTGCCTCAGCATCCTGCCCCTGTACCCCAACTCAGTCTGTGTGCATCAGCATCCTGCCCCTTTACAATAACTCAGTCTGTGTGCCTCAGCATCCTGCCCCTGTACCCTAACTCAGTCTGTGTGACTCATCATCCTGCCCCTGTACCCTAACTCAGTCTGTGTGCCTCAGCATCCTGCCCATACCACAACTCAGTCTGTGTGCCTCAGCATCCTGCCCCTGTACCCTGATGCAGTCTGTGTTCCTCAGCATCCTACCCATACCACAACTCAGTCTGTGTGCCTCAGCATCCTGCCCCTGTACCCTAATGCAGTCTTTGTGCCTCAGCATCCTGCCCCTGTACACCAACTCAGTTTGTGTGCCTCAGCATCCTGCCCCAGTACCCTAACGCAGTCTTTGTGCCTCAGCATCCTGCCCCAGTACCCTGATGCAGTCTGTGTGCCTCAGCATCCTGCCCCTGTACCCTAACTCAGTCTGTGTGCCTCAGCATCCTGCCCCTGTACCCTAACTCAGTCTGTGTTTCTCAGCATCCTGCCCCTGTACCCTAACGCAGTCTGTGTGCCTCAGCATCCTGCCCCTGTACCCTAACTCAGTCTGTGCCTCAGCATCCTGCCCCTGTACCCCAACTCAGTGTGTGTGCATCAGCATCCTGCCCCTTTACACTAACTCAGTCTGTGTGCCTCAGCATCCTGCCCCTGTACCCTAACTCAGTCTGTGTGACTCATCATCCTGCCCCTGTACCCTAACTCAGTCTGTGTGCCTCAGCATCCTGCCCATACCACAACTCAGTCTGTGTGCCTCAGCATCCTGCCCCTGTACCCTGATGCAGTCTGTGTGCCTCAGCATCCTGCCCATACCACAACTCAGTCTGTGTGCCTCAGCATCCTGCCCCTGTACCCTAATGCAGTCTGTGTGCCTCAGCATCCTGCCCCTGTACACCAACTCAGTTTGTGTGCCTCAGCATCCTGCCCCAGTACCCTAACGCAGTCTTTGTGCCTCAGCATCCTGCCCCAGTACCCTAATGCAGTCTGTGTGCCTCAGGATCATGCGCTTGTACCCCAACTCAGTCTGTGTGCGTCAGCATCCTGCCCCTGTACCACAACTCAGTCTGTGTGCTTCAGCATCCTGCCCCTTTGCACTAACTCAGTCTGTGTGCCTCAGCATCCTGCCCCTGTACCCTAACTCAGTCTGTGTGACTCATCATCCTGCCCCTGTACCCCAACTCAGTGTGTGTGCATCAGCATCCTGCCCCTTTACACTAACTCAGTCTGTGTGCCTCAGCATCCTGCCCCTGTACCTTAACTCAGTCTGTGTGACTCATCATCCTGCCCCTGTACCCTAACTCAGTCTGTGTGCCACAGCATCCTGCCCATACCACAACTCAGTCTGTGTGCCTCAGCATCCTGCCCCTGTACCCTAACGCAGTCTGTGTGCCTCAGCATCCTGCCCCTGTACCCTAACGCAGTCTGTGTGCCTCAGCATCCTGCCCCTGTACCCTAATGCAGTCTGTGTGCCTCAGCATGCTGCCCATACCCCAACTCAGTTTGTGTGCCTCAGCATCCTGCCCCAGTACCCTAACGCAGTCTGTGTGCCTCAGCATCCTGCCCCAATACCCTCATGCAGTCTGTGTGCCTCAGGATCATGCGCTTGTACCCCAACTCAGTCTGTGTGCGTCAGCATCCTGCCCCTGTACCACAACTCAGTCTGTGTGCCTCAGCATCCTGCCCCTGTTCCCTAATGCAGTCTGTGTGCCTCAGCATCCTGCCCCAGTACCCTAATGCAGTGTGTGTGCCTCAGGATCATGCGCTTGTACCCCAACTCAGTCTGTGTGCCTCACCATCCTGCCCCTGTACCCTGACGCAGTCTGTGTGCCTCAGCATCCTGCCCCTGTACCCTAACACAGTCTGTGTGCCTCAGCATCCTGCCCCTGTACCCTAACTCAGTCTGTGTGCCTCAGCATCCTGCCCCTGTACCCTAACTCAGTCTGTGTGCCTCAGCATCCTGCCCCTGTACCCTAACGCAGTCTGTGTGCCTCAGCATCCTGCCACTGTACCCTAACTCAGTCTGTGCCTCAGCATCCTGCCCCTGTACCCCAACTCAGTCTGTGTGCATCAGCATCCTGCCCCTTTACACTAACTCAGTCTGTGTGCCTCAGCATCCTGCCCCTGTACCCTAACTCAGTCTGTGTGACTCATCATCCTGCCCCTGTACCCTAACTCAGTCTGTGTGCCTCAGCATCCTGCCCATACCACAACTCAGTCTGTGTGCCTCAGCATCCTGCCCCTGTACCCTGATGCAGTCTGTGTGCCTCAGCATCCTGCCCATACCACAACTCAGTCTGTGTGCCTCAGCATCCTGCCCCTGTACCCTAATGCAGTCTTTGTGCCTCAGCATCCTGCCCCTGTACACCAACTCAGTTTGTGTGCCTCAGCATCCTGCCCCAGTACCCTAACGCAGTCTTTGTGCCTCAGCATCCTGCCCCAGTACCCTGATGCAGTCTGTGTGCCTCAGCATCCTGCCCCTGTACCCTAACTCAGTCTGTGTGCCTCAGCATCCTGCCCCTGTACCCTAACTCAGTCTGTGTTTCTCAGCATCCTGCCCCTGTACCCTAACGCAGTCTGTGTGCCTCAGCATCCTGCCCCTGTACCCTAACTCAGTCTGTGCCTCAGCATCCTGCCCCTGTACCCCAACTCAGTCTGTGTGCATCAGCATCCTGCCCCTTTACACTAACTCAGTCTGTGTGCCTCAGCATCCTGCCCCTGTACCCTAACTCAGTCTGTGTGACTCATCATCCTGCCCCTGTACCCTAACTCAGTCTGTGTGCCTCAGCATCCTGCCCATACCACAACTCAGTCTGTGTGCCTCAGCATCCTGCCCCTGTACCCTGATGCAGTCTGTGTGCCTCAGCATCCTGCCCATACCACAACTCAGTCTGTGTGCCTCAGCATCCTGCCCCTGTACCCTAATGCAGTCTGTGTGCCTCAGCATCCTGCCCCTGTACACCAACTCAGTTTGTGTGCCTCAGCATCCTGCCCCAGTACCCTAACGCAGTCTTTGTGCCTCAGCATCCTGCCCCAGTACCCTAATGCAGTCTGTGTGCCTCAGGATCATGCGCTTGTACCCCAACTCAGTCTGTGTGCGTCAGCATCCTGCCCCTGTACCACAACTCAGTCTGTGTGCTTCAGCATCCTGCCCCTTTACACTAACTCAGTCTGTGTGCCTCAGCATCCTGCCCCTGTACCCTAACTCAGTCTGTGTGACTCATCATCCTGCCCCTGTACCCCAACTCAGTGTGTGTGCATCAGCATCCTGCCCCTTTACACTAACTCAGTCTGTGTGCCTCAGCATCCTGCCCCTGTACCTTAACTCAGTCTGTGTGACTCATCATCCTGCCCCTGTACCCTAACTCAGTCTGTGTGCCACAGCATCCTGCCCATACCACAACTCAGTCTGTGTGCCTCAGCATCCTGCCCCTGTACCCTAACGCAGTCTGTGTGCCTCAGCATCCTGCCCCTGTACCCTAACGCAGTCTGTGTGCCTCAGCATCCTGCCTCTGTACCCTAACACGGTCTGTGTGACTCAGCATCCTGCCCCTGTACCCTAACTCAGTCTGTGCCTCATCATCCTGCCCCTGTACCCCAACTCAGTCTGTGTGCATCAGCATCCTGCCCCTTTACACTAACTCAGTCTCTGTGCCTCATCATCCTGCCCCTGTACCCTAACTCAGTCTGTGTGCCTCAGCATCCTGCCCATACCACAACTCAGTCTGTGTGCCTCAGCATCCTGCCCCTGTACCCTAACGCAGTCTGTGTGCCTCAGCATCCTGCCCGTACCCCAACTCAGTTTGTGTGCCTCAGCATCCTGCTCCAGTACCCTAACGCAGTCTGTATGCCTCAGCATCCTGCCCCTGTACCCTAACGCAGTCTGTGTGCCTCAGCATCATGCGTTTGTACCCCAACTCAGTCTGTGTGCGTCAGCATCCTGCCCCTGTACCCTAACTCCGACTGTGTGCCTCAGCATCCTGCCCCTGTACCCTAACTCAGTCTGTGTGCCTCAGCATCATGCCGCTGTACCCTAACTCAGTCTGTGCCTCAGCATCCTGCCCCTTTACACTAACTTAGTCTGTGTGCCTCAGCATCCTCCCCGTACCCCAACTCAGTTTGTGTGCCTCTGCATCCTGCCCCAGTACCCTAACGCAGTCTGTGTGCCTCAGCATCCTGCTCCTGTACCCCAACTCAGTCTGTGTGCCTCAGCATCCTGCCCCTGTACCCTAACGCAGTCTGTGTGCCTCAGCATCCTGCCCCTGTACCCTAACTCAGTCTGTGTGCCTCAGCATCCTGCCCCTGTACCCTAACGCAGTCTGTGTGCCTCAGCATCCTGCCACTGTACCCTAACTCAGTCTGTGCCTCAGCATCCTGCCCCTGTACCCCAACTCAGTCTGTGTGCATCAGCATCCTGCCCCTTTACACTAACTCAGTCTGTGTGCCTCAGCATCCTGCCCCTGTACCCTAACTCAGTCTGTGTGACTCATCATCCTGCCCCTGTACCCTAACTCAGTCTGTGTGCCTCAGCATCCTGCCCATACCACAACTCAGTCTGTGTGCCTCAGCATCCTGCCCCTGTACCCTGATGCAGTCTGTGTGCCTCAGCATCCTGCCCATACCACAACTCAGTCTGTGTGCCTCAGCATCCTGCCCCTGTACCCTAATGCAGTCTTTGTGCCTCAGCATCCTGCCCCTGTACACCAACTCAGTTTGTGTGCCTCAGCATCCTGCCCCAGTACCCTAACGCAGTCTTTGTGCCTCAGCATCCTGCCCCAGTACCCTGATGCAGTCTGTGTGCCTCAGCATCCTGCCCCTGTACCCTAACTCAGTCTGTGTGCCTCAGCATCCTGCCCCTGTACCCTAACTCAGTCTGTGTTTCTCAGCATCCTGCCCCTGTACCCTAACGCAGTCTGTGTGCCTCAGCATCCTGCCCCTGTACCCTAACTCAGTCTGTGCCTCAGCATCCTGCCCCTGTACCCCAACTCAGTCTGTGTGCATCAGCATCCTGCCCCTTTACACTAACTCAGTCTGTGTGCCTCAGCATCCTGCCCCTGTACCCTAACTCAGTCTGTGTGACTCATCATCCTGCCCCTGTACCCTAACTCAGTCTGTGTGCCTCAGCATCCTGCCCATACCACAACTCAGTCTGTGTGCCTCAGCATCCTGCCCCTGTACCCTGATGCAGTCTGTGTGCCTCAGCATCCTGCCCATACCACAACTCAGTCTGTGTGCCTCAGCATCCTGCCCCTGTACCCTAATGCAGTCTGTGTGCCTCAGCATCCTGCCCCTGTACACCAACTCAGTTTGTGTGCCTCAGCATCCTGCCCCAGTACCCTAACGCAGTCTTTGTGCCTCAGCATCCTGCCCCAGTACCCTAATGCAGTCTGTGTGCCTCAGGATCATGCGCTTGTACCCCAACTCAGTCTGTGTGCGTCAGCATCCTGCCCCTGTACCACAACTCAGTCTGTGTGCTTCAGCATCCTGCCCCTTTACACTAACTCAGTCTGTGTGCCTCAGCATCCTGCCCCTGTACCCTAACTCAGTCTGTGTGACTCATCATCCTGCCCCTGTACCCCAACTCAGTGTGTGTGCATCAGCATCCTGCCCCTTTACACTAACTCAGTCTGTGTGCCTCAGCATCCTGCCCCTGTACCTTAACTCAGTCTGTGTGACTCATCATCCTGCCCCTGTACCCTAACTCAGTCTGTGTGCCACAGCATCCTGCCCATACCACAACTCAGTCTGTGTGCCTCAGCATCCTGCCCCTGTACCCTAACGCAGTCTGTGTGCCTCAGCATCCTGCCCCTGTACCCTAACGCAGTCTGTGTGCCTCAGCATCCTGCCTCTGTACCCTAACACAGTCTGTGTGACTCAGCATCCTGCCCCTGTACCCTAACTCAGTCTGTGCCTCATCATCCTGCCCCTGTACCCCAACTCAGTCTGTGTGCATCAGCATCCTGCCCCTTTACACTAACTCAGTCTCTGTGCCTCATCATCCTGCCCCTGTACCCTAACTCAGTCTGTGTGCCTCAGCATCCTGCCCATACCACAACTCAGTCTGTGTGCCTCAGCATCCTGCCCCTGTACCCTAACGCAGTCTGTGTGCCTCAGCATCCTGCCCGTACCCCAACTCAGTTTGTGTGCCTCAGCATCCTGCTCCAGTACCCTAACGCAGTCTGTATGCCTCAGCATCCTGCCCCTGTACCCTAACGCAGTCTGTGTGCCTCAGCATCATGCGTTTGTACCCCAACTCAGTCTGTGTGCGTCAGCATCCTGCCCCTGTACCCTAACTCCGACTGTGTGCCTCAGCATCCTGCCCCTGTACCCTAACTCAGTCTGTGTGCCTCAGCATCATGCCGCTGTACCCTAACTCAGTCTGTGCCTCAGCATCCTGCCCCTGTACCACAACTCAGTCTATGTGCCTCAGCATCCTGCCCCTGTACCCTAACTTAGTCTGTGTGCCTCAGCATCCTCCCCGTACCCCAACTCAGTTTGTGTGCCTCTGCATCCTGCCCCAGTACCCTAACGCAGTCTGTGTGCCTCAGCATCCTGCTCCTGTACCCCAACTCAGTCTGTGTGCCTCAGCATCCTGCCCCTGTACCCTAACGCAGTCTGTGTGCCTCAGCATCCTGCCCCTGTACCCTAACTCAGTCTGTGTGACTCATCATCCTGCCCCTGTACCCTAACTCAGTCTGTGTGCCTCAGCATCCTGCCCATACCACAACTCAGTCTGTGTGCCTCAGCATCCTGCCCCTGTACCCTGATGCAGTCTGTGTGCCTCAGCATCCTGCCCATACCACAACTCAGTCTGTGTGCCTCAGCATCCTGCCCCTGTACCGTAATGCAGTCTGTGTGCCTCAGCATGCTGCCCATACCCCAACTCAGTTTGTGTGCCTCAGCATCCTGCCCCAGTACCCTAACACAGTCTGTGTGCATCAGCATCCTGCCCCTGTACCCTAACGCAGTCTGTGTGCCTCAGCATCCTGCCCCAGTACCCTAAATCAGTCTGTGCCTCAGCATCCTGCCCCTGTACCCCAACTCAGTCTGGGTGCATCAGCATCCTGCCCCTTTACACTAACTCAGTCTGTGTGCCTCAGCATCCTGCCCCTGTACCCTAACTCAGTCTGTGTGACTCATCATCCTGCCCCTGTACCCTAACTCAGTCTGTGTGCCACAGCATCCTGCCCATACCACAACTCAGTCTGTGTGCCTCAGCATCCTGCCCCTGTACCCTGACGCAGTCTGTGTGCCTCAGCATCCTGCCCCTGTACCCTAACGCAGTCTGTGTGCCTCAGCATCCTGCCCCTATACCCTAACGCAGTCTGTGTGCCTCAGCATCCTGCCCCTGTACCCTAACTCAGTCTGTGTGACTCAGCATCCTGCCCCTGTACCCTAACTCAGTCTGTGCCTCAGCATCCTGCCCCTGTACCCCAACTCAGTCTGTGTGCATCAGCATCCTGCCCCTTTACACTAACTCAGTCTGTGTGCCTCATCATCCTGCCCCTGTACCCTAACTCAGTCTGTGTGCCTCAGCATCCTGCCCATACCACAACTCAGTCTGTGTGCCTCAGCATCCTGCCCCTGTACCCTAACGCAGTCTGTGTGCCTCAGCATCCTGCCCATACCCCAACTCAGTTTGTGTGCCTCAGCATCCTGCTCCAGTACCCTAACGCAGTCTGTGTGCCTCAGCATCCTGCCCCTGTACCCTAACGCAGTCGGTGTGCCTCAGCATCCTGCCCCTGTACCCTAACGCAGTCTGTGTGCCTCAGCATCATGCGCTTGTACCCCAACTCAGTCTGTGTGCGTCAGCATCCTGCCCCTGTACCCTAACGCAGTCTGTGTGCCTCAGCATCCTGCCCCTGTACCCTAATGCAGTCTGTGTGCCTCAGCATCATGCGCTTGTACCCCAACTCAGTCTGTGTGCCTCAGCATCCTGCCCCTGTACCACAACTCAGTCTGTGTGCCTCAGCATCCTGCCCCTGTACCCTAACGCAGTCTGTGTGCCTCAGCATCCTGCCCGTACCCCAACTCAGTTTGTGTGCCTCAGCATCCTGCTCCAGTACCCTAACGCAGTCTGTATGCCTCAGCATCCTGCCCCTGTACCCTAACGCAGTCTGTGTGCCTCAGCATCATGCGCTTGTACCCCAACTCAGTCTGTGTGCGTCAGCATCCTGCCCCTGTACCCTAACTCCGACTGTGTGCCTCAGCATCCTGCCCCTGTACCCTAACTCAGTCTGTGTGCCTCAGCATCATGCCGCTGTACCCTAACTCAGTCTGTGCCTCAGCATCCTGCCCCTGTACCACAACTCAGTCTATGTGCCTCAGCATCCTGCCCCTGTACCCTAACTTAGTCTGTGTGCCTCAGCATCCTCCCCGTACCCCAACTCAGTTTGTGTGCCTCTGCATCCTGCCCCAGTACCCTAACGCAGTCTGTGTGCCTCAGCATCCTGCTCCTGTACCCCAACTCAGTCTGTGTGCCTCAGCATCCTGCCCCTGTACCCTAACGCAGTCTGTGTGCCTCAGCATCCTGCCCCTGTACCCTAACTCAGTCTGTGTGACTCATCATCCTGCCCCTGTACCCTAACTTAGTCTGTGTGCCCCAGCATCCTGCCCATACCACAACTCAGTCTGTGTGCCTCAGCATCCTGCCCCTGTACCCTGATGCAGTCTGTGTGCCTCAGCATCCTGCCCATACCACAACTCAGTCTGTGTGCCTCAGCATCCTGCCCCTGTACCGTAATGCAGTCTGTGTGCCTCAGCATGCTGCCCATACCCCAACTCAGTTTGTGTGCCTCAGCATCCTGCCCCAGTACCCTAACGCAGTCTGTGTGCATCAGCATCCTGCCCCTGTACCCTAACTCAGTCTGTGTGCCTCAGCATCCTGCCCCTGTACCCTAACTCAGTCTGTGTGCCTCAGCATCCTGCCCCTGTACCCTAACGCAGTCTGTGTGCCTCAGCATCCTGCCCCAGTACCCTAAATCAGTCTGTGCCTCAGCATCCTGCCCCTGTACCCCAACTCAGTCTGGGTGCATCAGCATCCTGCCCCTTTACACTAACTCAGTCTGTGTGCCTCAGCATCCTGCCCCTGTACCCTAACTCAGTCTGTGTGACTCATCATCCTGCCCCTGTACCCTAACTCAGTCTGTGTGCCACAGCATCCTGCCCCTGTACCCTAACTCAGTCTGTGTGCCTCAGCATCCTGCCCCTGTACCCTAACTCAGTCTGTGTTTCTCAGCATCCTGCCCCTGTACCCTAACGCAGTCTGTGTGCCTCAGCATCCTGCCCCTGTACCCTAACTCAGTCTGTGCCTCAGCATCCTGACCCTGTACCCCAACTCAGTCTGTGTGCATCAGCATCCTGCCCCTTTACACTAACTCAGTCTGTGTGCCTCAGCATCCTGCCCCTGTACCCTAACTCAGTCTGTGTGACTCATCATCCTGCCCCTGTACCCTAACTCAGTCTGTGTGCCTCAGCATCCTGCCCATACCACAACTCAGTCTGTGTGCCTCAGCATCCTGCCCCTGTACCCTGATGCAGTCTGTGTGCCTCAGCATCCTGCCCATACCACAACTCAGTCTGTGTCCCTCAGCATCCTGCCCCTGTACCCTAATGCAGTCTGTGTGCCTCAGCATCCTGCCCCTGTACACCAACTCAGTTTGTGTGCCTCAGCATCCTGCCCCAGTACCCTAACGCAGTCTTTGTGCCTCAGCATCCTGCCCCAGTACCCTAATGCAGTCTGTGTGCCTCAGGATCATGCGCTTGTACCCCAACTCAGTCTGTGTGCGTCAGCATCCTGCCCCTGTACCACAACTCAGTCTGTGTGCTTCAGCATCCTGCCCCTTTACACTAACTCAGTCTGTGTGCCTCAGCATCCTGCCCCTGTACCCTAACTCAGTCTGTGTGACTCATCATCCTGCCCCTGTACCCCAACTCAGTGTGTGTGCATCAGCATCCTGCCCCTTTACACTAACTCAGTCTGTGTGCCTCAGCATCCTGCCCCTGTACCTTAACTCAGTCTGTGTGACTCATCATCCTGCCCCTGTACCCTAACTCAGTCTGTGTGCCACAGCATCCTGCCCATACCACAACTCAGTCTGTGTGCCTCAGCATCCTGCCCCTGTACCCTAACGCAGTCTGTATGCCTCAGCATCCTGCCCCTGTACCCTAACGCAGTCTGTGTGCCTCAGCATCATGCGCTTGTACCCCAACTCAGTCTGTGTGCGTCAGCATCCTGCCCCTGTACCCTAACTCCGACTGTGTGCCTCAGCATCCTGCCCCTGTACCCTAACTCAGTCTGTGTGCCTCAGCATCATGCCGCTGTACCCTAACTCAGTCTGTGCCTCAGCATCCTGCCCCTGTACCACAACTCAGTCTATGTGCCTCAGCATCCTGCCCCTGTACCCTAACTTAGTCTGTGTGCCTCAGCATCCTCCCCGTACCCCAACTCAGTTTGTGTGCCTCTGCATCCTGCCCCAGTACCCTAACGCAGTCTGTGTGCCTCAGCATCCTGCTCCTGTACCCCAACTCAGTCTGTGTGCCTCAGCATCCTGCCCCTGTACCCTAACGCAGTCTGTGTGCCTCAGCATCCTGCCCCTGTACCCTAACTCAGTCTGTGTGACTCATCATCCTGCCCCTGTACCCTAACTCAGTCTGTGTGCCTCAGCATCCTGCCCATACCACAACTCAGTCTGTGTGCCTCAGCATCCTGCCCCTGTACCCTGATGCAGTCTGTGTGCCTCAGCATCCTGCCCATACCACAACTCAGTCTGTGTGCCTCAGCATCCTGCCCCTGTACCGTAATGCAGTCTGTGTGCCTCAGCATGCTGCCCATACCCCAACTCAGTTTGTGTGCCTCAGCATCCTGCCCCAGTACCCTAACACAGTCTGTGTGCATCAGCATCCTGCCCCTGTACCCTAAGTCAGTCTGTGTGCCTCAGCATCCTGCCCCTGTACCCTAACTCAGTCTGTGTGCCTCAGCATCCTGCCCCTGTACCCTAACTCAGTCTGTGTGCCTCAGCATCCTGCCCCTGTACCCTAACGCAGTCTGTGTGCCTCAGCATCCTGCCCCAGTACCCTAAATAAGTCTGTGCCTCAGCATCCTGCCCCTGTACCCCAACTCAGTCTGGGTGCATCAGCATCCTGCCCCTTTACACTAACTCAGTCTGTGTGCCTCAGCATCCTGCCCCTGTACCCTAACTCAGTCTGTGTGACTCATCATCCTGCCCCTGTACCCTAACTCAGTCTGTGTGCCACAGCATCCTGCCCCTGTACCCTAACTCAGTCTGTGTGCCTCAGCATCCTGCCCCTGTACCCTAACTCAGTCTGTGTTTCTCAGCATCCTGCCCCTGTACCCTAACGCAGTCTGTGTGCCTCAGCATCCTGCCCCTGTACCCTAACTCAGTCTGTGCCTCAGCATCCTGCCCCTGTACCCCAACTCAGTCTGTGTGCATCAGCATCCTGCCCCTTTACACTAACTCAGTCTGTGTGCCTCAGCATCCTGCCCCTGTACCCTAACTCAGTCTGTGTGACTCATCATCCTGCCCCTGTACCCTAACTCAGTCTGTGTGCCTCAGCATCCTGCCCATACCACAACTCAGTCTGTGTGCCTCAGCATCCTGCCCCTGTACCCTGATGCAGTCTGTGTGCCTCAGCATCCTGCCCATACCACAACTCAGTCTGTGTGTCTCAGCATCCTGCCCCTGTACCCTAATGCAGTCTGTGTGCCTCAGCATCCTGCCCCTGTACACCAACTCAGTTTGTGTGCCTCAGCATCCTGCCCCAGTACCCTAACGCAGTCTTTGTGCCTCAGCATCCTGCCCCAGTACCCTAATGCAGTCTGTGTGCCTCAGGATCATGCGCTTGTACCCCAACTCAGTCTGTGTGCGTCAGCATCCTGCCCCTGTACCACAACTCAGTCTGTGTGCTTCAGCATCCTGCCCCTTTACACTAACTCAGTCTGTGTGCCTCAGCATCCTGCCCCTGTACCCTAACTCAGTCTGTGTGACTCATCATCCTGCCCCTAGACCCCAACTCAGTGTGTGTGCATCAGCATCCTGCCCCTTTACACTAACTCAGTCTGTGTGCCTCAGCATCCTGCCCCTGTACCTTAACTCAGTCTGTGTGACTCATCATCCTGCCCCTGTACCCTAACTCAGTCTGTGTGCCACAGCATCCTGCCCATACCACAACTCAGTCTGTGTGCCTCAGCATCCTGCCCCTGTACCCTAACGCAGTCTGTGTGCCTCAGCATCCTGCCCCTGTACCCTAACGCAGTCTGTGTGCCTCAGCATCCTGCCTCTGTACCCTAACACAGTCTGTGTGACTCAGCATCCTGCCCCTGTACCCTAACTCAGTCTGTGCCTCATCATCCTGCCCCTGTACCCCAACTCAGTCTGTGTGCATCAGCATCCTGCCCCTTTACACTAACTCAGTCTCTGTGCCTCATCATCCTGCCCCTGTACCCTAACTCAGTCTGTGTGCCTCAGCATCCTGCCCATACCACAACTCAGTCTGTGTGCCTCAGCATCCTGCCCCTGTACCCTAACGCAGTCTGTGTGCCTCAGCATCCTGCCCGTACCCCAACTCAGTTTGTGTGCCTCAGCATCCTGCTCCAGTACCCTAACGCAGTCTGTATGCCTCAGCATCCTGCCCCTGTACCCTAACGCAGTCTGTGTGCCTCAGCATCATGCGCTTGTACCCCAACTCAGTTTGTGTGCCTCAGCATCCTGCCCCAGTACCCTAACACAGTCTGTGTGCATCAGCATCCTGCCCCTGTACCCTAACTCAGTCTGTGTGCCTCAGCATCCTGCCCCTGTACCCTAACTCAGTCTGTGTGCCTCAGCATCCTGCCCCTGTACCCTAACTCAGTCTGTGTGCCTCAGCATCCTGCCCCTGTACCCTAACGCAGTCTGTGTGCCTCAGCATCCTGCCCCAGTACCCTAAATCAGTCTGTGCCTCAGCATCCTGCCCCTGTAACCCAACTCAGTCTGGGTGCATCAGCATCCTGCCCCTTTACACTAACTCAGTCTGTGTGCCTCAGCATCCTGCCCCTGTACCCTAACTCAGTCTGTGTGACTCATCATCCTGCCCCTGTACCCTAACTCAGTCTGTGTGCCACAGCATCCTGCCCATACCACAACTCAGTCTGTGTGCCTCAGCATCCTGCCCCTGTACCCTGACGCAGTCTGTGTGCCTCAGCATCCTGCCCCTGTACCCTAACGCAGTCTGTGTGCCTCAGCATCCTGCCCCTATACCCTAACGCAGTCTGTGTGCCTCAGCATCCTGCCCCTGTACCCTAACTCAGTCTGTGTGACTCAGCATCCTGCCCCTGTACCCTAACTCAGTCTGTGCCTCAGCATCCTGCCCCTGTACCCCAACTCAGTCTGTGTGCATCAGCATCCTGCCCCTTTACACTAACTCAGTCTGTGTGCCTCATCATCCTGCCCCTGTACCCTAACTCAGTCTGTGTGCCTCAGCATCCTGCCCATACCACAACTCAGTCTGTGTGCCTCAGCATCCTGCCCCTGTACCCTAACGCAGTCTGTGTGCCTCAGCATCCTGCCCATACCCCAACTCAGTTTGTGTGCCTCAGCATCCTGCTCCAGTACCCTAACGCAGTCTGTGTGCCTCAGCATCCTGCCCCTGTACCCTAACGCAGTCGGTGTGCCTCAGCATCCTGCCCCTGTACCCTAACGCAGTCTGTGTGCCTCAGCATCATGCGCTTGTACCCCAACTCAGTCTGTGTGCGTCAGCATCCTGCCCCTGTACCCTAACGCAGTCTGTGTGCCTCAGCATCCTGCCCCTGTACCCTAATGCAGTCCTTGTGCCTCAGCATCATGCGCTTGTACCCCAACTCAGTCTGTGTGCCTCAGCATCCTGCCCCTGTACCACAACTCAGTCTGTGTGCCTCAGCATCCTGCCCCTGTACCCTAACGCAGTCTGTGTGCCTCAGCATCCTGCCCGTACCCCAACTCAGTTTGTGTGCCTCAGCATCCTGCTCCAGTACCCTAACGCAGTCTGTATGCCTCAGCATCCTGCCCCTGTACCCTAACGCAGTCTGTGTGCCTCAGCATCATGCGCTTGTACCCCAACTCAGTCTGTGTGCGTCAGCATCCTGCCCCTGTACCCTAACTCCGACTGTGTGCCTCAGCATCCTGCCCCTGTACCCTAACTCAGTCTGTGTGCCTCAGCATCATGCCGCTGTACCCTAACTCAGTCTGTGCCTCAGCATCCTGCCCCTGTACCACAACTCAGTCTATGTGCCTCAGCATCCTGCCCCTGTACCCTAACTTAGTCTGTGTGCCTCAGCATCCTCCCCGTACCCCAACTCAGTTTGTGTGCCTCTGCATCCTGCCCCAGTACCCTAACGCAGTCTGTGTGCCTCAGCATCCTGCTCCTGTACCCCAACTCAGTCTGTGTGCCTCAGCATCCTGCCCCTGTACCCTAACGCAGTCTGTGTGCCTCAGCATCCTGCCCCTGTACCCTAACTCAGTCTGTGTGACTCATCATCCTGCCCCTGTACCCTAACTTAGTCTGTGTGCCCCAGCATCCTGCCCATACCACAACTCAGTCTGTGTGCCTCAGCATCCTGCCCCTGTACCCTGATGCAGTCTGTGTGCCTCAGCATCCTGCCCATACCACAACTCAGTCTGTGTGCCTCAGCATCCTGCCCCTGTACCGTAATGCAGTCTGTGTGCCTCAGCATGCTGCCCATACCCCAACTCAGTTTGTGTGCCTCAGCATCCTGCCCCAGTACCCTAACGCAGTCTGTGTGCATCAGCATCCTGCCCCTGTACCCTAACTCAGTCTGTGTGCCTCAGCATCCTGCCCCTGTACCCTAACTCAGTCTGTGTGCCTCAGCATCCTGCCCCTGTACCCTAACTCAGTCTGTGTGCCTCAGCATCCTGCCCCTGTACCCTAACGCAGTCTGTGTGCCTCAGCATCCTGCCCCAGTACCCTAAATCAGTCTGTGCCTCAGCATCCTGCCCCTGTACCCCAACTCAGTCTGGGTGCATCAGCATCCTGCCCCTTTACACTAACTCAGTCTGTGTGCCTCAGCATCCTGCCCCTGTACCCTAACTCAGTCTGTGTGACTCATCATCCTGCCCCTGTACCCTAACTCAGTCTGTGTGCCACAGCATCCTGCCCCTGTACCCTAACTCAGTCTGTGTGCCTCAGCATCCTGCCCCTGTACCCTAACTCAGTCTGTGTTTCTCAGCATCCTGCCCCTGTACCCTAACGCAGTCTGTGTGCCTCAGCATCCTGCCCCTGTACCCTAACTCAGTCTGTGCCTCAGCATCCTGCCCCTGTACCCCAACTCAGTCTGTGTGCATCAGCATCCTGCCCCTTTACACTAACTCAGTCTGTGTGCCTCAGCATCCTGCCCCTGTACCCTAACTCAGTCTGTGTGACTCATCATCCTGCCCCTGTACCCTAACTCAGTCTGTGTGCCTCAGCATCCTGCCCATACCACAACTCAGTCTGTGTGCCTCAGCATCCTGCCCCTGTACCCTGATGCAGTCTGTGTGCCTCAGCATCCTGCCCATACCACAACTCAGTCTGTGTGCCTCAGCATCCTGCCCCTGTACCCTAATGCAGTCTGTGTGCCTCAGCATCCTGCCCCTGTACACCAACTCAGTTTGTGTGCCTCAGCATCCTGCCCCAGTACCCTAACGCAGTCTTTGTGCCTCAGCATCCTGCCCCAGTACCCTAATGCAGTCTGTGTGCCTCAGGATCATGCGCTTGTACCCCAACTCAGTCTGTGTGCGTCAGCATCCTGCCCCTGTACCACAACTCAGTCTGTGTGCTTCAGCATCCTGCCCCTTTACACTAACTCAGTCTGTGTGCCTCAGCATCCTGCCCCTGTACCCTAACTCAGTCTGTGTGACTCATCATCCTGCCCCTGTACCCCAACTCAGTGTGTGTGCATCAGCATCCTGCCCCTTTACACTAACTCAGTCTGTGTGCCTCAGCATCCTGCCCCTGTACCTTAACTCAGTCTGTGTGACTCATCATCCTGCCCCTGTACCCTAACTCAGTCTGTGTGCCACAGCATCCTGCCCATACCACAACTCAGTCTGTGTGCCTCAGCATCCTGCCCCTGTACCCTAACGCAGTCTGTGTGCCTCAGCATCCTGCCCCTGTACCCTAACGCAGTCTGTGTGCCTCAGCATCCTGCCTCTGTACCCTAACACAGTCTGTGTGACTCAGCATCCTGCCCCTGTACCCTAACTCAGTCTGTGCCTCATCATCCTGCCCCTGTACCCCAACTCAGTCTGTGTGCATCAGCATCCTGCCCCTTTACACTAACTCAGTCTCTGTGCCTCATCATCCTGCCCCTGTACCCTAACTCAGTCTGTGTGCCTCAGCATCCTGCCCATACCACAACTCAGTCTGTGTGCCTCAGCATCCTGCCCCTGTACCCTAACGCAGTCTGTGTGCCTCAGCATCCTGCCCGTACCCCAACTCAGTTTGTGTGCCTCAGCATCCTGCTCCAGTACCCTAACGCAGTCTGTATGCCTCAGCATCCTGCCCCTGTACCCTAACGCAGTCTGTGTGCCTCAGCATCATGCGCTTGTACCCCAACTCAGTCTGTGTGCGTCAGCATCCTGCCCCTGTACCCTAACTCCGACTGTGTGCCTCAGCATCCTGCCCCTGTACCCTAACTCAGTCTGTGTGCCTCAGCATCATGCCGCTGTACCCTAACTCAGTCTGTGCCTCAGCATCCTGCCCCTGTACCACAACTCAGTCTATGTGCCTCAGCATCCTGCCCCTGTACCCTAACTTAGTCTGTGTGCCTCAGCATCTTCCCCGTACCCCAACTCAGTTTGTGTGCCTCTGCATCTTGCCCCAGTACCCTAACGCAGTCTGTGTGCCTCAGCATCCTGCTCCTGTACCCCAACTCAGTCTGTGTGCCTCAGCATCCTGCCCCTGTACCCTAACGCAGTCTGTGTGCCTCAGCATCCTGCCCCTGTACCCTAACTCAGTCTGTGTGACTCATCATCCTGCCCCTGTACCCTAACTCAGTCTGTGTGCCTCAGCATCCTGCCCATACCACAACTCAGTCTGTGTGCCTCAGCATCCTGCCCCTGTACCCTGATGCAGTCTGTGTGCCTCAGCATCCTGCCCATACCACAACTCAGTCTGTGTGCCTCAGCATCCTGCCCCTGTACCGTAATGCAGTCTGTGTGCCTCAGCATGCTGCCCATACCCCAACTCAGTTTGTGTGCCTCAGCATCCTGCCCCAGTACCCTAACACAGTCTGTGTGCATCAGCATCCTGCCCCTGTACCCTAACTCAGTCTGTGTGCCTCAGCATCCTGCCCCTGTACCCTAACTCAGTCTGTGTGCCTCAGCATCCTGCCCCTGTACCCTAACTCAGTCTGTGTGCCTCAGCATCCTGCCCCTGTACCCTAACGCAGTCTGTGTGCCTCAGCATCCTGCCCCAGTACCCTAAATCAGTCTGTGCCTCAGCATCCTGCCCCTGTACCCCAACTCAGTCTGGGTGCATCAGCATCCTGCCCCTTTACACTAACTCAGTCTGTGTGCCTCAGCATCCTGCCCCTGTACCCTAACTCAGTCTGTGTGACTCATCATCCTGCCCCTGTACCCTAACTCAGTCTGTGTGCCACAGCATCCTGCCCCTGTACCCTAACTCAGTCTGTGTGCCTCAGCATCCTGCCCCTGTACCCTAACTCAGTCTGTGTTTCTCAGCATCCTGCCCCTGTACCCTAACGCAGTCTGTGTGCCTCAGCATCCTGCCCCTGTACCCTAACTCAGTCTGTGCCTCAGCATCCTGACCCTGTACCCCAACTCAGTCTGTGTGCATCAGCATCCTGCCCCTTTACACTAACTCAGTCTGTGTGCCTCAGCATCCTGCCCCTGTACCCTAACTCAGTCTGTGTGACTCATCATCCTGCCCCTGTACCCTAACTCAGTCTGTGTGCCTCAGCATCCTGCCCATACCACAACTCAGTCTGTGTGCCTCAGCATCCTGCCCCTGTACCCTGATGCAGTCTGTGTGCCTCAGCATCCTGCCCATACCACAACTCAGTCTGTGTGTCTCAGCATCCTGCCCCTGTACCCTAATGCAGTCTGTGTGCCTCAGCATCCTGCCCCTGTACACCAACTCAGTTTGTGTGCCTCAGCATCCTGCCCCAGTACCCTAACGCAGTCTTTGTGCCTCAGCATCCTGCCCCAGTACCCTAATGCAGTCTGTGTGCCTCAGGATCATGCGCTTGTACCCCAACTCAGTCTGTGTGCGTCAGCATCCTGCCCCTGTACCACAACTCAGTCTGTGTGCTTCAGCATCCTGCCCCTTTACACTAACTCAGTCTGTGTGCCTCAGCATCCTGCCCCTGTACCCTAACTCAGTCTGTGTGACTCATCATCCTGCCCCTGTACCCCAACTCAGTGTGTGTGCATCAGCATCCTGCCCCTTTACACTAACTCAGTCTGTGTGCCTCAGCATCCTGCCCCTGTACCTTAACTCAGTCTGTGTGACTCATCATCCTGCCCCTGTACCCTAACTCAGTCTGTGTGCCACAGCATCCTGCCCATACCACAACTCAGTCTGTGTGCCTCAGCATCCTGCCCCTGTACCCTAACGCAGTCTGTATGCCTCAGCATCCTGCCCCTGTACCCTAACGCAGTCTGTGTGCCTCAGCATCATGCGCTTGTACCCCAACTCAGTCTGTGTGCGTCAGCATCCTGCCCCTGTACCCTAACTCCGACTGTGTGCCTCAGCATCCTGCCCCTGTACCCTAACTCAGTCTGTGTGCCTCAGCATCATGCCGCTGTACCCTAACTCAGTCTGTGCCTCAGCATCCTGCCCCTGTACCACAACTCAGTCTATGTGCCTCAGCATCCTGCCCCTGTACCCTAACTTAGTCTGTGTGCCTCAGCATCCTCCCCGTACCCCAACTCAGTTTGTGTGCCTCTGCATCCTGCCCCAGTACCCTAACGCAGTCTGTGTGCCTCAGCATCCTGCTCCTGTACCCCAACTCAGTCTGTGTGCCTCAGCATCCTGCCCCTGTACCCTAACGCAGTCTGTGTGCCTCAGCATCCTGCCCCTGTACCCTAACTCAGTCTGTGTGACTCATCATCCTGCCCCTGTACCCTAACTCAGTCTGTGTGCCTCAGCATCCTGCCCCTGTACCCTAACTCAGTCTGTGTGCCTCAGCATCCTGCCCCTGTACCCTAACTCAGTCTGTGTGACTCATCATCCTGCCCCTGTACCCTAACTCAGTCTGTGTGCCTCAGCATCCTGCCCCTGTACCCTAACTCAGTCTGTGTGCCTCAGCATCCTGCCCATACCACAACTCAGTCTGTGTGCCTCAGCATCCTGCCCCTGTACCCTGATGCAGTCTGTGTGCCTCAGCATCCTGCCCATACCACAACTCAGTCTGTGTGCCTCAGCATCCTGCCCCTGTACCCTAATGCAGTCTGTGTGCCTCAGCATCCTGCCCCTGTACACCAACTCAGTTTGTGTGCCTCAGCATCCTGCCCCAGTACCCTAACGCAGTCTTTGTGCCTCAGCATCCTGCCCCTGTACCCTAACTCAGTCTGTGTGACTCATCATCCTGCCCCTGTACCCCAACTCAGTGTGTGTGCATCAGCATCCTGCCCCTTTACACTAACTCAGTCTGTGTGCCTCAGCATCCTGCCCCTGTACCTTAACTCAGTCTGTGTGACTCATCATCCTGCCCCTGTACCCTAACTCAGTCTGTGTGCCACAGCATCCTGCCCATACCACAACTCAGTCTGTGTGCCTCAGCATCCTGCCCCTGTACCCTAACGCAGTCTGTGTGCCTCAGCATCCTGCCCCTGTACCCTAACGCAGTCTGTGTGCCTCAGCATCCTGCCTCTGTACCCTAACACAGTCTGTGTGACTCAGCATCCTGCCCCTGTACCCTAACTCAGTCTGTGCCTCATCATCCTGCCCCTGTACCCCAACTCAGTCTGTGTGCATCAGCATCCTGCCCCTTTACACTAACTCAGTCTCTGTGCCTCATCATCCTGCCCCTGTACCCTAACTCAGTCTGTGTGCCTCAGCATCCTGCCCATACCACAACTCAGTCTGTGTGCCTCAGCATCCTGCCCATACCACAACTCAGTCTGTGTGCCTCAGCATCCTGCCCCTGTACCCTAATGCAGTCTGTGTGCCTCAGCATCCTGCCCCTGTACACCAACTCAGTTTGTGTGCCTCAGCATCCTGCCCCAGTACCCTAACGCAGTCTTTGTGCCTCAGCATCCTGCCCCTGTACCCTAACTCAGTCTGTGTGACTCATCATCCTGCCCCTGTACCCCAACTCAGTGTGTGTGCATCAGCATCCTGCCCCTTTACACTAACTCAGTCTGTGTGCCTCAGCATCCTGCCCCTGTACCTTAACTCAGTCTGTGTGACTCATCATCCTGCCCCTGTACCCTAACTCAGTCTGTGTGCCACAGCATCCTGCCCATACCACAACTCAGTCTGTGTGCCTCAGCATCCTGCCCCTGTACCCTAACGCAGTCTGTGTGCCTCAGCATCCTGCCCCTGTACCCTAACGCAGTCTGTGTGCCTCAGCATCCTGCCTCTGTACCCTAACACAGTCTGTGTGACTCAGCATCCTGCCCCTGTACCCTAACTCAGTCTGTGCCTCATCATCCTGCCCCTGTACCCCAACTCAGTCTGTGTGCATCAGCATCCTGCCCCTTTACACTAACTCAGTCTCTGTGCCTCATCATCCTGCCCCTGTACCCTAACTCAGTCTGTGTGCCTCAGCATCCTGCCCATACCACAACTCAGTCTGTGTGCCTCAGCATCCTGCCCCTGTACCCTGATGCAGTCTGTGTGCCTCAGCATCCTGCCCATACCACAACTCAGTCTGTGTGCCTCAGCATCCTGCCCCTGTACCCTAATGCAGTCTGTGTGCCTCAGCATCCTGCCCCTGTACACCAACTCAGTTTGTGTGCCTCAGCATCCTGCCCCAGTACCCTAACGCAGTCTTTGTGCCTCAGCATCCTGCCCCTGTACCCTAACTCAGTCTGTGTGACTCATCATCCTGCCCCTGTACCCCAACTCAGTGTGTGTGCATCAGCATCCTGCCCCTTTACACTAACTCAGTCTGTGTGCCTCAGCATCCTGCCCCTGTACCTTAACTCAGTCTGTGTGACTCATCATCCTGCCCCTGTACCCTAACTCAGTCTGTGTGCCACAGCATCCTGCCCATACCACAACTCAGTCTGTGTGCCTCAGCATCCTGCCCCTGTACCCTAACGCAGTCTGTGTGCCTCAGCATCCTGCCCCTGTACCCTAACGCAGTCTGTGTGCCTCAGCATCCTGCCTCTGTACCCTAACACAGTCTGTGTGACTCAGCATCCTGCCCCTGTACCCTAACTCAGTCTGTGCCTCATCATCCTGCCCCTGTACCCCAACTCAGTCTGTGTGCATCAGCATCCTGCCCCTTTACACTAACTCAGTCTCTGTGCCTCATCATCCTGCCCCTGTACCCTAACTCAGTCTGTGTGCCTCAGCATCCTGCCCATACCACAACTCAGTCTGTGTGCCTCAGCATCCTGCCCCTGTACCCTAACGCAGTCTGTGTGCCTCAGCATCCTGCCCGTACCCCAACTCAGTTTGTGTGCCTCAGCATCCTGCTCCAGTACCCTAACGCAGTCTGTATGCCTCAGCATCCTGCCCCTGTACCCTAACGCAGTCTGTGTGCCTCAGCATCATGCGCTTGTACCCCAACTCAGTCTGTGTGCGTCAGCATCCTGCCCCTGTACCCTAACTCCGACTGTGTGCCTCAGCATCCTGCCCCTGTACCCTAACTCAGTCTGTGTGCCTCAGCATCATGCCGCTGTACCCTAACTCAGTCTGTGCCTCAGCATCCTGCCCCTGTACCACAACTCAGTCTATGTGCCTCAGCATCCTGCCCCTGTACCCTAACTTAGTCTGTGTGCCTCAGCATCTTCCCCGTACCCCAACTCAGTTTGTGTGCCTCTGCATCCTGCCCCAGTACCCTAACGCAGTCTGTGTGCCTCAGCATCTTGCTCCTGTACCCCAACTCAGTCTGTGTGCCTCAGCATCCTGCCCCTGTACCCTAACGCAGTCTGTGTGCCTCAGCATCCTGCCCCTGTACCCTAACTCAGTCTGTGTGACTCATCATCCTGCCCCTGTACCCTAACTCAGTCTGTGTGCCTCAGCATCCTGCCCATACTCCAACTCAGTCTGTGTGCCTCAGCATCCTGCCCCTGTACCCTGATGCAGTCTGTGTGCCTCAGCATCCTGCCCATACCACAACTCAGTCTGTGTGCCTCAGCATCCTGCCCCTGTACCGTAATGCAGTCTGTGTGCCTCAGCATGCTGCCCATACCCCAACTCAGTTTGTGTGCCTCAGCATCCTGCCCCAGTACCCTAACACAGTCTGTGTGCATCAGCATCCTGCCCCTGTACCCTAACTCAGTGTGTGTGCCTCAGCATCCTGCCCCTGTACCCTAACTCAGTCTATGTGCCTCAGCATCCTGCCCCTGTACCCTAACTCAGTCTGTGTGCCTCAGCATCCTGCCCCTGTACCCTAACGCAGTCTGTGTGCCTCAGCATCCTGCCCCAGTACCCTAAATCAGTCTGTGCCTCAGCATCCTGCCCCTGTACCCCAACTCAGTCTGGGTGCATCAGCATCCTGCCCCTTTACACTAACTCAGTCTGTGTGCCTCAGCATCCTGCCCCTGTACCCTAACTCAGTCTGTGTGACTCATCATCCTGCCCCTGTACCCTAACTCAGTCTGTGTGCCACAGCATCCTGCCCCTGTACCCTAACTCAGTCTGTGTGCCTCAGCATCCTGCCCCTGTACCCTAACTCAGTCTGTGTTTCTCAGCATCCTGCCCCTGTACCCTAACGCAGTCTGTGTGCCTCAGCATCCTGCCCCTGTACCCTAACTCAGTCTGTGCCTCAGCATCCTGACCCTGTACCCCAACTCAGTCTGTGTGCATCAGCATCCTGCCCCTTTACACTAACTCAATCTGTGTGCCTCAGCATCCTGCCCCTGTACCCTAACTCAGTCTGTGTGACTCATCATCCTGCCCCTGTACCCTAACTCAGTCTGTGTGCCTCAGCATCCTGCCCATACCACAACTCAGTCTGTGTGCCTCAGCATCCTGCCCCTGTACCCTGATGCAGTCTGTGTGCCTCAGCATCCTGCCCATACCACAACTCAGTCTGTGTGCCTCAGCATCCTGCCCCTGTACCCTAATGCAGTCTGTGTGCCTCAGCATCCTGCCCCTGTACACCAACTCAGTTTGTGTGCCTCAGCATCCTGCCCCAGTACCCTAACGCAGTCTTTGTGCCTCAGCATCCTGCCCCAGTACCCTAATGCAGTCTGTGTGCCTCAGGATCATGCGCTTGTACCCCAACTCAGTCTGTGTGCGTCAGCATCCTGCCCCTGTACCACAACTCAGTCTGTGTGCTTCAGCATCCTGCTCCTGTACCCCAACTCAGTCTGTGTGCCTCAGCATCCTGCCCCTGTACCCTAACGCAGTCTGTGTGCCTCAGCATCCTGCCCCTGTACCCTAACTCAGTCTGTGTGACTCATCATCCTGCCCCTGTACCCTAACTCAGTCTGTGTGCCTCAGCATCCTGCCCATACCACAACTCAGTCTGTGTGCCTCAGCATCCTGCCCCTGTACCCTGATGCAGTCTGTGTGCCTCAGCATCCTGCCCATACCACAACTCAGTCTGTGTGCCTCAGCATCCTGCCCCTGTACCGTAATGCAGTCTGTGTGCCTCAGCATGCTGCCCATACCCCAACTCAGTTTGTGTGCCTCAGCATCCTGCCCCAGTACCCTAACACAGTCTGTGTGCATCAGCATCCTGCCCCTGTACCCTAACTCAGTCTGTGTGCCTCAGCATCCTGCCCCTGTACCCTAACTCAGTCTGTGTGCCTCAGCATCCTGCCCCTGTACCCTAACTCAGTCTGTGTGCCTCAGCATCCTGCCCCTGTACCCTAACGCAGTCTGTGTGCCTCAGCATCCTGCCCCAGTACCCTAAATCAGTCTGTGCCTCAGCATCCTGCCCCTGTACCCCAACTCAGTCTGGGTGCATCAGCATCCTGCCCCTTTACACTAACTCAGTCTGTGTGCCTCAGCATCCTGCCCCTGTACCCTAACTCAGTCTGTGTGACTCATCATCCTGCCCCTGTACCCTAACTCAGTCTGTGTGCCACAGCATCCTGCCCCTGTACCCTAACTCAGTCTGTGTGCCTCAGCATCCTGCCCCTGTACCCTAACTCAGTCTGTGTTTCTCAGCATCCTGCCCCTGTACCCTAACGCAGTCTGTGTGCCTCAGCATCCTGCCCCTGTACCCTAACTCAGTCTGTGCCTCAGCATCCTGACCCTGTACCCCAACTCAGTCTGTGTGCATCAGCATCCTGCCCCTTTACACTAACTCAGTCTGTGTGCCTCAGCATCCTGCCCCTGTACCCTAACTCAGTCTGTGTGACTCATCATCCTGCCCCTGTACCCTAACTCAGTCTGTGTGCCTCAGCATCCTGCCCATACCACAACTCAGTCTGTGTGCCTCAGCATCCTGCCCCTGTACCCTGATGCAGTCTGTGTGCCTCAGCATCCTGCCCATACCACAACTCAGTCTGTGTGTCTCAGCATCCTGCCCCTGTACCCTAATGCAGTCTGTGTGCCTCAGCATCCTGCCCCTGTACACCAACTCAGTTTGTGTGCCTCAGCATCCTGCCCCAGTACCCTAACGCAGTCTTTGTGCCTCAGCATCCTGCCCCAGTACCCTAATGCAGTCTGTGTGCCTCAGGATCATGCGCTTGTACCCCAACTCAGTCTGTGTGCGTCAGCATCCTGCCCCTGTACCACAACTCAGTCTGTGTGCTTCAGCATCCTGCCCCTTTACACTAACTCAGTCTGTGTGCCTCAGCATCCTGCCCCTGTACCCTAACTCAGTCTGTGTGACTCATCATCCTGCCCCTGTACCCCAACTCAGTGTGTGTGCATCAGCATCCTGCCCCTTTACACTAACTCAGTCTGTGTGCCTCAGCATCCTGCCCCTGTACCTTAACTCAGTCTGTGTGACTCATCATCCTGCCCCTGTACCCTAACTCAGTCTGTGTGCCACAGCATCCTGCCCATACCACAACTCAGTCTGTGTGCCTCAGCATCCTGCCCCTGTACCCTAACGCAGTCTGTATGCCTCAGCATCCTGCCCCTGTACCCTAACGCAGTCTGTGTGCCTCAGCATCATGCGCTTGTACCCCAACTCAGTCTGTGTGCGTCAGCATCCTGCCCCTGTACCCTAACTCCGACTGTGTGCCTCAGCATCCTGCCCCTGTACCCTAACTCAGTCTGTGTGCCTCAGCATCATGCCGCTGTACCCTAACTCAGTCTGTGCCTCAGCATCCTGCCCCTGTACCACAACTCAGTCTATGTGCCTCAGCATCCTGCCCCTGTACCCTAACTTAGTCTGTGTGCCTCAGCATCCTCCCCGTACCCCAACTCAGTTTGTGTGCCTCTGCATCCTGCCCCAGTACCCTAACGCAGTCTGTGTGCCTCAGCATCCTGCTCCTGTACCCCAACTCAGTCTGTGTGCCTCAGCATCCTGCCCCTGTACCCTAACGCAGTCTGTGTGCCTCAGCATCCTGCCCCTGTACCCTAACTCAGTCTGTGTGACTCATCATCCTGCCCCTGTACCCTAACTCAGTCTGTGTGCCTCAGCATCCTGCCCCTGTACCCTAACTCAGTCTGTGTGCCTCAGCATCCTGCCCCTGTACCCTAACGCAGTCTGTGTGCCTCAGCATCCTGCCTCTGTACTCTAACACAGTCTGTGTGACTCAGCATCCTGCCCCTGTACCCTAACTCAGTCTGTGCCTCATCATCCTGCCCCTGTACCCCAACTCAGTCTGTGTGCATCAGCATCCTGCCCCTTTACACTAACTCAGTCTCTGTGCCTCATCATCCTGCCCCTGTACCCTAACTCAGTCTGTGTGCCTCAGCATCCTGCCCATACCACAACTCAGTCTGTGTGCCTCAGCATCCTGCCCCTGTACCCTAACGCAGTCTGTGTGCCTCAGCATCCTGCCCGTACCCCAACTCAGTTTGTGTGCCTCAGCATCCTGCTCCAGTACCCTAACGCAGTCTGTATGCCTCAGCATCCTGCCCCTGTACCCTAACGCAGTCTGTGTGCCTCAGCATCATGCGCTTGTACCCCAACTCAGTCTGTGTGCGTCAGCATCCTGCCCCTGTACCCTAACTCCGACTGTGTGCCTCAGCATCCTGCCCCTGTACCCTAACTCAGTCTGTGTGCCTCAGCATCATGCCGCTGTACCCTAACTCAGTCTGTGCCTCAGCATCCTGCCCCTGTACCACAACTCAGTCTATGTGCCTCAGCATCCTGCCCCTGTACCCTAACTTAGTCTGTGTGCCTCAGCATCTTCCCCGTACCCCAACTCAGTTTGTGTGCCTCTGCATCCTGCCCCAGTACCCTAACGCAGTCTGTGTGCCTCAGCATCTTGCTCCTGTACCCCAACTCAGTCTGTGTGCCTCAGCATCCTGCCCCTGTACCCTAACGCAGTCTGTGTGCCTCAGCATCCTGCCCCTGTACCCTAACTCAGTCTGTGTGCCTCAGCATCCTGCCCATACCACAACTCAGTCTGTGTGCCTCAGCATCCTGCCCCTGTACCGTAATGCAGTCTGTGTGCCTCAGCATGCTGCCCATACCCCAACTCAGTTTGTGTGCCTCAGCATCCTGCCCCAGTACCCTAACACAGTCTGTGTGCATCAGCATCCTGCCCCTGTACCCTAACTCAGTCTGTGTGCCTCAGCATCCTGCCCCTGTACCCTAACTCAGTCTGTGTGCCTCAGCATCCTGCCCCTGTACCCTAACTCAGTCTGTGTGCCTCAGCATCCTGCCCCTGTACCCTAACGCAGTCTGTGTGCCTCAGCATCCTGCCCCAGTACCCTAAATCAGTCTGTGCCTCAGCATCCTGCCCCTGTACCCCAACTCAGTCTGGGTGCATCAGCATCCTGCCCCTTTACACTAACTCAGTCTGTGTGCCTCAGCATCCTGCCCCTGTACCCTAACTCAGTCTGTGTGACTCATCATCCTGCCCCTGTACCCTAACTCAGTCTGTGTGCCACAGCATCCTGCCCCTGTACCCTAACTCAGTCTGTGTGCCTCAGCATCCTGCCCCTGTACCCTAACTCAGTCTGTGTTTCTCAGCATCCTGCCCCTGTACCCTAACGCAGTCTGTGTGCCTCAGCATCCTGCCCCTGTACCCTAACTCAGTCTGTGCCTCAGCATCCTGACCCTGTACCCCAACTCAGTCTGTGTGCATCAGCATCCTGCCCCTTTACACTAACTCAGTCTGTGTGCCTCAGCATCCTGCCCCTGTACCCTAACTCAGTCTGTGTGACTCATCATCCTGCCCCTGTACCCTAACTCAGTCTGTGTGCCTCAGCATCCTGCCCATACCACAACTCAGTCTGTGTGCCTCAGCATCCTGCCCCTGTACCCTGATGCAGTCTGTGTGCCTCAGCATCCTGCCCATACCACAACTCAGTCTGTGTGTCTCAGCATCCTGCCCCTGTACCCTAATGCAGTCTGTGTGCCTCAGCATCCTGCCCCTGTACACCAACTCAGTTTGTGTGCCTCAGCATCCTGCCCCAGTACCCTAACGCAGTCTTTGTGCCTCAGCATCCTGCCCCAGTACCCTAATGCAGTCTGTGTGCCTCAGGATCATGCGCTTGTACCCCAACTCAGTCTGTGTGCGTCAGCATCCTGCCCCTGTACCACAACTCAGTCTGTGTGCTTCAGCATCCTGCCCCTTTACACTAACTCAGTCTGTGTGCCTCAGCATCCTGCCCCTGTACCCTAACTCAGTCTGTGTGACTCATCATCCTGCCCCTGTACCCCAACTCAGTGTGTGTGCATCAGCATCCTGCCCCTTTACACTAACTCAGTCTGTGTGCCTCAGCATCCTGCCCCTGTACCTTAACTCAGTCTGTGTGACTCATCATCCTGCCCCTGTACCCTAACTCAGTCTGTGTGCCACAGCATCCTGCCCATACCACAACTCAGTCTGTGTGCCTCAGCATCCTGCCCCTGTACCCTAACGCAGTCTGTATGCCTCAGCATCCTGCCCCTGTACCCTAACGCAGTCTGTGTGCCTCAGCATCATGCGCTTGTACCCCAACTCAGTCTGTGTGCGTCAGCATCCTGCCCCTGTACCCTAACTCCGACTGTGTGCCTCAGCATCCTGCCCCTGTACCCTAACTCAGTCTGTGTGCCTCAGCATCATGCCGCTGTACCCTAACTCAGTCTGTGCCTCAGCATCCTGCCCCTGTACCACAACTCAGTCTATGTGCCTCAGCATCCTGCCCCTGTACCCTAACTTAGTCTGTGTGCCTCAGCATCCTCCCCGTACCCCAACTCAGTTTGTGTGCCTCTGCATCCTGCCCCAGTACCCTAACGCAGTCTGTGTGCCTCAGCATCCTGCTCCTGTACCCCAACTCAGTCTGTGTGCCTCAGCATCCTGCCCCTGTACCCTAACGCAGTCTGTGTGCCTCAGCATCCTGCCCCTGTACCCTAACTCAGTCTGTGTGACTCATCATCCTGCCCCTGTACCCTAACTCAGTCTGTGTGCCTCAGCATCCTGCCCCTGTACCCTAACTCAGTCTGTGTGCCTCAGCATCCTGCCCCTGTACCCTAACGCAGTCTGTGTGCCTCAGCATCCTGCCTCTGTACTCTAACACAGTCTGTGTGACTCAGCATCCTGCCCCTGTACCCTAACTCAGTCTGTGCCTCATCATCCTGCCCCTGTACCCCAACTCAGTCTGTGTGCATCAGCATCCTGCCCCTTTACACTAACTCAGTCTCTGTGCCTCATCATCCTGCCCCTGTACCCTAACTCAGTCTGTGTGCCTCAGCATCCTGCCCATACCACAACTCAGTCTGTGTGCCTCAGCATCCTGCCCCTGTACCCTAACGCAGTCTGTGTGCCTCAGCATCCTGCCCGTACCCCAACTCAGTTTGTGTGCCTCAGCATCCTGCTCCAGTACCCTAACGCAGTCTGTATGCCTCAGCATCCTGCCCCTGTACCCTAACGCAGTCTGTGTGCCTCAGCATCATGCGCTTGTACCCCAACTCAGTCTGTGTGCGTCAGCATCCTGCCCCTGTACCCTAACTCCGACTGTGTGCCTCAGCATCCTGCCCCTGTACCCTAACTCAGTCTGTGTGCCTCAGCATCATGCCGCTGTACCCTAACTCAGTCTGTGCCTCAGCATCCTGCCCCTGTACCACAACTCAGTCTATGTGCCTCAGCATCCTGCCCCTGTACCCTAACTTAGTCTGTGCGCCTCAGCATCTTCCCCGTACCCCAACTCAGTTTGTGTGCCTCTGCATCCTGCCCCAGTACCCTAACGCAGTCTGTGTGCCTCAGCATCTTGCTCCTGTACCCCAACTCAGTCTGTGTGCCTCAGCATCCTGCCCCTGTACCCTAACGCAGTCTGTGTGCCTCAGCATCCTGCCCCTGTACCCTAACTCAGTCTGTGTGACTCATCATCCTGCCCCTGTACCCTAACTCAGTCTGTGTGCCTCAGCATCCTGCCCATACTCCAACTCAGTCTGTGTGCCTCAGCATCCTGCCCCTGTACCCTGATGCAGTCTGTGTGCCTCAGCATCCTGCCCATACCACAACTCAGTCTGTGTGCCTCAGCATCCTGCCCCTGTACCGTAATGCAGTCTGTGTGCCTCAGCATGCTGCCCATACCCCAACTCAGTTTGTGTGCCTCAGCATCCTGCCCCAGTACCCTAACACAGTCTGTGTGCATCAGCATCCTGCCCCTGTACCCTAACTCAGTCTGTGTGCCTCAGCATCCTGCCCCTGTACCCTAACTCAGTCTATGTGCCTCAGCATCCTGCCCCTGTACCCTAACTCAGTCTGTGTGCCTCAGCATCCTGCCCCTGTACCCTAACGCAGTCTGTGTGCCTCAGCATCCTGCCCCAGTACCCTAAATCAGTCTGTGCCTCAGCATCCTGCCCCTGTACCCCAACTCAGTCTGGGTGCATCAGCATCCTGCCCCTTTACACTAACTCAGTCTGTGTGCCTCAGCATCCTGCCCCTGTACCCTAACTCAGTCTGTGTGACTCATCATCCTGCCCCTGTACCCTAACTCAGTCTGTGTGCCACAGCATCCTGCCCCTGTACCCTAACTCAGTCTGTGTGCCTCAGCATCCTGCCCCTGTACCCTAACTCAGTCTGTGTTTCTCAGCATCCTGCCCCTGTACCCTAACGCAGTCTGTGTGCCTCAGCATCCTGCCCCTGTACCCTAACTCAGTCTGTGCCTCAGCATCCTGACCCTGTACCCCAACTCAGTCTGTGTGCATCAGCATCCTGCCCCTTTACACTAACTCAATCTGTGTGCCTCAGCATCCTGCCCCTGTACCCTAACTCAGTCTGTGTGACTCATCATCCTGCCCCTGTACCCTAACTCAGTCTGTGTGCCTCAGCATCCTGCCCATACCACAACTCAGTCTGTGTGCCTCAGCATCCTGCCCCTGTACCCTGATGCAGTCTGTGTGCCTCAGCATCCTGCCCATACCACAACTCAGTCTGTGTGCCTCAGCATCCTGCCCCTGTACCCTAATGCAGTCTGTGTGCCTCAGCATCCTGCCCCTGTACACCAACTCAGTTTGTGTGCCTCAGCATCCTGCCCCAGTACCCTAACGCAGTCTTTGTGCCTCAGCATCCTGCCCCAGTACCCTAATGCAGTCTGTGTGCCTCAGGATCATGCGCTTGTACCCCAACTCAGTCTGTGTGCGTCAGCATCCTGCCCCTGTACCACAACTCAGTCTGTGTGCTTCAGCATCCTGCCCCTTTACACTAACTCAGTCTGTGTGCCTCAGCATCCTGCCCCTGTACCCTAACTCAGTCTGTGTGACTCATCATCCTGCCCCTGTACCCCAACTCAATGTGTGTGCATCAGCATCCTGCCCCTTTACACTAACTCAGTCTGTGTGCCTCAGCATCCTGCCCCTGTACCTTAACTCAGTCTGTGTGACTCATCATCCTGCCCCTGTACCCTAACTCAGTCTGTGTGCCACAGCATCCTGCCCATACCACAACTCAGTCTGTGTGCCTCAGCATCCTGCCCCTGTACCCTAACGCAGTCTGTGTGCCTCAGCATCCTGCCCCTGTACCCTAACGCAGTCTGTGTGCCTCAGCATCATGCGCTTGTACCCCAACTCAGTCTGTGTGCGTCAGCATCCTGCCCCTGTACCCTAACTCCGACTGTGTGCCTCAGCATCCTGCCCCTGTACCCTAACTCAGTCTGTGTGCCTCAGCATCATGCCGCTGTACCCTAACTCAGTCTGTGCCTCAGCATCCTGCCCCTGTACCACAACTCAGTCTATGTGCCTCAGCATCCTGCCCCTGTACCCTAACTTAGTCTGTGTGCCTCAGCATCCTCCCCGTACCCCAACTCAGTTTGTGTGCCTCTGCATCCTGCCCCAGTACCCTAACGCAGTCTGTGTGCCTCAGCATCCTGCTCCTGTACCCCAACTCAGTCTGTGTGCCTCAGCATCCTGCCCCTGTACCCTAACGCAGTCTGTGTGCCTCAGCATCCTGCCCCTGTACCCTAACTCAGTCTGTGTGACTCATCATCCTGCCCCTGTACCCTAACTCAGTCTGTGTGCCTCAGCATCCTGCCCATACCACAACTCAGTCTGTGTGCCTCAGCATCCTGCCCCTGTACCCTGATGCAGTCTGTGTGCCTCAGCATCCTGCCCATACCACAACTCAGTCTGTGTGCCTCAGCATCCTGCCCCTGTACCGTAATGCAGTCTGTGTGCCTCAGCATGCTGCCCATACCCCAACTCAGTTTGTGTGCCTCAGCATCCTGCCCCAGTACCCTAACACAGTCTGTGTGCATCAGCATCCTGCCCCTGTACCCTAACTCAGTCTGTGTGCCTCAGCATCCTGCCCCTGTACCCTAACTCAGTCTGTGTGCCTCAGCATCCTGCCCCTGTACCCTAACTCAGTCTGTGTGCCTCAGCATCCTGCCCCTGTACCCTAACGCAGTCTGTGTGCCTCAGCATCCTGCCCCAGTACCCTAAATCAGTCTGTGCCTCAGCATCCTGCCCCTGTACCCCAACTCAGTGTGGGTGCATCAGCATCCTGCCCCTTTACACTAACTCAGTCTGTGTGCCTCAGCATCCTGGCCCTGTACCCTAACTCAGTCTGTGTGACTCATCATCCTGCCCCTGTACCCTAACTCAGTCTGTGTGCCACAGCATCCTGCCCCTGTACCCTAACTCACTCTGTGTGCCTCAGCATCCTGCCCCTGTACCCTAACTCAGTCTGTGTTTCTCAGCATCCTGCCCCTGTACCCTAACGCAGTCTGTGTGCCTCAGCATCCTGCCCCTGTACCCCAACTCAGTCTGTGTGCATCAGCATCCTGCCCCTTTACACTAACTCAGTCTGTGTGCCTCAGCATCCTGCCCCTGTACCCTAACTCAGTCTGTGTGACTCATCATCCTGCCCCTGTACCCTAACTCAGTCTGTGTGCCTCAGCATCCTGCCCATACCACAACTCAGTCTGTGTGCCTCAGCATCCTGCCCCTGTACCCTGATGCAGTCTGTGTGCCTCAGCATCCTGCCCATACCACAACTCAGTCTGTGTGCCTCAGCATCCTGCCCCTGTACCCTAATGCAGTCTGTGTGCCTCAGCATCCTGCCCCTGTACACCAACTCAGTTTGTGTGCCTCAGCATCCTGCCCCAGTACCCTAACGCAGTCTTTGTGCCTCAGCATCCTGCCCCAGTACCCTAATGCAGTCTGTGTGCCTCAGGATCATGCGCTTGTACCCCAACTCAGTCTGTGTGCGTCAGCATCCTGCCCCTGTACCACAACTCAGTCTGTGTGCTTCAGCATCCTGCCCCTTTACACTAACTCAGTCTGTGTGCCTCAGCATCCTGCCCCTGTACCCTAACTCAGTCTGTGTGACTCATCATCCTGCCCCTGTACCCCAACTCAGTGTGTGTGCATCAGCATCCTGCCCCTTTACACTAACTCAGTCTGTGTGCCTCAGCATCCTGCCCCTGTACCTTAACTCAGTCTGTGTGACTCATCATCCTGCCCCTGTACCCTAACTCAGTCTGTGTGCCACAGCATCCTGCCCCTGTACCCTAACTCAGTCTGTGTTTCTCAGCATCCTGCCCCTGTACCCTAACGCAGTCTGTGTGCCTCAGCATCCTGCCCCTGTACCCCAACTCAGTCTGTGTGCATCAGCATCCTGCCCCTTTACACTAACTCAGTATGTGTGCCTCAGCATCCTGCCCCTGTACCCTAACTCAGTCTGTGTGACTCATCATCCTGCCCCTGTACCCTAACTCAGTCTGTGTGCCTCAGCATCCTGCCCATACCACAACTCAGTCTGTGTGCCTCAGCATCCTGCCCCTGTACCCTGATGCAGTCTGTGTGCCTCAGCATCCTGCCCATACCACAACTCAGTCTGTGTGCCTCAGCATCCTGCCCCTGTACCCTAATGCAGTCTGTGTGCCTCAGCATCCTGCCCCTGTACACCAACTCAGTTTGTGTGCCTCAGCATCCTGCCCCAGTACCCTAACGCAGTCTTTGTGCCTCAGCATCCTGCCCCAGTACCCTAATGCAGTCTGTGTGCCTCAGGATCATGCGCTTGTACCCCAACTCAGTCTGTGTGCGTCAGCATCCTGCCCCTGTACCCCAACTCAGTGTGTGTGCATCAGCATCCTGCCCCTTTACACTAACTCAGTCTGTGTGCTTCAGCATCCTGCCCCTTTACACTAACTCAGTCTGTGTGCCTCAGCATCCTGCCCCTGTACCCTAACTCAGTCTGTGTGACTCATCATCCTGCCCCTGTACCCCAACTCAGTGTGTGTGCATCAGCATCCTGCCCCTTTACACTAACTCAGTCTGTGTGCCTCAGCATCCTGCCCCTGTACCTTAACTCAGTCTGTGTGACTCATCATCCTGCCCCTGTACCCTAACTCAGTCTGTGTGCCACAGCATCCTGCCCATACCACAACTCAGTCTGTGTGCCTCAGCATCCTGCCCCTGTACCCTAACGCAGTCTGTGTGCCTCAGCATCCTGCCCCTGTACCCTAACGCAGTCTGTGTGCCTCAGCATCCTGCCTCTGTACCCTAACACAGTCTGTGTGACTCAGCATCCTGCCCCTGTACCCTAACTCAGTCTGTGCCTCATCATCCTCCCCTGTACCCCAACTCAGTCTGTGTGCATCAGCATCCTGCCCCTTTACACTAACTCAGTCTCTGTGCCTCATCATCCTGCCCCTGTACCCTAACTCAGTCTGTGTGCCTCAGCATCCTGCCCCTGTACCCTAACGCAGTCTGTGTGCCTCAGCATCCTGCCCGTACCCCAACTCAGTTTGTGTGCCTCAGCATCCTGCTCCAGTACCCTAACGCAGTCTGTATGCCTCAGCATCCTGCCCCTGTACCCTAACGCAGTCTGTGTGCCTCATCATCCTGCCCCTGTACCCCAACTCAGTGTGTGTGCATCAGCATCCTGCCCCTTTACACTAACTCAGTCTGTGTGCCTCAGCATCCTGCCCCTGTACCTTAACTCAGTCTGTGTGACTCATCATCCTGCCCCTGTACCCTAACTCAGTCTGTGTGCCACAGCATCCTGCCCATACCACAACTCAGTCTGTGTGCCTCAGCATCCTGCCCCTGTACCCTAACGCAGTCTCTGTGCCTCAGCATCCTGCCCCTGTACCCTAACGCAGTCTGTGTGCCTCAGCATCCTGCCTCTGTACCCTAACACAGTCTGTGTGACTCAGCATCCTGCCCCTGTACCCTAACTCAGTCTGTGCCTCATCATCCTGCCCCTGTACCCCAACTCAGTCTGTGTGCATCAGCATCCTGCCCCTTTACACTAACTCAGTCTCTGTGCCTCATCATCCTGCCCCTGTACCCTAACTCAGTCTGTGTGCCTCAGCATCCTGCCCATACCACAACTCAGTCTGTGTGCCTCAGCATCCTGCCCCTGTACCCTAACGCAGTCTGTGTGCCTCAGCATCCTGCCCGTACCCCAACTCAGTTTGTGTGCCTCAGCATCCTGCTCCAGTACCCTAACGCAGTCTGTATGCCTCAGCATCCTGCCCCTGTACCCTAACGCAGTCTGTGTGCCTCAGCATCATGCGCTTGTACCCCAACTCAGTCTGTGTGCGTCAGCATCCTGCCCCTGTACCCTAACTCCGACTGTGTGCCTCAGCATCATGCCGCTGTACCCTAACTCAGTCTGTGCCTCAGCATCCTGCCCCTGTACCACAACTCAGTCTATGTGCCTCAGCATCCTGCCCCTGTACCCTAACTTAGTCTGTGTGCCTCAGCATCTTCCCGTACCCCAACTCAGTTTGTGTGCCTCTGCATCCTGCCCCAGTACCCTAACGCAGTCTGTGTGCCTCAGCATCCTGCTCCTGTACCCCAACTCAGTCTGTGTGCCTCAGCATCCTGCCCCTGTACCCTAACGCAGTCTGTGTGCCTCAGCATCCTGCCCCTGTACCCTAACTCAGTCTGTGTGACTCATCATCCTGCCCCTGTACCCTAACTCAGTCTGTGTGCCTCAGCATCCTGCCCATACCACAACTCAGTCTGTGTGCCTCAGCATCCTGCCCCTGTACCCTGATGCAGTCTGTGTGCCTCAGCATCCTGCCCATACCACAACTCAGTCTGTGTGCCTCAGCATCCTGCCCCTGTACCCTAACGCAGTCTGTGTGCCTCAGCATCCTGCCCCAGTACCCTAAATCAGTCTGTGCCTCAGCATCCTGCCCCTGTACCCCAACTCAGTCTGGGTGCATCAGCATCCTGCCCCTTTACACTAACTCAGTCTGTGTGCCTCAGCATCCTGCCCCTGTACCCTAACTCAGTCTGTGTGACTCATCATCCTGCCCCTGTACCCTAACTCAGTCTGTGTGCCACAGCATCCTGCCCATACCACAACTCAGTCTGTGTGCCTCAGCATCCTGCCCCTGTACCCTGACGCAGTCTGTGTGCCTCAGCATCCTGCCCCTGTACCCTAACGCAGTCTGTGTGCCTCAGCATCCTGCCCCTATACCGTAACACAGTCTGTGTGCCTCAGCATCCTGCCCCTGTACCCTAACTCAGTCTGTGTGACTCAGCATCCGGCCCATGTACCCTAACTCAGTCTGTGCCTCAGCATCCTGCCCCTGTACCCCAACTCAGTCTGTGTGCATCAGCATCCTGCCCCTTTACACTAACTCAGTCTGTGTGCCTCATCATCCTGCCCCTGTACCCTAACTCAGTCTGTGTGCCTCAGCATCCTGCCCATACCACAACTCAGTCTGTGTGCCTCAGCATCCTGCCCCTGTACCCTAACGCAGTCTGTGTGCCTCAGCATCCTGCCCATACCCCAACTCAGTTTGTGTGCCTCAGCATCCTGCTCCAGTACCCTAACGCAGTCTCTGTGCCTCAGCATCCTGCCCCTGTACCCTAACGCAGTCTGTGTGCCTCAGCATCCTGCCCCTGTACCCTAACGCAGTCTGTGTGCCTCAGCATCATGCGCTTGTACCCCAACTCAGTCTGTGTGCGTCAGCATCCTGCCCCTGTACCCTAACGCAGTCTGTGTGCCTCAGCATCCTGCCCCTGTACCCTAATGCAGTCTGTGTGCCTCAGCATCATGCGCTTGTACCCCAACTCAGTCTGTGTGCCTCAGCATCCTGCCCCTGTACCACAACTCAGTCTGTGTGCCTCAGCATCCTGCCCCTGTACCCTAACGCAGTCTGTGTGCCTCAGCATCCTGCCCGTACCCCAACTCAGTTTGTGTGCCTCAGCATCCTGCTCCAGTACCCTAACGCAGTCTGTATGCCTCAGCATCCTGCCCCTGTACCCTAACGCAGTCTGTGTGCCTCAGCATCATGCGCTTGTACCCCAACTCAGTCTGTGTGCGTCAGCATCCTGCCCCTGTACCCTAACTCCGACTGTGTGCCTCAGCATCCTGCCCCTGTACCCTAACTCAGTCTGTGTGCCTCAGCATCATGCCGCTGTACCCTAACTCAGTCTGTGCCTCAGCATCCTGCCCCTGTACCACAACTCAGTCTATGTGCCTCAGCATCCTGCCCCTGTACCCTAACTTAGTCTGTGTGCCTCAGCATCCTCCCCGTGCCTCAGCATCCTCCCCGTACCCCAACTCAGTTTGTGTGCCTCTGCATCCTGCCCCAGTACCCTAACGCAGTCTGTGTGCCTCAGCATCCTGCTCCTGTACCCCAACTCAGTCTGTGTGCCTCAGCATCCTGCCCCTGTACCCTAACGCAGTCTGTGTGCCTCAGCATCCTACCCCTTTACCCTAACTCAGTCTGTGTGACTCATCATCCTGCCCCTGTACCCTAACTCAGTCTGTGTGCCTCAGCATCCTGCCCATACCACAACTCAGTCTGTGTGCCTCAGCATCCTGCCCCTGTACCCTGACGCAGTCTGTGTGCCTCAGCATCCTGCCCCTGTACCCTAACGCAGTCTGTGTGCCTCAGCATCCTGCCCCTATACCCTAACACAGTCTGTGTGCCTCAGCATCCTGCCCCTGTACCCTAACTCAGTCTGTGTGCATCAGCATCCTGCCCCTTTACACTAACTCAGTCTGTGTGCCTCATCATCCTGCCCCTGTACCCTAACTCAGTCTGTGTGCCTCAGCATCCTGCCCATACCACAACTCAGTCTGTGTGCCTCAGCATCCTGCCCCTGTACCCTAACGCAGTCTGTGTGCCTCAGCATCCTGCCCATACCCCAACTCAGTTTGTGTGCCTCAGCATCCTGCTCCAGTACCCTAACGCAGTCTGTGTGCCTCAGCATCCTGCCCCTGTACCCTAACGCAGTCTGTGTGCCTCAGCATCCTGCCCCTGTACCCTAACGCAGTCTGTGTGCCTCAGCATCATGCGCTTGTACCCCAACTCAGTCTGTGTGCGTCAGCATCCTGCCCCTGTACCCTAACGCAGTCTGTGTGCCTCAGCATCCTGCCCCTGTACCCTAATGCAGTCTGTGTGCCTCAGCATCATGCGCTTGTACCCCAACTCAGTCTGTGTGCCTCAGCATCCTGCCCCTGTACCACAACTCAGTCTGTGTGCCTCAGCATCCTGCCCCTGTACCCTAACGCAGTCTGTGTGCCTCAGCATCCTGCCCCTGTACCCTAACTCAGTCTGTGTGCCTCAGCATCATGCGCTTGTACCCCAACTCAGTCTGTGTGCGTCAGCATCCTGCCCCTGTACCCTAACTCCGACTGTGTGCCTCAGCATCCTGCCCCTGTACCCTAACTCAGTCTGTGTGCCTCAGCATCATGCCGCTCTACCCTAACTCAGTCTGTGCCTCAGCATCCTGCCCCTGTACCACAACTCAGTCTATGTGCCTCAGCATCCTGCCCCTGTACCCTAACTTAGTCTGTGTGCCTCAGCATCCTCCCCGTACCCCAACTCAGTTTGTGTGCCTCTGCATCCTGCCCCAGTACCCTAACGCAGTCTGTGTGCCTCAGCATCCTGCCCCTGTACCCTAACTCAGTCTGTGTGCCTCAGCATCCTGCCCCTGTACCCTAACGCAGTCTGTGTGCCTCAGCATCCTGCCTCTGTACCCTAACACAGTCTGTGTGACTCAGCATCCTGCCCCTGTACCCTAACTCAGTCTGTGCCTCATTATCCTGCCCCTGTACCCCAACTCAGTCTGTGTGCATCAGCATCCTGCCCCTTTACACTAACTCAGTCTCTGTGCCTCATCATCCTGCCCCTGTACCCTAACTCAGTCTGTGTGCCTCAGCATCCTGCCCATACCACAACTCAGTCTGTGTGCCTCAGCATCCTGCCCCTGTACCCTAACGCAGTCTGTGTGCCTCAGCATCCTGCCCGTACCCCAACTCAGTTTGTGTGCCTCAGCATCCTGCTCCAGTACCCTAACGCAGTCTGTATGCCTCAGCATCCTGCCCCTGTACCCTAACGCAGTCTGTGTGCCTCAGCATCATGCGCTTGTACCCCAACTCAGTCTGTGTGCGTCAGCATCCTGCCCCTGTACCCTAACTCCGACTGTGTGCCTCAGCATCCTGCCCCTGTACCCTAACTCAGTCTGTGTGCCTCAGCATCATGCCGCTGTACCCTAACTCAGTCTGTGCCTCAGCATCCTGCCCCTGTACCACAACTCAGTCTATGTGCCTCAGCATCCTGCCCCTGTACCCTAACTTAGTCTGTGTGCCTCAGCATCTTCCCCGTACCCCAACTCAGTTTGTGTGCCTCTGCATCCTGCCCCAGTACCCTAACGCAGTCTGTGTGCCTCAGCATCTTGCTCCTGTACCCCAACTCAGTCTGTGTGCCTCAGCATCCTGCCCCTGTACCCTAACGCAGTCTGTGTGCCTCAGCATCCTGCCCCTGTACCCTAACTCAGTCTGTGTGACTCATCATCCTGCCCCTGTACCCTAACTCAGTCTGTGTGCCTCAGCATCCTGCCCATACTCCAACTCAGTCTGTGTGCCTCAGCATCCTGCCCCTGTACCCTGATGCAGTCTGTGTGCCTCAGCATCCTGCCCATACCACAACTCAGTCTGTGTGCCTCAGCATCCTGCCCCTGTACCGTAATGCAGTCTGTGTGCCTCAGCATGCTGCCCATACCCCAACTCAGTTTGTGTGCCTCAGCATCCTGCCCCAGTACCCTAACACAGTCTGTGTGCATCAGCATCCTGCCCCTGTACCCTAACTCAGTCTGTGTGCCTCAGCATCCTGCCCCTGTACCCTAACTCAGTCTATGTGCCTCAGCATCCTGCCCCTGTACCCTAACTCAGTCTGTGTGCCTCAGCATCCTGCCCCTGTACCCTAACGCAGTCTGTGTGCCTCAGCATCCTGCCCCAGTACCCTAAATCAGTCTGTGCCTCAGCATCCTGCCCCTGTACCCCAACTCAGTCTGGGTGCATCAGCATCCTGCCCCTTTACACTAACTCAGTCTGTGTGCCTCAGCATCCTGCCCCTGTACCCTAACTCAGTCTGTGTGACTCATCATCCTGCCCCTGTACCCTAACTCAGTCTGTGTGCCACAGCATCCTGCCCCTGTACCCTAACTCAGTCTGTGTGCCTCAGCATCCTGCCCCTGTACCCTAACTCAGTCTGTGTTTCTCAGCATCCTGCCCCTGTACCCTAACGCAGTCTGTGTGCCTCAGCATCCTGCCCCTGTACCCTAACTCAGTCTGTGCCTCAGCATCCTGACCCTGTACCCCAACTCAGTCTGTGTGCATCAGCATCCTGCCCCTTTACACTAACTCAATCTGTGTGCCTCAGCATCCTGCCCCTGTACCCTAACTCAGTCTGTGTGACTCATCATCCTGCCCCTGTACCCTAACTCAGTCTGTGTGCCTCAGCATCCTGCCCATACCACAACTCAGTCTGTGTGCCTCAGCATCCTGCCCCTGTACCCTGATGCAGTCTGTGTGCCTCAGCATCCTGCCCATACCACAACTCAGTCTGTGTGCCTCAGCATCCTGCCCCTGTACCCTAATGCAGTCTGTGTGCCTCAGCATCCTGCCCCTGTACACCAACTCAGTTTGTGTGCCTCAGCATCCTGCCCCAGTACCCTAACGCAGTCTTTGTGCCTCAGCATCCTGCCCCAGTACCCTAATGCAGTCTGTGTGCCTCAGGATCATGCGCTTGTACCCCAACTCAGTCTGTGTGCGTCAGCATCCTGCCCCTGTACCACAACTCAGTCTGTGTGCTTCAGCATCCTGCCCCTTTACACTAACTCAGTCTGTGTGCCTCAGCATCCTGCCCCTGTACCCTAACTCAGTCTGTGTGACTCATCATCCTGCCCCTGTACCCCAACTCAATGTGTGTGCATCAGCATCCTGCCCCTTTACACTAACTCAGTCTGTGTGCCTCAGCATCCTGCCCCTGTACCTTAACTCAGTCTGTGTGACTCATCATCCTGCCCCTGTACCCTAACTCAGTCTGTGTGCCACAGCATCCTGCCCATACCACAACTCAGTCTGTGTGCCTCAGCATCCTGCCCCTGTACCCTAACGCAGTCTGTATGCCTCAGCATCCTGCCCCTGTACCCTAACGCAGTCTGTGTGCCTCAGCATCATGCGCTTGTACCCCAACTCAGTCTGTGTGCGTCAGCATCCTGCCCCTGTACCCTAACTCCGACTGTGTGCCTCAGCATCCTGCCCCTGTACCCTAACTCAGTCTGTGTGCCTCAGCATCATGCCGCTGTACCCTAACTCAGTCTGTGCCTCAGCATCCTGCCCCTGTACCACAACTCAGTCTATGTGCCTCAGCATCCTGCCCCTGTACCCTAACTTAGTCTGTGTGCCTCAGCATCCTCCCCGTACCCCAACTCAGTTTGTGTGCCTCTGCATCCTGCCCCAGTACCCTAACGCAGTCTGTGTGCCTCAGCATCCTGCTCCTGTACCCCAACTCAGTCTGTGTGCCTCAGCATCCTGCCCCTGTACCCTAACGCAGTCTGTGTGCCTCAGCATCCTGCCCCTGTACCCTAACTCAGTCTGTGTGACTCATCATCCTGCCCCTGTACCCTAACTCAGTCTGTGTGCCTCAGCATCCTGCCCATACCACAACTCAGTCTGTGTGCCTCAGCATCCTGCCCCTGTACCCTGATGCAGTCTGTGTGCCTCAGCATCCTGCCCATACCACAACTCAGTCTGTGTGCCTCAGCATCCTGCCCCTGTACCGTAATGCAGTCTGTGTGCCTCAGCATGCTGCCCATACCCCAACTCAGTTTGTGTGCCTCAGCATCCTGCCCCAGTACCCTAACACAGTCTGTGTGCATCAGCATCCTGCCCCTGTACCCTAACTCAGTCTGTGTGCCTCAGCATCCTGCCCCTGTACCCTAACTCAGTCTGTGTGCCTCAGCATCCTGCCCCTGTACCCTAACTCAGTCTGTGTGCCTCAGCATCCTGCCCCTGTACCCTAACGCAGTCTGTGTGCCTCAGCATCCTGCCCCAGTACCCTAAATCAGTCTGTGCCTCAGCATCCTGCCCCTGTACCCCAACTCAGTGTGGGTGCATCAGCATCCTGCCCCTTTACACTAACTCAGTCTGTGTGCCTCAGCATCCTGCCCCTGTACCCTAACTCAGTCTGTGTGACTCATCATCCTGCCCCTGTACCCTAACTCAGTCTGTGTGCCACAGCATCCTGCCCCTGTACCCTAACTCACTCTGTGTGCCTCAGCATCCTGCCCCTGTACCCTAACTCAGTCTGTGTTTCTCAGCATCCTGCCCCTGTACCCTAACGCAGTCTGTGTGCCTCAGCATCCTGCCCCTGTACCCCAACTCAGTCTGTGTGCATCAGCATCCTGCCCCTTTACACTAACTCAGTCTGTGTGCCTCAGCATCCTGCCCCTGTACCCTAACTCAGTCTGTGTGACTCATCATCCTGCCCCTGTACCCTAACTCAGTCTGTGTGCCTCAGCATCCTGCCCATACCACAACTCAGTCTGTGTGCCTCAGCATCCTGCCCCTGTACCCTGATGCAGTCTGTGTGCCTCAGCATCCTGCCCATACCACAACTCAGTCTGTGTGCCTCAGCATCCTGCCCCTGTACCCTAATGCAGTCTGTGTGCCTCAGCATCCTGCCCCTGTACACCAACTCAGTTTGTGTGCCTCAGCATCCTGCCCCAGTACCCTAACGCAGTCTTTGTGCCTCAGCATCCTGCCCCAGTACCCTAATGCAGTCTGTGTGCCTCAGGATCATGCGCTTGTACCCCAACTCAGTCTGTGTGCGTCAGCATCCTGCCCCTGTACCACAACTCAGTCTGTGTGCTTCAGCATCCTGCCCCTTTACACTAACTCAGTCTGTGTGCCTCAGCATCCTGCCCCTGTACCCTAACTCAGTCTGTGTGACTCATCATCCTGCCCCTGTACCCCAACTCAGTGTGTGTGCATCAGCATCCTGCCCCTTTACACTAACTCAGTCTGTGTGCCTCAGCATCCTGCCCCTGTACCTTAACTCAGTCTGTGTGACTCATCATCCTGCCCCTGTACCCTAACTCAGTCTGTGTGCCACAGCATCCTGCCCCTGTACCCTAACTCAGTCTGTGTTTCTCAGCATCCTGCCCCTGTACCCTAACGCAGTCTGTGTGCCTCAGCATCCTGCCCCTGTACCCCAACTCAGTCTGTGTGCATCAGCATCCTGCCCCTTTACACTAACTCAGTCTGTGTGCCTCAGCATCCTGCCCCTGTACCCTAACTCAGTCTGTGTGACTCATCATCCTGCCCCTGTACCCTAACTCAGTCTGTGTGCCTCAGCATCCTGCCCATACCACAACTCAGTCTGTGTGCCTCAGCATCCTGCCCCTGTACCCTGATGCAGTCTGTGTGCCTCAGCATCCTGCCCATACCACAACTCAGTCTGTGTGCCTCAGCATCCTGCCCCTGTACCCTAATGCAGTCTGTGTGCCTCAGCATCCTGCCCCTGTACACCAACTCAGTTTGTGTGCCTCAGCATCCTGCCCCAGTACCCTAACGCAGTCTTTGTGCCTCAGCATCCTGCCCCAGTACCCTAATGCAGTCTGTGTGCCTCAGGATCATGCGCTTGTACCCCAACTCAGTCTGTGTGCGTCAGCATCCTGCCCCTGTACCACAACTCAGTCTGTGTGCTTCAGCATCCTGCCCCTTTACACTAACTCAGTCTGTGTGCCTCAGCATCCTGCCCCTGTACCCTAACTCAGTCTGTGTGACTCATCATCCTGCCCCTGTACCCCAACTCAGTGTGTGTGCATCAGCATCCTGCCCCTTTACACTAACTCAGTCTGTGTGCCTCAGCATCCTGCCCCTGTACCTTAACTCAGTCTGTGTGACTCATCATCCTGCCCCTGTACCCTAACTCAGTCTGTGTGCCACAGCATCCTGCCCATACCACAACTCAGTCTGTGTGCCTCAGCATCCTGCCCCTGTACCCTAACGCAGTCTGTGTGCCTCAGCATCCTGCCCCTGTACCCTAACGCAGTCTGTGTGCCTCAGCATCCTGCCTCTGTACCCTAACACAGTCTGTGTGACTCAGCATCCTGCCCCTGTACCCTAACTCAGTCTTTGCCTCATCATCCTCCCCTGTACCCCAACTCAGTCTGTGTGCATCAGCATCCTGCCCCTTTACACTAACTCAGTCTCTGTGCCTCATCATCCTGCCCCTGTACCCTAACTCAGTCTGTGTGCCTCAGCATCCTGCACATACCACAACTCAGTCTGTGTGCCTCAGCATCCTGCCCCTGTACCCTAACGCAGTCTGTGTGCCTCAGCATCCTGCCCGTACCCCAACTCAGTTTGTGTGCCTCAGCATCCTGCTCCAGTACCCTAACGCAGTCTGTATGCCTCAGCATCCTGCCCCTGTACCCTAACGCAGTCTGTGTGCCTCATCATCCTGCCCCTGTACCCCAACTCAGTGTGTGTGCATCAGCATCCTGCCCCTTTACACTAACTCAGTCTGTGTGCCTCAGCATCCTGCCCCTGTACCTTAACTCAGTCTGTGTGACTCATCATCCTGCCCCTGTACCCTAACTCAGTCTGTGTGCCACAGCATCCTGCCCATACCACAACTCAGTCTGTGTGCCTCAGCATCCTGCCCCTGTACCCTAACGCAGTCTCTGTGCCTCAGCATCCTGCCCCTGTACCCTAACGCAGTCTGTGTGCCTCAGCATCCTGCCTCTGTACCCTAACACAGTCTGTGTGACTCAGCATCCTGCCCCTGTACCCTAACTCAGTCTGTGCCTCATCATCCTGCCCCTGTACCCCAACTCAGTCTGTGTGCATCAGCATCCTGCCCCTTTACACTAACTCAGTCTCTGTGCCTCATCATCCTGCCCCTGTACCCTAACTCAGTCTGTGTGCCTCAGCATCCTGCCCATACCACAACTCAGTCTGTGTGCCTCAGCATCCTGCCCCTGTACCCTAACGCAGTCTGTGTGCCTCAGCATCCTGCCCGTACCCCAACTCAGTTTGTGTGCCTCAGCATCCTGCTCCAGTACCCTAACGCAGTCTGTATGCCTCAGCATCCTGCCCCTGTACCCTAACGCAGTCTGTGTGCCTCAGCATCATGCGCTTGTACCCCAACTCAGTCTGTGTGCGTCAGCATCCTGCCCCTGTACCCTAACTCCGACTGTGTGCCTCAGCATCATGCCGCTGTACCCTAACTCAGTCTGTGCCTCAGCATCCTGCCCCTGTACCACAACTCAGTCTATGTGCCTCAGCATCCTGCCCCTGTACCCTAACTTAGTCTGTGTGCCTCAGCATCTTCCCGTACCCCAACTCAGTTTGTGTGCCTCTGCATCCTGCCCCAGTACCCTAACGCAGTCTGTGTGCCTCAGCATCCTGCTCCTGTACCCCAACTCAGTCTGTGTGCCTCAGCATCCTGCCCCTGTACCCTAACGCAGTCTGTGTGCCTCAGCATCCTGCCCCTGTACCCTAACTCAGTCTGTGTGACTCATCATCCTGCCCCTGTACCCTAACTCAGTCTGTGTGCCTCAGCATCCTGCCCATACCACAACTCAGTCTGTGTGCCTCAGCATCCTGCCCCTGTACGCTGATGCAGTCTGTGTGCCTCAGCATCCTGCCCATACCACAACTCAGTCTGTGTGCCTCAGCATCCTGCCCCTGTACCCTAACGCAGTCTGTGTGCCTCAGCATCCTGCCCCAGTACCCTAAATCAGTCTGTGCCTCAGCATCCTGCCCCTGTACCCCAACTCAGTCTGGGTGCATCAGCATCCTGCCGCTTTACACTAACTCAGTCTGTGTGCCTCAGCATCCTGCCCCTGTACCCTAACTCAGTCTGTGTGACTCATCATCCTGCCCCTGTACCCTAACTCAGTCTGTGTGCCACAGCATCCTGCCCATACCACAACTCAGTCTGTGTGCCTCAGCATCCTGCCCCTGTACCCTGACGCAGTCTGTGTGCCTCAGCATCCTGCCCCTGTACCCTAACGCAGTCTGTGTGCCTCAGCATCCTGCCCCTATACCGTAACACAGTCTGTTTGCCTCAGCATCCTGCCCCTGTACCCTAACTCAGTCTGTATGACTCAGCATCCGGCCCATGTACCCTAACTCAGTCTGTGCCTCAGCATCCTGCCCCTGTACCCCAACTCAGTCTGTGTGCATCAGCATCCTGCCCCTTTACACTAACTCAGTCTGTGTGCCTCATCATCCTGCCCCTGTACCCTAACTCAGTCTGTGTGCCTCAGCATCCTGCCCATACCACAACTCAGTCTGTGTGCCTCAGCATCCTGCCCCTGTACCCTAACGCAGTCTGTGTGCCTCAGCATCCTGCCCATACCCCAACTCAGTTTGTGTGCCTCAGCATCCTGCTCCAGTACCCTAACGCAGTCTCTGTGCCTCAGCATCCTGCCCCTGTACCCTAACGCAGTCTGTGTGCCTCAGCATCCTGCCCCTGTACCCTAACGCAGTCTGTGTGCCTCAGCATCATGCGCTTGTACCCCAACTCAGTCTGTGTGCGTCAGCATCCTGCCCCTGTACCCTAACGCAGTCTGTGTGCCTCAGCATCCTGCCCCTGTACCCTAATGCAGTCTGTGTGCCTCAGCATCATGCGCTTGTACCCCAACTCAGTCTGTGTGCCTCAGCATCCTGCCCCTGTACCACAACTCAGTCTGTGTGCCTCAGCATCCTGCCCCTGTACCCTAACGCAGTCTGTGTGCCTCAGCATCCTGCCCGTACCCCAACTCAGTTTGTGTGCCTCAGCATCCTGCTCCAGTACCCTAACGCAGTCTGTATGCCTCAGCATCCTGCCCCTGTACCCTAACGCAGTCTGTGTGCCTCAGCATCATGCGCTTGTACCCCAACTCAGTCTGTGTGCGTCAGCATCCTGCCCCTGTACCCTAACTCCGACTGTGTGCCTCAGCATCCTGCCCCTGTACCCTAACTCAGTCTGTGTGCCTCAGCATCATGCCGCTGTACCCTAACTCAGTCTGTGCCTCAGCATCCTGCCCCTGTACCACAACTCAGTCTATGTGCCTCAGCATCCTGCCCCTGTACCCTAACTTAGTCTGTGTGCCTCAGCATCCTCCCCGTGCCTCAGCATCCTCCCCGTACCCCAACTCAGTTTGTGTGCCTCTGCATCCTGCCCCAGTACCCTAACGCAGTCTGTGTGCCTCAGCATCCTGCTCCTGTACCCCAACTCAGTCTGTGTGCCTCAGCATCCTGCCCCTGTACCCTAACGCAGTCTGTGTGCCTCAGCATCCTACCCCTTTACCCTAACTCAGTCTGTGTGACTCATCATCCTGCCCCTGTACCCTAACTCAGTCTGTGTGCCTCAGCATCCTGCCCATACCACAACTCAGTCTGTGTGCCTCAGCATCCTGCCCCTGTACCCTGACGCAGTCTGTGTGCCTCAGCATCCTGCCCCTGTACCCTAACGCAGTCTGTGTGCCTCAGCATCCTGCCCCTATACCCTAACACAGTCTGTGTGCCTCAGCATCCTGCCCCTGTACCCTAACTCAGTCTGTGTGCATCAGCATCCTGCCCCTTTACACTAACTCAGTCTGTGTGCCTCATCATCCTGCCCCTGTACCCTAACTCAGTCTGTGTGCCTCAGCATCCTGCCCATACCACAACTCAGTCTGTGTGCCTCAGCATCCTGCCCCTGTACCCTAACGCAGTCTGTGTGCCTCAGCATCCTGCCCATACCCCAACTCAGTTTGTGTGCCTCAGCATCCTGCTCCAGTACCCTAACGCAGTCTGTGTGCCTCAGCATCCTGCCCCTGTACCCTAACGCAGTCTGTGTGCCTCAGCATCCTGCCCCTGTACCCTAACGCAGTCTGTGTGCCTCAGCATCATGCGCTTGTACCCCAACTCAGTCTGTGTGCGTCAGCATCCTGCCCCTGTACCCTAACGCAGTCTGTGTGCCTCAGCATCCTGCCCCTGTACCCTAATGCAGTCTGTGTGCCTCAGCATCATGCGCTTGTACCCCAACTCAGTCTGTGTGCCTCAGCATCCTGCCCCTGTACCACAACTCAGTCTGTGTGCCTCAGCATCCTGCCCCTGTACCCTAACGCAGTCTGTGTGCCTCAGCATCCTGCCCCTGTACCCTAACACAGTCTGTGTGCCTCAGCATCCTGGCCCTGTACCCTAACTCAGTCTGTGTGACTCAGCATCCTGCCCCTGTACCCTAACGCAGTCTGTGTGACTCAGCATCCTGCCCATACCCCAACTCAGTTTGTGTGCCTCAGCATCCTGCCCCTGTACCCTAACTCAGTCTGTGTGCCTCAGCATCCTGCCCCTGTACCCTAACGCAGTCTGTGTGCCTCAGCATCATGTGCTTGTACCCCAACTCAATCTGTGTGCGTCAGCATCCTGCCCCTGTACCCTAACTCAGACTGTGTGCCTCAGCATCCTGCCCCCGTACCCTAACTCAGTCTGTGTTCCTCAGCATCCTGCCCCTGTACCCTAACTCAGTCTGTGTGCCTCAGCATCATGCGCTTGTACCCCAACTCAGTCTGTGTGCGTCAGCATCCTGCCCCTGTACCCTAACTCCGACTGTGTGCCTCAGCATCCTGCCCCTGTACCCTAACTCAGTCTGTGTGCCTCAGCATCATGCCGCTCTACCCTAACTCAGTCTGTGCCTCAGCATCCTGCCCCTGTACCACAACTCAGTCTATGTGCCTCAGCATCCTGCCCCTGTACCCTAACTTAGTCTGTGTGCCTCAGCATCCTCCCCGTACCCCAACTCAGTTTGTGTGCCTCTGCATCCTGCCCCAGTACCCTAACGCAGTCTGTGTGCCTCAGCATCCTGCTCCTGTACCCCAACTCAGTCTGTGTGCCTCAGCATCCTGCCCCTGTACCCTAACGCAGTCTGTGTGCCTCAGCATCCTGCCCCTGTACCCTAACTCAGTCTGTGTGACTCATCATCCTGCCCCTGTACCCTAACTCAGTCTGTGTGCCTCAGCATCCTGCCCATACCACAACTCAGTCTGTGTGCCTCAGCATCCTGCCCCTGTACCCTGATGCAGTCTGTGTGCCTCAGCATCCTGCCCATACCACAACTCAGTCTGTGTGCCTCAGCATCCTGCCCCTGTACCGTAATTCAGTCTGTGTGCCTCAGCATGCTGCCCATACCCCAACTCAGTTTGTGTGCCTCAGCATCCTGCCCCAGTACCCTAACACAGTCTGTGTGCCTCAGCATCCTGCCCCTGTACCCTAACTCAGTCTGTGTGCCTCAGCATCCTGCCCCTGTACCCTAACTCAGTCTGTGTGCCTCAGCATCCTGCCCCTGTACCCTAACTCAGTCTGTGTGCCTCAGCATCCTGCCCCTGTACCCTAACGCAGTCTGTGTGCCTCAGCATCCTGCCCCAGTACCCTAAATCAGTCTGTGCCTCAGCATCCTGCCCCTGTACCCCAACTCAGTCTGGGTGCATCAGCATCCTGCCCCTTTACACTAACTCAGTCTGTGTGCCTCAGCATCCTGCCCCTGTACCCTAACTCAGTCTGTGTGACTCATCATCCTGCCCCTATACCCTAACTCAGTCTGTGTGCCACAGCATCCTGCCCATACCACAACTCAGTCTGTGTGCCTCAGCATCCTGCCCCTGTACCCTGACGCAGTCTGTGTGCCTCAGCATCCTGCCCCTGTACCCTAACGCAGTCTGTGTGCCTCAGCATCCTGCCCCTATACCCTAACACAGTCTGTGTGCCTCAGCATCCTGCCCCTGTACCCTAACTCAGTCTGTGTGACTCAGCATCCTGCCCCTGTACCCTAACTCAGTCTGTGCCTCAGCATCCTGCCCCTGTACCCCAACTCAGTCTGTGTGCATCAGCATCCTGCCCCTTTACACTAACTCAGTCTGTGTGCCTCATCATCCTGCCCCTGTACCCTAACTCAGTCTGTGTGCCTCAGCATCCTGCCCATACCACAACTCAGTCTGTGTGCCTCAGCATCCTGCCCCTGTACCCTAACGCAGTCTGTGTGCCTCAGCATCCTGCCCATACCCCAACTCAGTTTGTGTGCCTCAGCATCCTGCTCCAGTACCCTAACGCAGTCTGTGTGCCTCAGCATCCTGCCCCTGTACCCTAACGCAGTCTGTGTGCCTCAGCATCCTGCCCCTGTACCCTAACGCAGTCTGTGTGCCTCAGCATCATGCGCTTGTACCCCAACTCAGTCTGTGTGCGTCAGCATCCTGCCCCTGTACCCTAACGCAGTCTGTGTGCCTCAGCATCCTGCCCCTGTACCCTAATGCAGTCTGTGTGCCTCAGCATCATGCGCTTGTACCCCAACTCAGTCTGTGTGCCTCAGCATCCTGCCCCTGTACCACAACTCAGTCTGTGTGCCTCAGCATCCTGCCCCTGTACCCTAACGCAGTCTGTGTGCCTCAGCATCCTGCCCCTGTACCCTAACACAGTCTGTGTGCCTCAGCATCCTGGCCCTGTACCCTAACTCAGTCTGTGTGACTCAGCATCCTGCCCCTGTACCCTAACGCAGTCTGTGTGACTCAGCATCCTGCCCATACCCCAACTCAGTTTCTGTGCCTCAGCATCCTGCCCCAGTACCCTAACGCAGTCTGTGTGCCTCAGCATCCTGCCCCTGTACCCTAACGCAGTCTGTGTGCCTCAGCATCATGTGCTTGTACCCCAACTCAATCTGTGTGCGTCAGCATCCTGCCCCTGTACCCTAACTCAGACTGTGTGCCTCAGCATCCTGCCCCTGTACCCTAACTCAGTCTGTGTGCCTCAGCATCCTGCCCCTGTACCCTAACTCAGTCTGTGCCTCCGCATCCTGCCCCTGTACCCTAACTCAGACTGTGTGCCTCAGCATCCTGCCCCTGTACCCTAACTCAGTCTGTGTGCCTTAGCATCCTGCCCAACACCTGCGATCAGTGCAGTACGTTAAGGCACTTTGACTTTGCCTTACCCCAACAAGGATCATATATGCTGTTCACCCTCCACACACACACACACACACACACACACACACACACACACACACACACACACACACACACTTATCTTACTTAATTGTCTCCCATGTAAAGCAGCCTTTGTTGCATTGTGATATGAGCTGTGCCCTAAAATTTGCTGGTTAAGATTAACTGGGTAGCATTAGCTGGCTAACATTAGCTGGGAAAGATTAACTGGTTAACATTAACTGGTTAAATTAACTGGTTAACATGAGCTGGGTAACATTAACTGGTTAAGATTAGCTGGTTAACTTTACCTGGGTAACATTAGCAGGGTAACATTAACTGGGTAACATTAACTGGTTAACATTAGCTGGGTAACAGTAGCTGGGTAACTGCACAGTTTCATTACTGTGCGGGCAAGTGCGAATGGGGAAACCCATGTGACTTTTTTCGAGCCCCTAGAGCCGAGGTATCAACCAAAAACATGTTAGAATAACCACAGTTCAGTGCCAGGATCGTAGAAGATGTTAGAGCAAAGAACCAAAATACGCTTGCCAGACAGTAATACTAAAAACACACGTTTTCGTGCAATGCGGTTTTTCAGGGCTCTGTTTAAGTACCTTAACGTCCATCAATATTGCTAAAAATGTATGCATTATGTTTCGATATGAAATAGGGAGCCCACAAAATTTCAAGCCCCTAGAATGTTTAGTTTTTGTGTAGTGATCGCTCGAAATATTCAGTAAGTCAGTGTCAGATATTGTAGCGAATTCGGGGGACAACGCAACCACAGGAACTGCCACGGCCGGGAAGTGAACCCGTATCGTCCGCATCGCAGGAGACGTCGCTAACCGCTCGACTAAAGGGTCAGACCCGCCAGCCAGCGGCCAGCGTGTCTTCTTATCCATGCACGTTACAATATACACTCACTGGCCACTTTATTAGGTACACCTTGCTAGTACCGGGTTGGACCCCCTTTTGCCTTCAGAACTGCCTTAATCCTTCGTGGCATAGATTCAACAAGGTACTGGAAACATTCCTCAGAGAGTTTGGTCCATATTGACATGATAGCATCACGCAGTTGCTGCAGATTTGTCGGCTGCACATCCATGATGCGAATCTCCCGGTCCACCACATCCCAAAGGTGCTCTATTGGATTGCTTTGCTTTCATGTTGTTGACGCCAAATTCTGACCCTACCATCCGAATGTCGCAGCAGAAACCAAGACTCATCAGACCAGGCAACGTTTTTCCAATCTTCTATTGTCCAATTTTGGTGAGCCTGTGCGAATTGTAGCCTCAGTTTCTTGTTCTTAGCTGACAGGAGTGGCACCCGGTGTGGTCTTCTGCTGCTGTAGCCCATCTGCCTCAAGGTTCGATGTGTTGTGCGTTCAGAGATGCTCTTCTGCATACCTCGGTTGTAATGAGTGGTTATTTGAGTTACTGTTGCCTTTCTATCAGCTCGAACCAGTCTGGCCATTCTCCTCTGACCTCTGGCATCAACAAGGCATTTTCGCCCACAGAACTGCCGCTCACTGGATATTTTCTCTTTTTCGGACCATTCTCTGTAAACCCTAGCGATGGTTGTGCGTGAAAATCCCAGTAGATCAGCAGTTTCTGAACTACTCAGACCAGCCCGTCTGGCACCAACAACCATGCCACGTTCAAAGTCACTTAAATCACCTTTCTTCCCCATTCTGATGCTCGGTTTGAACTGCAGCAGATCGTCTTGACCATGTCTACATGCCTAAATGCATTGAGTTGCTGCCATGTGATTGGCTGATTAGAAATTTGCGTTAACGAGCAGTTGGACAGGTGTGCCTAATAAAGTGGCCGGTGAGTGTATATTCGACGACAGGATAGACGGTTTTTTAACTAAACGGACGGCCTTATTTTGAGAAAACCATAATAGATACCGCCTTTTTCGACCAGGAGTCTGAAAGATAATCGTTTGGACTGTGCATTAAAAGCATTGAGAAAATTCTATGACTTCATTCTGACGTCATCATGACGTCATCAAATCGGAGAATTTTATGATCGATTTTTGCGAGAACCACACCTTTGTAAAATTAATTTTACACCCAGAAGACGTTGAGATAGGTTTGATTTGACGAAAAATCGTTAGTGGGCAATTGTTTGAGGTTTCAGAAAATCACCCAGAATTTGTTTTTATCCATTTCCTTCACGGAGAAAATAGCACCTTACAGTTAGGCCATCCAAAGGAGTTGAATCAAGTGCAACTGGACTTGGTATATATCCGTGAAGACGTTTTGCCACTCATCCAAGAGGCTTCCTCAGTTCGTGCCTTTCTGACTAGAACAAGCTAGTCTGACTGGCTGGTGATGAGACTCAGTATTTATCCTCTTGGAGTCGTTGTCAGAGCTATAGATGTCCATGGCTCTTTGTGTCCCGATGTTTACCAACGCCCGTCGCTAACAGAGCCATAGATATGAGTGGCTCTTTTGTGTACCGATGTTTGGCCGAGCCCGTCGTTATCTGAGCTATTGATATGCGTGGCTCTCCTGTGCTCCGATGTCCAGCCGCGCCCGTCGCCATCGGAGCTATTGATTTGCATTTGTTTAGCAGCGACGGTCGTTGGGGGTGTTAGTTTCGACTTCATTGTTCAGTGGTCATGAGAGTCGTTGGGAGTCGTTAGTGACCGACTGTTGTTCTTGGAGGCTAGGCTTCTTGAGTCTCCTGGGTAGAGATGAAAGGACGGCATTGTAAGTGGGAGATAGGTGGTGTAGCAGACCTCCTCCTCTGTTGAGGGATGGGTTTTCCAGTTTTGCAGAGATGGCTTCCTTCACCCCTCTTTCAAACCATCTATCTTCTCTGTCCTCGAAGGAGTGTGTCTTCTCCTTTAGGTGTAGATAGACTGCTGAGTCTTGTCCTGAGGAGTTTGGCCTTCTGTGTTGGGCCATCCCTTTGTGTAGTGGTTGTTTGGTTTCTCCTATGTATAGGTCAGTGCAATCCTCGTTGCATTGTACAGCATACACCAGATTGCTTTTCCGGGTGTGTGGTACACAGTCTTTGGGATGAACCAGTTTTTGTCGGAGTGTGTTGCTGGGTTTGAAGTATACCGGGATGCGGTGTTTGTTGAAAATTCTCCTGAGTTTCTCGGAGACCCCAGAAACATACTGGATGACTGTGCTCTTCCTTCTGTTCCCTTTCCCCTCATCACTCACCTGGTTGGTCTTTTTGGAATGTGTTGCAGTTTTCACAAAGGTCCAACTGGGGTAGCCGCAGGTTTTTAAAGCTCCCCTCAGGTGTTTGTGTTCTTCTCGTTGGGCCTGAGTGCTGCTGGGCACATTGTCAGCTGTGTGTTGCAAAGTTCTGATGACGCTTAGTTTGTGTTCCAGACGGTGGTGTGAGTCGAAAAGTAGATGTTGGTCTGTGTGTGTAGGTTTCCTGTAAACCCCAATTTGGAGGCTCCTGTCTTCACCAATGTGGACGTCACAGTCCAAGAAGGGCAGACTTTTGTTCTTTACGTCTTCCCTTGTGAACTTAAAGAGCAGGGTAACCAAATTGACAGATTTGCTTCAAAATACTTTATAAATGTGGGAGATGTATTGCTTTTGACATGTTAAAATGTGTTGAACCATGTATAGAACTGATTTGCGGAGTTAGACCCTTTTGGGGTATTTTTCCCGTTTTCCTTTCTTGATTTTTTGGCCGGCTTCTTTGGTGACATCGCCGTCTTCCCTTCGGTGCCACGCCCCCAGAGTCTGAAACCAGTGGACGCTGCAGATTTTTACACGTTTTTGAAGCTTTGTTTTATATACTTCGCAACATTTTTAATCATACAGAATTGGCTGGGTGGTTACTGATATGTTTTCCTGGGGTATGGGTATCCCAAAACACAGATTTGAGCTCAGTTACCCGCCACTTTAATGTTCTTGTCCACTGCGCTGATGTGCTTGGCAAACGCTTGCACCTCTTGTGTTTGGATTTCGACCCATGTGTCGTCCACATATCTGAACCAGTGGCTCGGAGGTGTTCCTCTGAAGGAGTTCAGGGCCCTTTGTTCTACCTCTTCCATATATAAGTTGGCCACAATGGGCGATACTGGTGAGCCCACTGCACAGCCGTGTTTCTGTCTGTAAAACTGGCCCCTGAATTGGAAATATGTAGTGTTCAGGCAAAGGTCCAGTAGTTGGCAAATCTGGTCTGGGCTGAGGTTCGTCCTATTGTGGAGGGTGTCGTCCCGTAGCAAATGTTGCCTCACAGTTTCCAAAGCCTCCATGGTTGGGATGCAGGTGAATAACGAGGTCACGTCGTAGGATACCATGGTTTCATCCGGTTCCAGTTTTACGCCTTGGACCTTGTCCACGAAGTCAATGGAGTTTTGGATATGGTGAGGTGTTTCGCCCACTAAAGGGGTCAAGATGTTGGCTATATGTTTGGCAATGTTGTACGTGACCGAGTTTATGCTTCTGACGACGGGCCTGAGGGGGGTTCCATCTTTATGGATCTTAGGGAATCCATATATGCATGAAATTTTATCTTGTGGGTAGAGACGGTGGTATTGTATCCGATCAATGGTTCTTCCTTTCTGTAGTTTCTGTAGGTATTCTATTATTCTCCTCTAGTAACCACTAGGAGGATCACGTCTCAGAGGTTCATAGGTGTCGCTGAGTAATGACGTGATCTTGGCTTGGTAGTCTGTTGTGTTGAGGATAACCATGCATCGCCCTTTATCTGCTGGAAGGATAGTGATGTTTTCATCCTTGCTCAGGGCTGTCGGAGCTTAGGACATCGGAGCACAGGAGAGCCACGCATATCAATAGCTCCGATAATGACGGGCGCGGCCAAACATCGGTACACAAAAGAGCCACTCATATCTATGGCTCTGTTAGCGACGGGCGTTGGTAGACATCGGGACACAAAGAGCCATGGACATCTATAGCTCTGACAACGACTCCAAGAGGATAAAATACTGAGTCTCATCACCAGCCAGTCAGACTAGCTTCGTCTAGTCAGAAAGGCACGAACTGAGGAAGCCTCTTGAATGAGAGGCGAAACATCTTCACGGATATATACCAAGTCCAGTTGCACTTGATTCAACTCCTTTGGATAACCATGACCTGGATGAATGAGAACATTCACAGACTTACAGTTAGGCTTAATTTTGAAAATCTAGACATAAAAATGACCAAATTGGGTGGGCTTATTTTGATGAATGTGGGCCATCCCTGGGCTTATGGACCACAATTGTTATTACCAAGGGTCTACATTGTACATTGAAAAAAGTTAAAAGTCGAATCTTAGAAAGTTGCACCTCGGAGGACACGCCCCAATCAGACAAAAATGGCTAAAATCACAACAACAAAAAAACCCACGATTTTCGTAAGTTTCGTTAACGTTGGAGTTTTATTGTGGCTGAACCACTTGCCCGTTGATCATGAAACTTGGCATGGTTGTTGGATGACATGTGAAATATTTCTAAACCGAAAAAATCACCGCGATTGGCTGTAATGAGGAGATGTACCAGGTCGTCAAAGTTCGCACGACGTACGTGCAACAAGCGAAATCTCGACAATATGCTTTTACTGTTAGTGTTCACTGTTGGGTTCCTACGTATGTTAGTGTTACATACTTCGATGGATGCTACCAATGCAAACTCAATAATAATAATTCCACCTTGTGTCACGTACCCGAAACCATTACGACGTCACTAATATGTCACAGCTGATGGCTTATGATATAATGAGGTGACTGCTATAAAAACTCTAAACGGGACTGCTATTTCATGAATTTTCCACATTCCAGTTTAATTTTAGTTGTCAACGTTACTCGACACTTTTATATTTCAAGCCCATGAGCTTATTACTGCACTGAATTGTAAGTAAGTCGATTCAAAACGTGTCGATATGGAATTCTAAAGATTTGATATGAAATTTTAGAACGAGGAAAACGGACATCCCCATTCGCTTTTGCTTGTCCTGAATGCGAAAAACCTAAAAAAAAGCTAAAAAATTTTAAAAACCGAAAATCTTGTGTTCATGTTGTCTGGCGCAGAACTTTTCATTAGGAATAAAATGAATGTGATCGCCAGTGTTATAAAAAATAATAATATAGAATAACAAAGTCGATTTTCATCCTTCTGAGGATACCTCAGACTCAGAGCTCATTAAGTTTGACTCGGTTTGGTGTTTGACAGACAAGGCGGAAATAACAACATTGCGTGATGCAGTCCCTTTCTCTCGCGCGCGGCCCGTATTTATAAGGCACGGGGTCAATGCCAAATGCAGTCCCCTGCAGTTGCACAACTTTCGCATACCACATTGCATTCTCAAAAAGTGAAAAGTGAGAATGTAAGACAGCTGATGGGTTATAAACTGGCAGGACAGGACACAGGCTAAAACCCGTGCTGTGTACCAAGCCTGCTTGCCTCTGGATCGCTTCTCTCACAAACAGCCAAGAATTGAGCGCACGGTGCTAGGCACGCCGAGTAACCGTGTTGTCTACCGGCTTTTTAACTAAATCAATCGCCTACATTTCGGTTACGTAAATTTAATTTCATGCTTTTCCCCCTTCAAGTTAATAGACATTCAGGGGCGGTAACAGGGCTTACTTTCAGGAGGTAAAGTTGCCTCGGAAGTGCCAGGCAACACTACCCCGTGATGTGTACACCGTCTGCCCGGTGTACACCGGTCGAAAACCCTAAAACTAGCAGGTCACGTGACCAATTCAGTTTTTCGGCAATAACTCCGCGGGTTGCATTTTTACCCTACATCATGTGGGGTTTATTCGACCCAACGTCCAAGCATATGTCGATCCATGTACATTTAAACTTTTTACGGCAATATTTCTACTACTACTACTTTTGGCTGCTCCCGTTAGGGGTTGCCACAGCGGGTCATCCGTTTCCATTTCTTCCTGTCTTCTGCGTCTTCCTCTGTCACACCAGCCACCTGCATGTCTTCCCTCACCACGTCCATAAACCTCCTCTTTGGCCTTCCTCTTTTCCTCTTTCCTGGCAGCTCCATATTCAGCATCCTTCTCCCAGTATACCCAGCATCTCTCTTCCACACATGTCCAAGCCATCTCAATCTCGTCTCTCTTGCTTTGTCTCCAAACCGTCCAACTTGAGTTGTCCCTCTAATATACTCGTTCCTAATCCTGTCCTTCTTCATCACTCCCAGTGAAAATCTTATCATCTTCAACTCTGCCACCTCCAGCTCCACCTCCTGTCTTTTCATCAGTGCCACTGTCTCCAAACCATATAACATAGCTGGTCTCACAACCATCTTGTAAACCTCCCCTTTAACTCTTGCTGGTATCCTTCTGTCACAAATCACCCCTGACACTCTTCTCCACCCACTCCACCCTGCCTGCACTCTCTTCTTCACCTCTCTCCTGCACTCCCCGTTACTTTGGGCAGTTGACCCCAAGTATTTAAATTCATATGCCTTTGTCATCTCCAATCCTTGCATCCTGACCATTACACTGTTCTCCCTCTCATTCACACAGAGGTATTCTGTCTTGCTCCTCCTGACTTTCATTTCTCTTCTCTCCAGTGCATACTTCCACCTCTCCAGGCTCTCCTCAACCTGCTTCCTTACTCTCACTAAAGATCATAATGTCATCCGCAAACATCATAGTCCATGGAGACTCCTGCCTGATCTCGTCCGTCAACCCTGTCACCATTGCAAACCGTTTTCCCCATTCTAAAATTTCATATCAAATCTTTGGAATTCCATATCCACACGTTTTGAATTGACTTACTTACAATTCAGTGCAGTAATAAGCTCATGGGCTTGAAATATAAAAGTGTCGAGTAACGTTGACAACTAAAATCAAACTGGAATGTGGAAAATGCATGAAGTAGCAGTCCCGTTTAGAGTTTTTATAGCAGTCCCGTTTAGAGTCAGTTCCGTTAACAGTCTCACCAGAGTCCCGCTAAAGTACCACAAGTCCGTTTAGAGTCCCGTCCGAGTATCAGTTCCGTTACATTTCTGTCTGAGTATCGATTCTGTTTTACCAGAGTTCCGTACCACTACCATTTCCGTTATAATACAGTCCCGCCTGAGTCTCGCCCAGGTCCCCTGTCCGTCTCCTGGCCGCCCCCTTGCCGTCCCCTGTCCATCTCTTGTCCATTCCGAGCGTCCCATGTCCCGTTGGTATTGATGGTATTGCCCCTACTCAGTACGCACTAGGTTTCCCCAGTCATAATCCCAACCAATTTATTGGTTTTTGGTTAAATATTCATAAACCATATGGCAAAGCTGGTTTATTTGTGAGCTGAATGTGGGAAGTGCATCGTGAAATTAATTTATAAACACATGTTGAATCCAGCTTCTAACACATGCATGTTTATATCATAAAGATATTATTTCCTCATGGTTTGCAGTTAACAATTTTTATTGCTGAGAAAATTAAAAATTAAAGGTTTTAAGATTAATACAGTGTAAATATCTATGAAGATCAACATTGTGAAGAGTGAAAGTCCTCTATCAGATAGTAATACAACATTATAAACTTCATGTTGATTCACAAGGACATTGGCTTCAATGTGGCGGTCCTGCTGACCAACCTGTCGGAGCACATGCCCCATGACACCCGGCTGCAGACCTTCCTGGAGCTGGCAGAGAGTGTGCTCAACTACTTCCAGCCCTACCTGGGGAGGATCGAGATCATGGGCAGTGCCAAACGCATCGAGAGGGTCTACTTTGAGATTAGCGAGTCCAGTCGAACACAGTGGGAGAAGCCTCAGGTGAGGATGTATGATGATGAATGAGTGTTGATGTTTTCCACACCGAGGACTAAGACTACCAACTAGCCTGAATCTAAAGTCCCTGACATACAACACACTGCATTATGGGTAGCAGGTATAACACCAAAGGTTTAAAATGCATCGTACTGGGGGTGTCCAGCTAGTGTAGTGGTCTATTCCGTTGCTTACCAACACGGGGATTGCCAGTTCAAATCCCCGTGTTACCTCCGGCTTGGTTGGGCGTCCCTACAGACACAATTGGCCGTGTCTGCGGGTAGGAAGCCGGATGTAGGTATGTGTCCTGGTCGCTGCATTAGCACCTCTTCTGGTCAGTTTGGGCGCCTGTTCGGGGGGAAGGGGGAACGGGGGAATAGCGTGATCCTCCCAAGTGCTACTTCCCCCTGGTGAAACTCCTCACTGTCGGGTGAAATGAAGCGGCTAGTGACTCCACATGTATCGGAGGAGGCATGTGATAGTCTGCAGCCCTCCCGGGATTGGCATAGGGGGTGAAGCAGTGACCGGGATGGCTCAGAACAGTGAGGCAATTGGCTGGGTACAATTGGGGAGAAAAAAAGGGGGGGGGAGCTTATCATAGATTGAGTAAAGCTTGCTGATATCTTATTCAGATTTCAAGATGAAGACCAATGAACCTCAAAAGGGCGTGGCTCAGAACATAGAGACCAAAATCAACAACTGTTGAGCCAGTCATCAGAAAACGTGCAGGATATGTCAGCATAAGTACCTGAAACGTACCCTGAAAGTTGCTGCCTCAATTGAAGGAGTTCAAGTATCTCGGGGTCTTGTTCACGAGTAAGGGTGGGATGGAGCGGGAGATTGACAGGCGGATTGGTGCAGCATCAGCAGTAATGCAGGCGTTATACCGGACTGTTGTGGGGAAGAAGGAGCTGAGTAAAACTGCATCATGTGTAAAACTGCATCATGCACAACTCCGTAACCACTGGACACAGCGAAAAAACAAGGAAACATGTTGGTAATATGCCAGTTCAATCATCTACCAACACCCTGCAATTTGGCACAATCAGGTAACAAGTGCCCCTCCCCCTTCATTCCATGTGATGCCATGTGGTTTAGTAACATATGAGTTGCCCTTGGGGACAGAATACCTGTGTGAAAACGAAGCTGTCTTATTGAAAAATGTGAGAGTGCAAGTGGACTTGAGCTTTTAAACTCAACAACAGTGACTGATACCATCAGTTCTCTCACTATGTAGTAAAACGTAAATGGTGAACATTTCCAAAAGTTTTGTGATATGAATTGTGATGTAATCTTTCCTTCCATTGGCCAAACTGTGTCAACATTTGCTGTCTCATCAGGTCAAAGAATCAAAGCGCCAGTTCATTTTTGACGTAGTGAATGAGGGAGGAGAGAAGGAGAAGATGGAGCTATTTGTCAACTTTTGTGAGGACACCATATTTGAAATGCAGTTGGCAGCACAGATGTCGGATGCTGGGGAGCGCACAGCAGTAAAGGAAGAGTGTGAACAAGAGAAGCCGGAAATGGAGAGCCCAGAAATGTGCTTCTTCTCTACTACCACCCTCTGGACAGCAGTGTTTGCTCTCAGATACCACATCATGCTGCTGTTGAAGGTAATAGCAGACATGCTGCACGTTAAATTTGAAAATGTTTATCCTTATAGCCAGAGTTGGGGATAGTGCATAACATAAAATGTTACTTTAATAGTATTACGATGTAATATAATGCGCAACCTTTTAAATTGGTGTAGTGTATATTACTTTATCTTTTTTTTTAATTCGAATGCAACACTCAATCAAATATTCTGCATAGTGAAGAAGATTGCCATATATATATACACTGCTCAAAAAAATAAAGGGAACACATAAGCAATGCAATGTAGCTCCAAGTCAATCACACTTTTGAGATATCAACCTGTCCAGTTAGGAAGCAACACTGATTTGTGAAGCAATTTCACCTGTTGGTAAATTGTCTAATTTCCACCAGGTGGAAATTAGACAATTTGCAAGACAACCCCTATAAAAGGAATGGATTTGCAGGTGGTGGCCACAGACCATTTGCCTGTCCTCATCTTTTCTGGCCGATCTTTGGTTAGTTTTTCATTTTGCTAGTGCCCTCACCACTAGAGGTGGCATGAGGCGGTATCTGCAACCTACAGAAGTTGCTCAGGTAGTGCAGCTCATCCAGGATGGCACATCAATGCGTGCTGTGGCAAGAAGATTTGATGTGTCTCCCAGCACAGTGTCCAGAGCATGGAGGAGGTACCAGGAGACAGGCCAGTACACCAGGAGACGTGGAGGGGGCCGCAGGAGGACAACAACCCCGCAGCAGGACCGCTATCTGGTCCTTTGTGCAAGGAGGAACAGGAGGAGCACTGCCGGAGCCCTACAAAACGACCTTCAACAGGCCACTAATGTGCAGGTTTCAGCTCAAACAGTGAGAAACAGAATGCATGAGGATGGTATGAGGGCCCGACGTCCACAATTGGGGCCTGTGCTCACAGCCCAACACCGTGCAGCCCGATTGACCTTTGCCAGAGAACATCTTGGTTGGCAGATTCGCCATTGGCGCCCTGTGCTCTTCACGGATGAGAGCAGGTTCACACTGAACACATGTGACAGACGTGAGAGAGTCTGGAGATGCTGTGGAGAACGTTCTGCTGCCTGCAACATCCTCCAGCATGACCGGTTTGGCGGTGGGTCAGTGATGGTCTGGGGAGGCATATCCTTGGAGGGCCGCACAGACCTCTACGTGCAAGCCAGAGGTACCATGACTGCCATTAGGTACCGGGATGAGATCCTCAGACCCATTGTCAGACCATATGCTGGTGCAGTGGGCCCTGGGTTCCTGCTCATGCATGACAATGCTCGTCCTCATGTGGCCAGAGTGTGTCAGCAGTTCCTGTATGTCGAGGGCATTTATGCTATGGACTGGCCTGCACGTTCCCCAGACCTGAATCCAATCGAGCACCTCTGGGACATCATGTCTCGTACCATCCGCCAACGCGATGTCGCACCACAGACTGTCCAGGAGTTGACCGATGCCCTGATCCAGGTCTGGGAGGAGATCCCTCAGGAGACCATCCATCGTCTCATCAGGAGCATGCCCAGACGTTGTAGGGAGTGCATACAGGCACGTGGAGGCCACACACACTACTGAGCCTCATTTTGAATCGTCTTGAAGAATTTCCACAGAAGTTGGATCAGCCTATGTTCTCATTTTCCACTTTGATTTTGAGTATGATTCTGAATCCAGACCTTAATGGGCTAATGATTTGGATTTCCATTGATCATTCTTAGGTTATTTTGCTCTAAACACATTCCTCTGTCTAATAAATAAAGATTTTCAGCTGAAATATTTCATTCATCGAGGTCTATATTGTGTTTTTAGGTGTTCCCTTTATTTTTTTGAGCAGTACAGATACAGGAAAAAAGTTTAATACATTGCAGTACATGCCTGTTTCGTTCTGATGAGTGTGCGACGCACGAAACAGGCCTGTACTGCAATGTATTAAACTTTTTTTCCTGTATCTGAGTTGATATTCTGCTCCTCATTAGTTGAGCACTTATAAAGACACCATTGTCGGTTTCGGAAAAAAACACTATCATCTTTGGCGGTCACTAGAAGCGAGTAGGACTGCCTTCTCCGTTGGGTTGTCTACTTGTGGATCTTCAGATGGCTGTAGAGGCTGATCTGTGATCCACATACTTAGGTGCAGTCTGGACAGAGGAAAGTGGTGGAGGTTGGTGATGGTGGTTGAGCCTTTTTCTCTTTCTCCTTGTGGTGCTGTCGCTTTTTTTCTGTGGCACAGTGGAGTTCCATTTCATGACGTGCAGCTCCTTCCTGCATGGATTTCTTCCAGGCGCACTTATCCAGCGCAATGTGTTCCCAGTTGCTCGATATGATGTTGTATTTCTTTAGACTGGTCTTGATATTGTCCTTAAAACATTTATTTTGCCTGCCGGGAGCTCACTGACCTTCCTTCAGCAGAAGTACAGGGTCTGTTTGAGGAGATGTGGGTTGAACATGCAGATGACATGGCCTGTCCATCGGAGTTGGTGCTGCATTATTGTGGTGGTGATGCTAGTCATGTTGGCTTCTTCCAGAACGCTGATGTTGGTGCAGCTCTTTTTCCAGCTGAGCCTCAGTATCGTTCATAAGGATCTTTGGTGGTATTGTTCCAGGGATCTCAGGTGCCTGGTGTAGGTGGTCTCAATGACTCTGCTTCATACAGCAGGGTGGGGAGGAAAACAGCTCTGTAGACCAGGAGCTTTGTTTGGGCCTTTAGGTCTTGGTCTTCAAAGATTATTTTCCTGAGTCTGGCATAAGCGCCACTGGCACAACTCAGGTGATGGTTGACCTCAGAGTTGATGTCAGCTTTTGATGAGAGAAGGCTACTGAGGTAGGAGAAATTATCAACATTTTCAAGAATTTTTTTTGTCCACTTTTATGGTGGGCTGGGTAGATGGCTGGTTAGCTGGAGATTGGTATAGGATTTGGGCCTTCTTGATGTTTAATGCTAGACCCAGGGCTCTGTATGCCTTGGCAAAAGCATTCACAATGTCCTGGAGGTTTTCTGCAGAGTGTGTTGCGATTGTGTTGTTGTCTGTATAATTATGGAAGCTCCATGATGGTGGTGTTGTAAACCTGTCTCTTGGCTTTGAACCTATTCAGGTTGAAGAGCCTGTCGTCAGTTATGTATAGTATTGGGATCCCCAATGGTGGCTCTTCGCCAATGAGGTGGAGTATGGCAGCAATAAAGATGGCAAACAGGGTAGGTGTGATGACGCAACCCTGTGTGTCTCCTGTTTCCACAGTGAAGGGCTCTGACTCAGAGCTGCTGTTGCTGAGCACTCTGACTGACATGCCAACAGGTAAAAGCCTCAATATTCTGATATATTAGTCAGTGCGGCCATATCTTGATAGTATGCTCCACAGAGCCTGGTGGTCTACCGAGTCAAAAGCCTTTGTTAGGTCTATGAAAACAATGTACAAATGCTGCCTTTGTTCACAGCATTTTTCCTGGAGTTGGTGTGCTGTAAATACCATGTCTGCTCTACCTCTGGATGGGTGGAAACCACACTGAGATTCTGGGAATAATTCCTCAGACAGTGGTAGCAGTCGGTTTGCGAGGATGTGAGCAAGGACTTTACCTGTTGTTGACTGGAGTGAGATGCCCCCATAGTGTCCACATTCCGCCTTTTCCCCTTTCTTGAATATGGCCACTATTAGAGCATCCCTGAGCTCTGAGGGAAGTTCTTCTTTTCCCAAAGACCTTGAGGAGGAGGGTGTGGATGTGGTACAGGAGCTCTGGTCCACGTTCCTTTGAGCGCAGCTGGGATCCCATCTGGACCGAAGGCCTTGTTGTTGTTAAGGCTCCTGATGGCATCTTGAACCTCTGTCGTGGTGGAAGGTTCACCAATGTCTTCTGTGATGGGACTCTGGGGAATGTGGCTGGCAATGTCTGGTTCAGCTGTGCTGTTGCGGTTGAGGAGTTCCTGGAAGTGTTCTTTCCATTGGGCATTAATCGACTCATCCTTCAGCAGCTCCTACCCCACCTTTGAGCACAGGGGGTTTAGGCTGCGGTTGCTTAGACTATAGACAACCTTGGTAGAGCTGAAAAACCCTCTGGTGTCACCCAAGTCTGCCAGTTGCTGGATTTCCAGAGTCTCTTCTGTCCACCATGAGTTCTTAAGGTCCCTCACCCATCTCTGGACATCCACCTTGGCTCTGATGTGAGCCACTCTTTTAGCCTTGCGGGTTACATAATTTTTCCAGGCACGAAAGGCTTTCATTTTCTTGGAGATGAGCTGTCTTATCTCTGTGTCATTCTCATCAAACCAGTCCTGGTGTTTTCTGGACTTGTACCCTAGGGTATTTTTACAGGTGTCGAGGATAGCTGATTTGAGCAAGCTCCAGTGCGTCTCAAAGTCATCAGGATATTCCTGTTGGAGAGTTTCCCCAATAGAGGCCTGAAGTCACTGATGGGTGAAAGTTCCATTCAGTCTTTCAAGGTTCAATCTTGACCAGATCTGCTTCTTTTGAACCCTCCTCTTCCTCTTGAGTTTCTTGGACATCATGGAGCGGATGAGGTGATGATCTGTCCAGCAGTCATCTGCATTGATCATGGCCCTCATGATGTTCACATCACAGCGGTCCATGATTTGCACAGTGACATAGTCAAGGAGAAGCCACTGATTAGAGCAAGGGTGTCTCGAAGATATCATAAATTTGTTTATTTCTGGTGAAACAAAGTGTTAGTCATGACGAGGTTGTACTGAGCACATTTGCTAAGAAGTAGAACTCTGTTGCAGTTGATGTTCCCAATGCCTTCCTTTCCTATGGTGCCCTTTTAGAGGTGTTGATCCCGGCCGACCATGGCGTTGAAGTCTCCTAGGAGAATAATCTTATCCTCCTTGGGGATTCTTGTCAGTGTCTCGTCTAAGCAGGCATAGAAGGTCTCTTTTACTTCCTCTTTAGAGTCTAATGTAAGGGCATATGTATTCACAACTGTGTGCCATCTGGTTGTTGGCAAGCACCAGACAGATGATCCTGAGATGCACACTGATCTCCACCGGAAGTTCAGATAGGTGGCTGATGATCTAGTTCCTGATGGCAAATCCAACGCCATGAATCCTGAGCTCATCACAAGCTTTTCCTTTCCGGAAGAAAGTGTAGCCACCCTTCTCCCCCTTCAGTTGTCCTTCGTCTGCCTGTTGGGTTTCAGAAAGGGCAGCTATGTTAATCCGGCATCTCTTCAGTTCTCTAGCCATGATTGCTGTTCTCCTCTCCGGTCTGTCCAGGCTCCAAAGTATATGTTTCTGTGTTGCTGACTGCATGTGGTGATCCCCCTGGATGCAGTAATCCAGTCAGGAAGTTTGAGGCAGGCTATTGTTAGGGCACCTTTTCTAGCCCCTTCCTCAGGTAGGGTGAGGAGAGTGGGTCCTAAAGCTCAGTCGTGGGTGCAGCTACCGCAGGCCTCTTTCTACATTGCTCCAAGAACCCAGCAACTGAATCTAGCACCCACTGCTTGATGTGCCAGCTAATGACTAGTGCCTTTCAGATCTCACAATCCTGCCCCGTCGCCACTTGCCAGTCGCCATAGGACTTAAAAGTGTTACTGACATCAAAATCTGAAAATTCCTATTGATAGGCTATGTTCTGAGTTGGAATGTGACCACGGAGAAATTCAGTGGCTAAAACAGCATGTCTGCGGCCACTTGAGAGAGATCTGTAATTGACTGTAGATGGTGTCCAATGACAAATTGTGCTGGTAGATACGTAGACACCAGTCAATTTGCATATAACTGGATCCATATCAAACGTCACCGCGCTGCCGCTCATGTTTAAAACCCTAAAATAAAAACGTAATATCCAAATTCCTGTGTTATTGTTGTTTGTAGCAGATTTTGAGTTATGGAGTCAAAATACTCACCAAATTGTGATATTAATCGACATTTATCGGTCAGTTATCATGTCGGCGGACATGAGCGGTATGAGCGGTTAGTGGTAGCGCGGTGACGTTTGACATGGAGTAGCCAATAGCTTTGAAATCGTAAAACCACAGCGGTTTTCAGTTATGTTTCAAACTCCCAATGTTAAAAAATGTTTACAGAAAGGGCATGCCAGTCTCTCTTTAAAGTGGGGTGTTAGGATGGATTCCCTTTATGGATGACACCTATGCATGACTTTGTTTAACGTGGAGAGACTGGTGCACAGACTGCCACCATGCGGTCTTTGACAGATCTAGGTCAGGATTCAGTGGCATGGAGTCCAAGATTACTGGGGGCCCATTTCTGCTGCAGCCTTAATCCGCCTGCCCAGCCGTTGAAATATAACAATAATAATAATAATGATAATAATAATGATAAGGAAGAAAAATCTGACAACAGCCTGGATAGGCTATAAGAAGACATTCGACTCTCTACCCCATGACTGGATACTAAAATGTCTTGACAGCTACAAAATATCACCAATCCTTATCCTGTTCCTAACAGCAAATATGGACCAGTGGAAAACAACCTTGTTCTAAAATACACAGACGGGACGCTACATTCAAAGCAGATCAACATCAATAGCAGCATATTTCAAGGTGACTCTCTTTCTCCTCTCCTCTTTTGCATAGCTCTTACTCCACTATCCTCCCTCCTGAACAACACCAGCTATGGTTATACTACAGGTTCGTGCACTATTAACCATTTAGTCTACATGGATGACCTGAAAACCTTTACCATGAATGACCAAGAACAAACTGGCCTTTTGACCATCGTAAAAGGCTTCAGTGACGACATCAAAATGGAGTTCGGACTAGACAAATGTGCCAAAGCTACATTCAAAAAAGGAAAACTTACCATCACCAAAAACATCCAAATTGACCTAGACACCGCCATCCAAGATCTAGAACAAGAAGACACATACAAATACCTGGGAGTGAATGAAGGGGACAGGATACAACATGCCAAAATGAAAGAAAAGATCAGAAAGGAGTACTGCCAAAGAATACGAATGGTAACAAAATCCGAACTCAATACATCCAACCGAATGGAAGCCATCAACACCCTGGCTACACCAGTCGTAACTTACAGCTTCAACATTGTCAACTGGAAACTAGAAGAGATCAGGAAACTGGATAGAAAAACAAGAAAAAATACTCACCTTAGAGACGATGCACCACCCAAAATCAGATGTGGATACATTGCACCTCCCCAGAAATGAGGGTGGCAGGGGTCTAATCCAACTGGAAACTGCCTACAACAGCAGTAGGCTAGATACTTACCTTAACACCAAAAATGACCCCCTTCTCATGATTGCTAGAGAGCATGAAAAACAAAACAAAAAGTACTCCATAGCTAACCAAGCCACAATGTTCAGAAGAGAGCTCAACCTCCCTGAAACACCGAAACCTGAAAATGAAGCTCCAACCATCCACGCCGGAAAAGTCAAACAAAAACAAAGTGTCACGCCCAAGAACAAATGAAACAAAAATGGGAAGGAAAACAAATGCATGGGCAATACCCAAAAAGAGTAGGTGAGAAAGATGTAGACCAACATATGACCAACCAATGGCTCAAAACAGCTGGGCTTAAATCCGAAACAGAAGACTTTATCATCACTGCCCAAGACCAGGTCATAAAGACCAATTACTACCAGAGCAAAATCCTCAAAGGTGGCACAGACCTAGCGTGCAGGATATGTGGTCAATTCCAGGAAAGCATTGACCATGTCGTGGCAGGGTGCCCTGAGCTGGCCAAAACTGAATACCTACTAAGACACAACAAGGCCGCCACATACCTACACTGGAACATCTGCAAAGAAGTCAACATCAACACAAAAGAAAAATGGTACGAGCACAAGCCCCAAACAGTAACAGAAAAAGACGACATCACAATCTTATGGGACATGCCAATACAGACAGATCATGAGATAAAGGCCAACAGACCAGACATCATCATCAAGAGCAAAAACGAAAAAAGCTGCCTACTCAATTGACATGTCCATCCCGACTGAAAGGAACACCTCAGTAAAAGTAACTGAAAAACTCGAAATATAAAGACCTTGAAATAGAGATTGAACGAATTTGGGGAATGAAAACCACAACAATACCAGTAGTGACAGGAGCCCTGGGATTTGTAAAAAAAAAAAAGGGATGGAGAAATACACCCAATGGATCCCGGGCAACATCAGAATACAAGAACTACAGAAGATCGCACTATTTGGAACATATCATATCCTAAGAAAGGCACTATCCATCAAATAGACTTCTACCTCATTCTAACCCTAGGCCCAAGGAATGGACCCGCCCGCTTATTATGTTGTATTATGGCATGAAGTTAAAGAACATTTGTATAATAATAATAATAAGTCTGCTACTGGAACAAACTCTACCCACCAAGTACTAGAGGAACACCACACCGAGGACACTCCTCACAGTGGCCTTCTATGTACAATGACTAAAAACCCAACAAAAAGAACAAGACAGAAATGGTCTAGGGAAGAGTATATATATATACTTAGCATAAAAAGTAAGGAAATTTATGTTTGGTAGATTATTTCATTGTTGTAACAATGCTGCTTGGCAATAAATTTTATACCGTTGGAAAGCCTGTTTATTTCCCTTTTAAATGTTGCCACATTTGTAAGGAACATGCATTTGTGGGATGAGCAGCCGGGCTGAGTATGTGGGTTGCGCCCATGAAAAAATTGCCAAATCTTCTCTGGCAATGCCAAACAGCTTATTTTGCTGTTGCTATTGACTCTTGTTTTGAGCGTCTGGTACCCCAGGTGCTGACAATCAGGTGCCTGATATAAGATTTATTGCCAAGAAGCATTGTTACAACAAAGAAATAATCTACCAAACACACAGTTCCTTACTTTTTGTGCTAAGTTTAGATGTCATGGAAGCATTCTACACTGCTTCACTAAACCCGACAGTAACGTCAACATCCAAAGCTGCTTACAACATCTGGCAAGAAAAACACCCCATGGACAAATTGAATCTGGATGCCAACAAACTCGCCAATGTCAGGTGTGACATCATTAAACAGACCTGGAACTCGAAAACATACGAAAAAAAGATCAAAGAGTGCATCCCCAACACAAACGTCGAGGAGCTAACCATTAACAAACCAGACGAGAAAGCAGCAACTGTTGAAGAGGAAGAAGAACAAGCAGAAACCACCATCACGGACCCCCCCCCCCCCCCCCAGAAGTACAACACCAAGTACAGGCAGTCCAGGAAGAATACAATGAGAAAGAAGCAGAGATGACAGTAAGCATCAGGCAGAGATGGGAAACCCTGAAAGAAATTCCTATCGAAGAACGACTAATAATCCCAAAGATCAAGAAAGACCACCACTCCAAACATCAAGGGCGAGATGACAAGACCATTGAACCTCACAGAAATCAACCAGCTCATATATGCGGCCACTTCAGCCATGACAGACACAGTAGGAAAAAGACCAAGACAACAACAGAAACGGAAGAGAAAACAACCATTTTGGACGGAGAAAAGTGAGAAGGAGATTAGGAAACTGCGGAGACAACTATCACTCCTGAGTGAAGTCGAAAAGAACTCCAACATCAAAGAGAGAAAAAGGAAACAACTGTAACGAAAGCTCAACATCAAACAGAAGAATGATATACCAATAGCCAAAGAGATGCTGAAACAACAGATTCAATCAAAGGCACAGAGACGCAGGAGATTCGACAAGAGGAGCAAGTTCTTTTGGTAAAACAAAATCTTCAAAAAATCTGCCAAAAAATTATATCATGAGCTGGGCAAGAAGAAGTTAGACATCAATGAACCACCTACAATCGAAGAAGTTGAGAAGTTCTGGAGTAAGGTCTGGGAGAACAAAAAAAGTCACAATGAGGGAGCTACGTGGATCCAGCAACAACAGGATCAATACAAACACATACAGAACCAAGAATGGTCAGACATCAACACTACAGAGACCACTGCTGGCATCAACAATACCAACAACTGGAAAGCACCAGGATAGACAGAATTGCCAACTTCTAGATCAAGAACCTGCCCAGCATCCACGAAGACCTCGCATGGGCCTACAACGATATCATCAAGAACCCAAAGAAATGTCCCAAATGGCTCACATGGGGAACCACATACCTGCCCCCAAAGACAGAGGAGACACAGAACCCAAAGAATTACAGACCCATCACCTGACTACCAACAATGTACAAGATCATCACCTCCATCATCACAGAGAGGACCTATAGCTTCCTCGACAAAAAAAACTTGTTACCAGCAGAACAGAAGGGATGTAAGAAAAGTAGCTATGGATGCAAGGACCAGCTACTCATCAATAAAGCCATATTGCAAGAGGTCAAATCGAAGAAAAAGAACTTGTGAACAGCATGGATTGACTACAGGAAGGCATTTGACAGCATACCATACCCCTGGATTGAGAAGAGCACCGAGATCTACAGAGTCTGCTCAACAACTGTCAAATTCATCATGGGGAGCATGAAGACCTGGAAGACCACCCTGAATCTCCATCATGCAAAGGGGTCGTTAACATCGAGACCGATCAACGTCAGAAGCGGAATCTTCCAAGGGGACTCACTATCACCACTGCTCTTTTGCCTTGCACTGGCACCACTCAGCAATCTACTGAACAACAGCAGCTATGGGTACAAATCACAGAGTGGCAAACTGACCCACCTGTTCTACATTGACGACCTCAAGACGTTTTTCCAAGGACAACAGTCAGCAGAAGGGTCTACTCACCATTGTCAAGACCTTCAGCAATGACATCAAGATGGAATTTGGAATCGACAAGTGTGCCAAAGCCACTTTCAAGAAAGGAAGACTTACCAAGACTGCAGACTTAGACTTTAACACTGACACTGTACTCAAAGAGCTAGACCAAGATAGCACATACAAGTACCTAGGAGTGAACGAAGGAGATGGCATACAACACTCAACCATGAAGGAGAAGCTCCAGAAAGAGTACCACAGGAGAGTGCGTATGGTACTGAAGAGCGAACTCAATGCGGCTAACAGAATTGAAGCTATCAACACCCTAGTGATACCTGTAGTGACGTACAGCTTCAACATCATCACTTGGAAACTGACACGACATCAAGAGACTAGACACCAAGACAAGAAAGATGCTGACCATGGAGAAGCTGCACCACCTGAAAGTAGATGTTCACAGGCTGTACCTACCAAGAGCTTCAGGAGGACGAGGCCTAGTCCAACTCGAACTGACCTTCAAGACTACCACTATCGGGCTGGATGCATACCTGACAAAAACAGATGACCCACTCCTCCGAATAGTAAAACATCAGATCTACTCCATCAATAAAGAAGCTGCACAATTCAAGAAAGAGCTTGATGTCCCAAAAAAACCAACCAACAGAAAATGAGGCAAATACCATCTACACCAAATGAGTGAAGCAGAAGGCAAAACACCATGGCCAGCGGCAACTGCAAAAAACCTGGGAGGACAAAGCAATGCACGGGAAGTACCCAAAAAGAATGAAAGACACAGATGTGGACCAACAAAAGACACGCCAGTGGCTGAGGAGCACCAGGCTGAAAGCAGAGACAGAGGGCCTGATAATCACTGCACAAGACCAGAGCCTGGCAAGTAGATACTATCAACATTGCATCATCAAAGATGGAACAGACCCAAAATGCAGAATCTGTGGAATGTACGAAGAAACCATCGACCACATTGTCTCAGGCTGCCTGGAACTGACAAAGACCAAGTACATGTACAGGCACAACAAGGCAGCAGCATACCTGCATTAGAAGATCTGCAGGAGTTACAAGATCAAGACGACTGAGAAGTTGTATGAACATCAGCCAAAAATGGTCACTGAAAACAATGATGTCACCATCCTCTGGCACATGCCCATCTACACTGACAGAGAGATAAAAGCCAACAAGCTCGACATCATTATCAAGGACAGGAAGGAAAAGAGGTGCATGCTCGTCGACATGGCAACACCATCCGAAAAAACCACCTCAGTGAAAGTCACAGAGAAGCTGACCAAGTACAAAGACCTGGAGATTGAAATCAACAGGATGTGGGGAATACAGACCAAAACAACACCAGTGGTCATCGGAGCTCTAGGACTTGTGAAGAAGGGAATGGAAATTTCACCAATTGTATCCCAGGCAACATCAACATCTGTGCAGTCCAGAAGATCGCCCTACTCGGAACAGCCCACATATTACGAGTACTGTCAATCAAGTGACATCTGCCCTATAGTGCCTCAGGTCCATAGTTTGGACCCGGCTCTACAGGATGTAAAACAGGAAACATGAAAGTAATAATATAATAATCATCATCATTATCATCGTCATCATATACTTATATAGCACTTTTCTAGACACCCAAAGCGATTCACATTGAAGGGGGCAACTCATTTTCAACCACCACCAATGTGTAGTGCCCACCTGGGTGATGCACAGCAGCCATTTTGCGCCAGAACACTCACCACACATCAGCTTGAGGTGGAGAGGGAGGAATCATTGAGCCAATTACATGGGGGGATGATTAGGTGGCCAGATGGAGAGAAACAGGTTGGGAATTTTGCCAGGACACTGGGGAACCCCCTACTCTTTGCAATAAGTGCCCTGGGATCTTTAGTGACCACAGTGACAGTCCCAGTGTAACGTCTCATCTGAAGGACAGCATCTCCTAAAGCAGTGTCCCGATCACTGCACTGGGACGTTGGGATTTGATTTTTGTTGTCTTTATTAGTACCAGAGGGAAGATGGTCCCCTACTGGCCCACCAACAGCACTTCCAGCAGCAACTCAGTTTTCCTGAGAGGTCTCCTATCCAAGTACTAGCCAAGCCCATACCTGCTTAGCTTCTGTCATTTGGTAGAGCCAGGGTACATGTTGGTATGGCTGCCGGCATACTTCCCTAATGTCAGCCATCATCTTCCGCCTGTTCCACTGTTGAGATTTTGGTTGGATTAGTATTTGTCAGGGACCTCCCCCTTGACCTTACCACCATGGGTGACTCTACCAGGGGCATAACTCCAAATGGCATTGCTCTTGGGATTACAGGAACACGCAAGCTTCTCCACTACGACAAGGTCACAATCCATGGAGAACAGCAAGACCCTCTGTTTCTCTAGTGCTTGCTCTTTTAAAATTCCCATCCTGTTGTGCTCAAAACTGGGGATTTTGGTTTTTTTGACAAAGAACAATATAGCCTTAATTCTGCATTTGAACTTGACTGATGAACAACTTTGTTTCAGTAAATCTCTCCGCAATTCAAACCCATTCAATTCCAAACCAAAGTCAGCATCATGTAATAGATACCACAGACAGTTTCCGATAAAAAATTATCATCGCTGGATATGATCGGATGTATATCTGTGGGCAGGCAGGATTCTCCATTTTGAATTTTATGTTAATATGGGTGCCCTTGCCAAATTGCCGCTATATATAATGGCCTAGTTGGTCTACATGGCTCTGATGAAAGCAAGATGTGCCCAAAGCATTCTAGCTGTTAAAGGGGCATTTTTTTTTCAATGAGTCAGTCTTGTCTGTTAATGTTGGTGTGATGCACCCTCTTGATAATTTGTTGGTTTCACAGACACAATGGCCACTTCATGATAGTGACTAGACTATTGCCAGTTGCCAAAACACTGATGAGTTCCGAAATGGTTAAGGAAAAACAATCAAATGAAATTTGGACCTATAAATTCAAGTGAAAAACAAAATAAAACCTTTGAGGGATTAAAAAAAAACGTACAGTAACCAATTTGCATAAGTGTGCAAACCCTTAGACTAATACTTTGTTGAAGCCCATTTTGATTTTATACCAGAACTCTGGATTTTTCGGTAAGAGTCTATCAGCTTGGCAATTCTTGGCAATATGTTCCTACTCTTCCTTGCAAAAACATTCTAGATCCATCACATCATGAGGGCGTCTCCTATGCACAGCTCTCTTCAGCTCCCCCAGTGATTTTCAGTTGGATTCAGGTCTGGGCTCTGGCCGGGCCATTCCGAAATATTGATCATCTTTTGGTGAAGCCATTCCTTTGTTGACCTGGATGTATATGCTTTTGGTCGTTGTCGTGCCTGCCGGAAGGTGAAATTCCTCTTCATCTACAGCTAGAAAGCTGTAGATGAAGAGGTTTGCGCCAAAATTCACAATTACAATTTACAATTTCATTGAACAGATGCTTTTATCCAATGAAACGTATATCTGAGAGTTAGAACAACACAAGCAAGGATCTAGTCAGGAGGCGACAATGCAAATAAGTGTCAAAAAACTAGGCTCAAGTCCTATAGGACATAGATGTAGATGTCAACAGGCACAAAGGCAGTGCATAGGGTGCATAGAAGCGATTTTTTTTTTAAACCATCGGGTGTGGAGGTGTTTGAGAAAGAGCTGGGTCTTTAGCTTCTTCTTAAAGATGGAGAGGGACTCAGCAGATCAAATGTAGTTTGGTAACTTGTTCCACCACCCGGGGGGGGGGGGTGGCTACACAAGCGAAGAGTCTGGCTAGGACTTAGGGGCCTGTTGTGGCGGAAGTGAAAATTGATCAGTATTTGGAGCTATTCATGATTCCCTCCACCTTGACTAAAGCCTCAGTTCCGGCTGAAGAAAAGCATCCCCAAATTATGATGCTGCCACCATGCTTCATTGTGGGTAAGATGTGATGTGTTGTTTTTGCACCAAATATACCTTTTAGAATTATGGCCAAGAAGTTCAGATACATGATATATCTTTTTACAAAATTTAGCTGGGCTTGGATGTTTTGTTTTGTTTTTGTTTTTTTGGTGTGTGAAAAGGCCCAGACATATGAAACATATGGGAGATTGTTGTCACATGTAGGGAGCAACCAGTACTGGCCAGAACTTCCTGCAGCTCCTTTAATGTTGCCCCTTGGCAGCTTCCTTGATCGTTCCCCCCCCTTGTTTTTTCATCAATGTTGGAGGAACATCCTGTTCTTGGTAATGTCATTGTTTTGCCATATTTTCTCCACTTGTGGATGATGGTCTTCACTGTGTTCCATGGTTTATCTAATGCCTTGTGAATTTGTTTGTACCACTCTCCTGATCGATACCTTTCTACAATGAGATACTGATCATGCTTGTAAGCTCTTTGTAGAACATGGCTTTTGCAGTTGGATGCAACCAAGCAGTTGTCAGGAAAACCCTACAGGAACAGCTGTAACAACTTGTAACAACTGAACAACGTTATTTGCAACAGCTGTAACAACTTGTAACAACAGCTGTAACAACTGAACAAATTTATTTCGGGTTAATCACAGTCACTTTAATTGATGGCAGCTGTATACTAACTACTATCTAATAGGAGTTTGGATGTGATTGATTAATTCTGAACTCAGCCACATCCCCAATAAAATATATGCAACCAGGTGAGTGAGATTAATTAAGTTTTGTATTTTTTTCCTCTAAAATGTTTCAGATTGTTTTTCAATTTATTTCTATAGGTTGCAATTTCATATTAAGGGTGAAAACTTTCTGACGTGATTTATTGTTTAACATCACAAAGACCTGGCCATTTTAACAGGGTTGTGTAGATATTTTATATCTACTGTACTTGAAAACAATTTTAACTAATGGCTAAGATAAAATGGGTTTAATGATCATAATTCTAAAGGTGGAACAATCTAGCTTTTTCTAGAAGCCGCTGTGTACCAAAGTCAAGTTCCTCATATAGGCACGTTTGGCCAATAAAGTTGATTCTGATTCTGACTGATGTAATGTATTCCAGGCAGGAGTTGCTCTCATTGTAGTGTCAGCATAACAAAAATGATATTATAGTAATGTGTTGCCATTATTTTAAAGTATTATAGTGATATAATGCTACCGGGATTTCACTCCTACCTAAAATGACCATATGCGGTCAAAATGGCGGCCAACTATAATAACAACTATAATACTATTTTTAAACAAGTTAAACTTCAGAGAGACATGGTTGAGCTTGAATAGCAACACTGAAAAAGTGAAAATATTACCTGAAAAACAAAACGGAAAAAAATATTGCTGATCTAACAAACGTAACAAGGCCTATAAAACGTGAACTGTAAAAAAAGAACTGAAAATAAATATTGAAACAGTCCCAAACAATGATCAGAACGTAAAAACTACTAGAACCACCATGGGCAGTCATTTTGACCGCCACAGTTTTTAAACTCCATTTTCCGTCACCATAAATACCCAACTGAGATCTTAATGCATTACATATGTTAGTATGTCTGTTAACAAACTAACTGATGCCAAAATTAACATTTTCACAATTTTTAATACTATTTTTAAACAGTTTAAAATGGCCACTGTCCAACGCCTGTAAATACTGCAGTGCCTTGGTGGTAGTCATTGTGCGTCTGTAATGGCGTCTGTAACCAGACATTCATTCATTCATTCATCATCAGCCGCTTCTCCGGGGTCGTGTCGCAGTAGCAGCAAGCTAAGTAGGGCACTCCAGACGTCCCTCTCCCCAGCAACGCCCTCCAGCTCCTCCTGGGGGATTCCAAGCCATTCCCAGGCCAGATTGGACATGTAGTCCCTCCAGCGAGTTCTGGGTCTACCCCGGGGTCTCCTCTCAGTTGTCGATGCCCGGTAAATCCCCAAAGGAAGGCGCCCAGGAGGTATCCTAATCAGCTGCCCGAACCACCTCATCTGGCTCCTTTCGATGCGAAGGAGCAGCGGCTCTACTCTGAGGTCCCTCCGGATGTTCGAGCTCCTCACCCTATCTCTAAGGCTGAGCCCAGACACCCTATGGAGGAAACTCATTTTAGCCGCTTGTATCTGCGATCTCACCCTTTCGGTCACCACCCAAACCTCATGACCATAGCGCATTACTGCTGATGCGGCATCAGTCCACCTGTCAATGTCCCGCTCCATCTTACCCTCACTCGTGAACAAGACCCTGAGATACTTGAACTCCGTCACTTGAGGTAACAACTCATCCCCAACCTGGAGGGAGCAAGCCACCATTTTCTGGTAGAGAACCATGGCCTCAGACTTGGAGGTGCTGACTCTCATCCCAGCCATTCCACACTCAGCTGCAAACCGCCCCAGTGTGCGCTGGAGGTCGCATTCTGATGAAGCCCACAAAACCACATAATCTGCAAAGATCAGCGATGCAATTCTGAGGTTCCCAAAATGGACACACTGTTCACCTTGGCTGTGCCTTGAGATCCTGTCCATAAACCGAATCGGAGACAAGGGACAACCTTGGCCATGTAACCAGACATGTTGGCAGTAATCACAAATCAAGTTTAGACTATTTCTCTGCACTGAAGAACGCTAGTGTGTGTAACACTTCTGTAGAGTAAGTACACCTTATAACTAGTGTAACCCAATCAAAGAAAGGGTTAATGTTTGTTTGAGTATTAAATAGGAGAGCTGGTCTGATGACGGGTAGCTGTCAGTGAGTTGTGTTACCAGAGTTGTGTTCAAATGAAACGAATTGTACTTGAATGACCGTGTTGGCTAGTTTTAACACAACGTGCATCAAATGATTCACAGGACATTTCGTGGTGAATACTGATAATATTGAGAAGATGAAGTAGTTTTTTTTTCTATTTTAAGAGATAGATACACTTTTCAAAGTGAAATGTGACTCTAGCGTGGGGATGCTTCTGGATTATTTTCCTGGAAAAGAACCAACTGTCACAGCACAGGAAGCAAAGATGCGCGTTCTCAATTGGGGCAGGGCTTCCCCAATAAACACATCTCTCATTGGTCCTAAGGCCTGCTCTCCTATTTAATACTCAAACAAACATTATTAACTCTTTCTTTGACTGGGTTACACCCTCCCCTACTTAATCAACATGAGTCCCTTCATGTTCTTACATAGATATAAATGGCTCGGGGTAAGGGTTTGCATTAAGATTTTGGTTGTCAAAGACATCAACACGTGCTTTGGTGAACCTCTCTAATAGGGTTTGAGCAAAGGAAATAAGTGGAGTTCCCAGCTTTGGATACGTAAAGCGTGCCCAGGTGCTCTTCTTGAACGCTCAGATCTCCGAGGATTTTCATCAGTTTCATCACTAGGTTGAAGATTGGCTACTTCAGGTTCTGCTGAGGTGATGTCACTGGTAGTGACTCCTTCCATTGCATAATTGTCCTCTGGACTAGACAAGTTGGGCACTGGAACATCAGCATCTTCAAAATTGTCGGTTTTCACTTCTGTAGGTACCTTGGGAATGTTTCCACCTTCTTCAGTAGGAGATTCCTCAGGCTGGGATATGTCAGAAGGTTCACTGACTAGTTGCTCTTCTTTTCCAGCATCTTCAGAGAATACCTCAGGTAGGTCTTTTGTAGGCTGGACAACCTCAGCAGTTGGGCTTGCTAGTGAATCCTCCATCTGTGGAATGGAATTCGCTACCTCAGTCGTCTTTTCCATCAACTTGGGGATATGAAAGACTGTAGTGAATCTTCTCTCCGCAACAGGATTTGCAGCATAGAACTGAGAGTTGTCAGCTTCATCCTCTGAATCATATGATTCCTCCTCCTATAGTATAGGATTCTGCCTTGTCTTAGGCCTACGAACTGGTGTTGGCCTAACAGGCTCCTCTTTCTCTGTCTCAGACAAGAAATCACAAGGGAGTAGGAGGTCGCAATGCAGCATCCGTGTAGGACCTTCTTGACCCTCAGGACAGACTGTGTAGAAAGGTAGATCTCCTGCTCTCTTTCTCACAATATAGATTGTGGACTCCCAACGATCAGCAAGTTTATGCTTGCCACAGTGATGCAGATTTCGCACTAGAACGCTGTCACCTACTTCTAAAGTGGACTCCCTCACTTGTTTGTCAAACCTCTCTTTGTTCCTGTTTGCTATCGTTTTGGCATTATCAATAGCAAGTTGATAGCTCTCCTCTAACTGAGACTTCAAATTTTTCACATACCGTGAATGCAATTTTGACGACTGGTTCCTGACTGGTAAACCTAAGGCAATATCAATAGGCAGCCTGGGCTGTCTACCAAACATAAGCTCGTATGGTGAGAAACCAGTAACTTTGTTCTTTGTACAGTTATAAGCATGTGTGAGGGGTTTTACATGGTCTCACCATTTTGACTTCTCTGTCATTTAGAGTGCCCAACATACTTAACAGTGTATGATTAAAGCACTCTACCAGATTTCCCCTGGGATGGTATGGGCTCGTTCGTACCTCACGTATACCAGTTAATGCACAAAACTCCTTGATTGTCTGAGATTCAAAGTCACGACCCTGGTCACCATGGAGACGCTCTGGGAAACCGTAGTGGACTAGGAACTGCTCCCAAAGGCATTTGGCAACAGTGTTGGCCTTTTGGTCCTTTGTTGGTATAGCAATGGCATACTTTGTAAAGTGGTCTGTGATCACCACAACATCCTTGGTGTTGACTATTTGGCTCCTATGAGTAATGGTACATTACTGCTGTTAGAACGGACATCGGGTACAACCAAAGCTAAGGTTTGTATTTTGGGTTCTGTGTCGATGAACTCTTTAGGAAACTTAACACTGATCTCTACATAGCCCATATATGGGACAGACTGGCCATTTGGTCACTCAACTTCAAGAATATGGCTCACAGGATTAATAGGCTGTTCTGAGAGATGCTTGTCATAGAATGACTGGGATACAGTAGTAACCTGAGAACCTGTATCTAGCAAACAGTTGCAGTCTACACCAGACACATTGACGTTGGCTATGCATTTGTCACCAATTGTATTTTTGGGGAGTTTCGCTTTATGGTCAAGACCTATTGAGTTTAGTGACACTGCTCTTTGCATTTGATTTGGGACAGGTTGTTTGGCTTTGAGTTTCTGTTTGTTCCTCAACAGAACCCACTTCTAGTTTAAAGTAGGGGCATCTGCTTACACATACTTAGTTTCCCAAGCCTGTTGCTTTTCTTTGAGTTATTTTCTCTTTGCTGCAACCAGAGTTGGATTCGGGAGATTGCTACAGGCATTAGCAATGTGACCATCTTCTCCACATTGGAAACAGTACCAGGGTCTGAGCTTTTTGGCCACTGTGTCCGTGGTAGTTGGCAACTGCTCCTTTGACTTTTCTTGTTTTGGCATAGATTTCTCATTCTTTCTTCTTTTTGTTTTTCCCATGCTTCCCTTCTTTGGAAGTTGTTAGGGTGGCAATCTGGGCTTGAATAGTGGCCAACTGCTGCTTGATTTCAACCATAGCTGATGAGCTTACATCAACTGGGGTAGATTCATCATGTTCATCATCACCAGGGAAACATGCAACCTGTTCGTTAGACTGAGCTTTGGCCTTGGTAAGCCCCAGATGCTTCTTCATATGGCTGGATTTAGCCACTTGCTTGTGCTCCTCAGTGCTCAAGAGCAACAACAGCTCTGCAAAGGTGGGTGGTTTCTGTTTTTTCTGCTCTAGCTGAAGCGTTGAAATCAGGATGTCATCCAGCATCCTCTGCAGAATTGTTTGAGGAGCTGTGCATCCACATCACTTGGAGAGATTCCTTTTTTGTTTACAACTGTGTTCAAGGATGTTTGTAGCCTATGCAGGTAGTTGGAGGGTTTCTCTCCAGCATTCTGGTGGTTGTTGAGAAACTTGGCAAAAAGCTCATCTCCATCTTTGACATTCGCATAAGCTGAGTCAAGTAGTTCCAGGTAAGCACTTGGAGAAGCCTGTGGACCTAATGATTTAACCACAGTGGCGGCTGGCGGTAGCAGGCCATCAGCGATTTCCCTCACTAACTGCATGTCGGATGCAGTAGAATCGGACAAGTTTAATTCTACACTGCTGTGCCATGTCTCATAGTCAACCTCATGGTTAGGAAGAGGTGACTTCCCCGAGAAGGGTCTCAGTTTGGACTTGTGAAACTGGGAACCTATTTCTCCACTCTTCACAATGTGCTCTACTACTACACGCTGTACTTCAAAAGTGCTTAACTGATCAGGGGGTAACTGAAAAGCGTGTGTTTGTTCCCTTACCCTAGGGGAAACTGTGGTTACAGGATCCCCGTGAGATGGTGTTCCACCAGAGGTCCGGTTTACCTCTACAGAAGCTGGGGTGAAGCTTTTCTTAATATCACCAGCAGGTGTCACTGACCGTTTACCCGGTAGTGGGTTTGGAGCTGGTTCATCACTTGGCTCAACTTCATCACTGGAATTCTCTATACCAGTAGACTTAGTAATCCTAGCCAAGTCCTCTCGCAAAACCTCTTCAAACGGTTTATCACTCAGTTTGGCTACACCTTTTAGCTTTGGCAGGAACGTACCAGTCACTACAGTACCTACTTGGCTACTGTAAACGCTAGATAGGGTCTGGATACAATGCACAACCTCGGGATCTGCAGAACACTGTCTATCATATGGTAAGCTACTCTCAAGTTCCTCTATAGCAGTGCCATGTTGAAACTCAACTATTACCTGGTTGTGATATTTGGATTGGGGATCTTTGATCTTGATTATCCTAGATATTGACCCATAGAACTTCAGGTAGTCAAAAACTTCCTCATCTACAATAGTGTTAGACAACCCACTAACAATGAGAGAGTTGGGCACTTTAATATTCTCAGCTGTAACGATATCCATTTTACAAGGCAGTTCACTCTAAACATATACCAAGTAGAAATAAAACCTTCAATACAAAATTTCAAAAACCGAATACACAAATTTGTAAATCTGTCTGCTGCTCATATATATTCACAGTACAGTCTCACACCACTCCTGGCTGGCTTGCCAAATTTTACCGTGTAACCCTTCTGTAGAGTAAGTACACCTCATAACTAGATTCATAGCAGCAGTGGGGAGCTGAATTGTGAAATAATAGGAGCCGGACACTGAGTTAGAAAAAGGTATAGAATATTGAATTTTAGTTCAATATAAAATATAAAAGATGAATGAAACATTAGTTTCAGGACAACATACAAATAACAGTTGTCTTAACAACAATGCTCTAAATCCTCAATGACCCGGGTCCTAAACAATAAGGCCTTTTCAAATTCAAGAAAATAAAAATAAAAGTGTGTGTGTATTTGTGTCTGGCAGATGAAAGATCAGTGTGTGACTCTTCTTTCTTTCTGTGTGTTTCTCCTGGTCCTTGCGTGGATTGCCAGTTCCTCATCAGGAACACTTGATCAATCAATCAAGACGGTCAAAAGACCCAACCTATATTATTTAAACAGGGCTTAGTTATTTGCTACAACAAAACTAGTTATAGCCCAATCAACTCCAATATCAACATACTATACAGTAATTGTCTCTATTCAATATGACTGTAATAGAATTAATAACTGGATATAAACATCTATGTATACATCTACTGCAATGCTGCTGTATACTGCCAAATAACATGACATTAAAGCTTAACCTGCTTTAAACACGGTGCTATGACTAAATTTGCATAGAATACATATTTTCATACAACACATACGTTGGATAAAACACCCAAACATAACTACAGTCAGCTAGACTTGCAGTAGCCTAAACCTACCACACCTAGCCCATCTTCCAGACAATGGCTCCCCTAACACTGGTGAAGTGCCAGTTATGTTTTAACTATATAACTTAAAAAAGGTTGAATATGGCTTCAACTGAATACATACAATTATGTCAGGTCGACATGCAAAATGACCAAAGTAAAACACAAATTCTTTCAAGAAAAAACGTTATCATCCCCAGTTCACATCTCTGCTAAAAACCACCATCCCCCATTCACGAGAGCTAGCCAGCTAGATTAGAGCTAGCAATAACGTTCACTCACCAGGGCAAATCTGATACATAATGTGCATCAAATGATTCACAGGACATTTCATGGAAAATACTGATAATATATAGCAGATGACATAATTTTTTTTCCTATTATTTTAAAAGATAGATACACTTTTCGAAGTGAAATGTGACTCCAGCGTGGGGATGCTTCTGAATTATTTTCCTGGAAAAGAACAAACTCTGTCACAGCACAGGAATCAAAGACATGCGCTCTCATTTGGGATGGGGCTTCCCCAATAAACACATCTCTCACTGGTCCTAAGACCTGCTCGCCTATTTAATACTCAAACAAACATTATTAACCCTTTGACTGGGTTACATGTGTTTCTAGGACAGCCCAATGAACTTCACGAAGCAAAAAATTATGCGACCAACACACGTCATAAATACTGACATGACGTGGACGATCACGTGCAAATTATGAGACGGTCATGTTGACCGTCCATGGTCGTTTTAGGTAGATCTTATTATGGCTTTTTTTATGTGATTGATCTAAAACTCGTTTTAATGCAAATATATGCAATTTTAGGGGTATTCAGGGAACGGCAGGTCTGTATCTTTTTTTTCCCAAAAAGTTATTAAACTTTGAAAATCCAAAACGGTCATAATGACCGTCTTGGTCGTTCTAGTAACAAGCAATATGTAATTTCTTATCGTTTTTAAGTTATGCCTTCTCAGTTCTACTGAAAAACATCTTGTAATCTCTGAATTTTCCGACACTCAATTTTTTGTTGAACATGAAAGATGTTGCTTTTTGAACAAAGTTCACCTATATGTAGAAACTGAAAAACTACCTCTTTCATAGTATGAAAAGTAACAAGTCATACTGAAAAAAGTGAAATGGCACTGAATTTTCAGACCACTCACAAGAAAATACCCAAACACGTTTGCCATCAACATTCTCTTTCTGTCATCTTTCAAGGTGCTATCCTTAAAGAACCTGAAGAAGCAGCTTAAGAGGATGAAGAAGATGACCATAAAGGACCTGTTGAGCACACTGGTCTCTTTCTATTGGTCAGTCCTAGTGGGGCTACTCCACGTGGCATTTAGCATGGCCAGAGGATTCTGCAGGATTTTCTATAACACCTTTCTTGGAGGAAATCTCGTTGAGGGTGCCAAGACCACAAAGGTTGGTATAAATAAATTTGCAAAGAAAATAACTACAAACGGGTGACAAATCAAAGGAAAAACCAACATAAAGTGTCTTAGTCAGGTGCTGGGCCACCACGAGCCTCCAGAATAGCTTCAGTGCATCTTGTCAGATTCTATAAGTCTCTGAACTCTGCTGGTGGCATGGAACTCCATTCTTCCAAAAGATATCCCCTCATTTGGTGTTTTGATGATGGTGGTGGAGCACGCTGTTTAACACGTCAGTCCAAAATCTCCCATAGGTGTTCATTTGGGTTTGTGATCTGGTACTGTGAAGGCCACAGCATATGATTTAAATGATTTTCATCCTCATCAAGCCATTCAGTGACCCCACATGTCCTCTGGATGGGGGCATTGTCATCCTGGAAGAGGCCACTCCCATCAGGATAGAAATGTCTCATCACAGGAAAAAGGTGATCACTCAGAATAACATTGTATTGATTTGCGGTGACCATTCCCTCTAAGGGGACAAGTGGACCCAAACCATGCCAGGAAAATGCCTCACAGCATAACAGAGCCCCAGAGCCCCTCACTGTAGACCACCTCACTGTAGGGCTCAAGCATTCAGGTTTTTCCTTTAATTTGTCCTCAGTCTGTATAATAGTAGTGATTTTGAGTTTATGGTACTGTGTTTTTTGCATCTCAATTTTATTGCATCGATGGTTATTTCCACATATAAGAGTGCATATAAAACAATGAAAATGCATCGATGTCCCTTTTTCATTTCTTATTCCAAACACTAAACTTGCAGCATTGGTTGATACTGAGTAACAATCTGATCAATAGCTTTTAACGTTGCATTGAGTGATTTCTGACCACCTGAGTGCAGACTGTAGTGCTACAGACATTTCAGAACAACACTTGCAGCTAAGCCGCTCCCCACCCTCCCCTCCTGTCTCAGCAGTGACCAAAGAGAAACAAACAGCATGCTTGTTGTCTGTTGTTTCAGTTGGACAGTGTTCACAGAGAAGTCACACGTGATGCTGGTGTTGCTGTATTTCTTAGCTAACTCATTCCACTAACAACTTGCTAACGTCATACATATTTCTTTTTTTATTTTTATTTTTTTTTACCTGTGCTGTTGGCAGGCTTGGCTTACAACACAGGGACTTTGTCTACCAACGTGTCCTAGACACAGTTAATCTTACAAGTGGACTTCAGATTTCCTACCTGCAAATGCAATCTTTATTCATTATCAGGAACTTTTTATAATAACTCAGTCATTTGGATGATCTGTGGGATCACAAGGTTTTTTATATATATATATATATATATATATATATATATATATATATATATATATATATATATATATATACATTTATAGCTGCCACCAATCCCCCTCTTCCACATGTTGGATCAGCTAAACAAGCCTTGAGCATTGCTTATGCAAAAGGGGGACAATGGCCTGACTTGATGAAGCAGCAATAATTGGCAATGCTGTCTTCGGGAGGGGAGCGGATTCGGCTAGTGTTCGTCACATGAATGCGTCTCTGTGTGTGTGGGGAAAAAGCAGTGGTTCGGCCTGGAATGCCTTGTCATGAAAGTGGCGAGGCGTCTCCTTCCAGAATGCTGGCCGGAGAGATGCAGTTGGCGCACGCATGTAGTATGAGGGTGGGTGTTTGAACTAAAATAGGGATCGATTGGCCACTAAATTGGGAGAATAAAAGGAAAAATCAGAAATAAATTTAAAACAAAAGGGGGACGATCAGCACAACTGAAACAAGGAAACTTAGAAAAGAAAAATTACAACATGTCTCTGCTAAGAAAAAGACAGAAATAAACGCTGATGTGTTCAACAAAACATAGTTAAATTGATTATCTGTGATTCCGTTATCTAAACCGCTTATTCTGCTCTATAGAGATAAAGGAGAAGACGAGAAAAAAAAGGGGGGGGCTATGAAGAAGGATGTAATTCAGAGAGAGTGTGTAAGGCAGATGCTAGCTGTGTGTATGTATGTGCATGAGACATGTCCACCCTTTGTTTGTGAAGCATCCACACCTGTGAGTGCACAGGATGAATCCCAATAAAGTCTGGTGTCTGAGAGCAGTGACTTATCCTTATGCCTCCGAGCAGCAGCAGCTCTGCAGCCACCCAAAGCAGCAGCTCTGCTGCCACCCAAAACAGACAGACTCTTCAGCCACCCACAGCAGACAGACTCTACAGCCACCCATGGGCCCCACAGTCATGCAGGCACCCCACAAGCCACACCTTCATATGTATTTCTATGTTATTGTGGTTGTTTCTTCTCTGCTTTATATTCATCCTAGGTCACATTCTCAATTGAGTTGTGTCTGTGTGTATATCTGTGTTGTGAGTGGCGTCCCTCTTTTTTGCTGCTTGTTCCCAGGTGTTAAGGTCGATGCCAAACATTTTTATGTGGGCCTTGATGTTATCTTTATAATGCTTCTTTTGTCCTCCTGGGACATGGCATCCTGTCACGAGCTGAGAGTAAAGGACTTGTTTGGAGAGAGGCGAGAGTCAGACATGCAGAGAACATGGCCAGTCCATCTCAGCTGATGTTACATGATGGTGGCAGTTAAAAAAAATGATGGTGGTGCAATGTAGGCATGTTGGCCTTCTCAAGGACGCAAAAGTGGGTGCACTTATCCTCCCAGCTAATCTTAAGGATCTTCCTGACGCATCAATGTTAGTATGCCTTGAGTGCCTTCAGGTGCCTGCTAGATGTGGTCCAGGTTTGTGACCCATACAATAGGGTGGGCAACACTACCGCTTTGTACACCAGAATTTTTGTTCTGGCTTGAAGGTCAAGGTTTTCAAAAACCCTTTTACTCACTCTTGAGAAGGCCTAGCTGGCACACCTGAGATGACGGTGTATTTGGATGTCAGTGTTGGCTTTGGAGGAGAGAAAGCTGCCAAGATATGGGAACTGTTCCATGTTTTCGAGTCTGGTGTTTTCTACAGAGATGAATGGGGCAGAGTGGGCATATTTCTGTTGGGTAGGCGTTGATAGAGGATATGGGTCTTTTTATGTTAATAGCCAGGCCAAGCTGCTTGTGTGCCTTTGCAAAGACGTCCAGTATGCTCTGTTGTTCCTCTTCTATGAGGGACACAAATCAGAATCAGACCCAGAATACTTTATTCATCCCCGAGGGGATGTCATTGGCATACTACAGCTCTATGATGGATGTGGTGGTGGCTTTACCTTTAGCCCTGAATCTGAAGATTCCCACCAGTCCTGTACGTGATTTTGACTCCCTGAGGCAGATTGGGACCTGAGGTTGAGGATGGTGGCAATGAAGACAGAACAGCAATAAGGCATTGACACAGCCTTGTTTAACTTCTGTGTGGACCTTGAAGGACTCTGTCTCATCTCCATAACTGCTGAGTACTCTAGCTGACATATCATGTAGTAGTTGTAGTACTAGTAGTATAACAACAGTAAACATGTTACATACAAGGAGTGTCCACAAAAACATACCGTTAAAATGATAATTCAGTTAATTAAACGATATAGCCCATGCCCTTAAAGTGACACAGGCCCATAGCCAGCCTGGTGGAAGGGGTGGTTCTTTTTTCTGAAAAAGTGGACCATTTGATTTTTTTTTTAAATTCGGAGGACACATTAAGTGGGGGGTTCTGGTGAATTTTTCTGCATCAATCTGTGCCTTTTCTGTGCCAGTTTATGGTGGAAATGCCTTTATATGTAAAGGAAAACACAAAATGTGGGCACCAGGGTGTCAATTCAAAATATAATGGAATATAATGCAGGCTATTGCCAAATGACCTACACCACTGAACAGCTCCAAATATTGACATATTTAATAACTCAAAGTCATGCTTACAAAAATCAGATACACACACACACACACACATCAGTCCACCTACTCAGCCTACTATTGTCTCTGTAATGGTCTGGTCTCTCTTTCTTCTCTTCTCACATTCTCTTTCTGTAACATCAACCTGCCAATGGACAACAGATGAAAATTAGTCTGGTGGCCAAATCTGGCATGTTACATTTGAATATAAATGTTCATTATTATGCACTGTCCCTTAAATAAATACATCTTACAAATATCTTTGCTGTCTCTCCACTCCTCTCTTCTCTTGGCTCTCTTGTCTCCTTTATCATTGTTGTTTCTCCCTCTCTTCTGCTGCATGTCATGTCTGTCTCTTTCCTGTCCATTCACTTTCTCTGTTGCTGTCTCTCTCCTCTCCTCTCTCCTAGGGTCTCTCCTCTCATGTTCCATGTCTGTTACTGTCTTTCCTCCTCTCCTCTCATGTTGCTGTCTATCTCTTCTGGACAGTCTCTCTCTCTCTCGCTCTCTCTCTCTCCTCTCCTCTCCTCTAGCGTTTTTGTGATCTATGTCAATGCCTCACCTGTCTTTTTTGCTGTCCATGTATTTGTCTGTCTCTGTCCTCCCTCTATTTTTCTCCTCCTCTCCGTGTATTCTCTGTTGATGTCTCTCATCTCCTCTCGTCATCCCCACTTGTCTCTTCTACTCTCTGTCAATGCCTCTCTTGTTGCTGTCCATGTCTTTGTCTTGACACTTATGGAATGAAAACACTGGTCAGTTCTAATTTCCTTGAGTGCAGTTTGGAGAATGTGCTGACAGCTAGCCATGTTGCGATGATAGTAGTCCTGCACAGTTTCAGCAGGTGCATTTTCCCTGTGTGTCTGCCTTCCAGCAGACATTGATTGACTGGTAGGCTGCACATTGACCTGAGCAGCCATCCCAATTGCTTGCTCGTAGATCTGGTTGAAGTCATCCTCGGTTGTCTCACGTAGCTCCTTGTAGATATTTTTCACCTCATCTACCATGCTAAATACCTCGACAATGTCAATTGAGGTTCTTTGCAGCTTCCTTGTTATGCCAGCAAGGTGGGATAAAACTTGGTAGACCGTGAGGAAGGTCAGGATGAAACCGAAGTTTTGGAGCCCAGACAAGAGACCATAGGCCTCTGCTTTGTACTTGCCCTCCCATCCAGTGGTGACATCTTGGCTGTACTCTTCTGTATGGAGACCATGTGCCATTACTTCTAAAGCCTTAACAATGAAGATGAAGGCACTATAAAAGTGGCTGTAGGCATCGTGTCTTTCTGCCCATCTTGTGCGACATATGTCAATGAGGGGTTTCCTCTTTCCAGCAGAGCGTGCATCCTTATTGACAACCTCCCTGAGTAGGTGTTCCCTCTTCGGGCTGTAGGTAAAGAATATGTTGACAGACTTCATCTTGTCAATCATGTTGTGCACAATTGGAAGAGCACAGGAGCATGCAATGACAAGGTTAAGGCAATGCCCATTGCAGTGCATGTACACTGCCTTAGGTGCATCCTTCTTGATCAGAGCCTGGACACCAACATTTTCGCTGCTCATGTTGCTGGCACCTTCATAACCCTGTCCTTGACAATCACCAATCTCTATGCTTAGGTGACTCAGCACATCCTTAATTACAGTTGCAATGTGGCGGCCTGTGATTCATGGCAGAGAACAAATCTCTAGCAATTCTTCCCTGATATTTAAGTCTTTGTCCACAAATCTTAGACACATTGGCATCAGCTCTGCATTATGGGATGTCACCTCATCCGCCATGAATGTATACATCTGTGCATTTTTGACCTCTTCCACAATCTGGGCCTGAATCATTTCCTATCACATCAATCATCTCATTTTGGGTTTGGGGTGAGAGGTAGGTGGCATTTCTGAGCTTTGGCTTTGCCATGTGCTGCTTCAGCTTCTCATCATGGTTTGCAAGTAGATTCATCAGGGCTAAGAAGTTTCCAGGGTTGCCAGTAGAATGCTGCTGCTCAGATGTACCTCTAAGTGCAATACACTGGCGACCACAGTAAAGTACAGCCTCTGCTACAGGCTTGAGCAGGGTCCGAAATTAACACTCGCCACCGGCCAAATGCGAGTAGATTTTCTGATTGGCGAGTAAATCTCAGAAGCCTACCCGCCACATGGCGAGTAACAAAAAAAGTGAAATCCAACCACTTAATCCCTCCCCCATCTTTCGCTCTCTCCCTCTCTCTCTCCTTAGCAACAGCAATAACATAGCAATGACAGTAACAGAAACTAACCAATCAAAGTGCATTAGAATGTTGCTAGATGCAACTGGCGGGTAACATTACACACACACTCAAGAGGAACAACGACAGCAGCACCGTCAAACTCGGTACTAGCCTACTCTATTCTTTTAACTAACGTTAGCCAGCAACACCAGTTACGTGGCGATATTTAGAAGGCACAAAACCACCATCAAAAAGAAAACCATGCCCCGAAGACGAGGAAGAAGGCACCATCACCACCAAACCGAAAAAAAGAATGTTTAGTGAGAAGTGGAGGTATGACGATAAAGGAGCTGCGAGAGGCTGGCTGGAGTATAACGCACAGACCGTGATAATGAGTTGCTCCGTCTGTCGCCAGGATGCCAAAACCCGTAGCAATTCATTTGTCATCGGTAACAAGATAATGAAGGTAGAAACCATCAGGGAACATGAGACCTCCAGATGTCACATTATCTGTATGAAGGCCTCTCAGGCTCAATTGGAGCCTGTCCTCACAACATCCTCCGTAAAGGCGCTAATAGCCATGTCCGAGCAGACCAGCATGAAAATGCAGAACATGTTTAGGACTGTGCATGCCATTGGCAAAGAAGGCGAAACCACTCTCCGACTTCGAATGGATGTGCGAGTAAGTGAAATTAGCTGTCATCTCAAAATATCCTTACACAGCTTAAACAAAGTGCTGGCTGTAGCTAACGTTAGCCAGCTAGCACTAGTATGTGACACCTAGCTTGCACTAATGTTAGCTGTGTGCTAGTTTAATCACCAGGAAACAGGTTAAAACTAATTGGCGGTCAGGGTCCGCGGTGGTGTAGCGGTCTAAGCATCGGCTTTGTGTCTATGCAGTTGCCCACTGGGGACCAGGGTTTGCGCCCCGTCTGTCGGTTCCAATGGTCGGACTCGGTGAAGCAGTGATAATTGGTAGCGTTGTCTTCGGTAGGGGGGCGGAATTCGGCTTGTGTTCGTCACATGAATGCGTCTGTCTGTGTCGGAAAGAACAGTCGTTTGGCCTGGATTCACCTTGTCACGAAAGAGGCGAGGCATCTCCTTCGAGACTGCTGGCCAGAGAGATGCAGTTGGCGAACGCATGCGGTACGGGGGTGGGTGTTTGAACTAAAACAGGGATCGATTGACCACTAAATTGTGAGAAAAAGGGAAAAATCAGAAATACATTTAAGAAAAAACTGATTGGCGGTCCAACCTCAACTCAGACACACTCTCGGCTCTACTGATGGTGCAGCTATCATCTCCCGAGATCAGGGAGTATGACCCAACCAGTGCTGTTGATCTGTGGCACCAAGACTCTGTCAGGAGCAGGAGGCCAGACTTCATGGACGGTGCAAGGAGAGTGGCTGCTGTAGAGTGAGAAGTAGTCTGGGACTAGGGATGGGCATGTGGAGCACTCGAGTAGTTACAATAATACTGCAACTAAAACATGAAATCATACTTGTAACATTTTATCTTTTAACCATTGACTAATTTTACATAAAAATATTTTTGCTTCAGATCTGGTCTTGTTACATTTTTAAAAGCTTTTATTCAACACAATACCTTATTCTCTCATTGATATGTATGGAAGATGTATGTATGGCACAAAAAAGGCTACTAATTATTTTGGCCGGTAAAAAATATGCTTGGCCGGTAGATTTTTTCATCTACCAGTCCCCTTGGCCGGTAAGCCAAAAAGTTAATTTCGGACCCTGGCCTTGAGTATGTGCCTGTTTTCTTTGATGTTGGCTTCCTTCCTACTATCCATTAGGACCGATATTTGGGTCTCAGGTTTGTTGACCGACTCGAGAAACAATCTAGCATTTTCAACTCCAGCTAAGTGAGATGGTCTTTTTAAATGGTTGCCAACTACCAAAGTTTTCTTATGCCATTGTGTGAATGGAGCGTTGACCATCAATCCCATCTGCTTCCTCTCCTTGGCGTTCACAAACAGGGCACAGCACACACAGAAGGCACCATCAAAATTAGAACTGTACACCAACCACCAGCCATGTCCCTCCAACCACCTGAGCTCAAATGCCTTGTTGCAGCTACCAAGGAATTGTGTTGGGAAAATGAAGTGATTTGATGGCCTGTCATGGTTCCTGAGCAAATGGTATTTCTGGCCCTCAGACATCCTATGCACACTCTCTAAGATTTCCTCAACTGGTTTTGTGGCCTCCTGAATAAAAAATCCTAGTTCATTGAACATCTCATCATCCTGACATGTCCCAAGGTGTTGTGGACCCTCCTTGGATTGGGGATCACCCTGATCTTCCTTGAGGGGTTCTGCATCCCCCTGACCTTCCCTGAGGGGTTCTGCATCATCCTGACCTTCCCTGGGTTCTTGTGGATCACCCTGACCAGCTTCCCTATCTGTAAACATATAGATAAATCTTAGTCAGTGGTGTAGTGGAGGTATACGCAGCTATCCACCACCATTAGTGCATGCTAATTTTACAGTCAACAACAAAATCATGCACAAAAAAAATCTAATTTATCCCTGTCATTGACAGCTGAAAACTTTATTTAGTATGGAAAACAAGCACTGTATTGGCGAGACATAGCCTACCAGCAGTACATTCAGCTGTTGCATTCATTGAAATACACTTTGTATATTATGCCATTTCTCCACTATACATTACGATATGGTATGGCTTAGGATGGCATGCATTGTGTCACCTAACCCCTAACCCATCACTGTTATATCAGGTTCACGGAGCATAAAGGAGACGCGTCAGGCATGATGTCCGGAACTAGAAAAATGCTTTATTTCCCCGCCCAGTCTCGGTTATATATCCCACGGCTCCCCCTACGGGTGCCCATATGTACCTAACACAACATCTCTCTTTTTGAGATGAAAACATTCAGTTTTTACTATTATTACAACTGACAAGAAATCAACATATCAATATCTGTAAGACTGAAACTCGGACAATAACAACGAATAAAATCACTTTTCTTTTCATCCAAGAGAATGTTTGCTTTTCTTTTCCTTACAAGAATATAATGTAATTTATCTTTTTACAGAAGATACAGAACACTTCTTTATTCCCTTTTTTTTTTTAACAAAATAATTCAACAGAAATTTCTTTCTTTCTTTTTTTTTAAGGGGGGGGGGGTTAGACGGCCCCAGCCCTCAACTGATTGAGGGGATTATTCTGCCCCTTTAACCACTCAGTGTGTCCCACAGCACCTGTTTAACTAAGTTACAAAGTCCGTCAGGTGGAGTGGAGGACAACGTTGCCTCTCAGGGTACCTTCGGGCAGACCCAGTCTGTGGTTGGGGTGAGGTCTCACTGGAGACAGGTGTGGGGTCTGGGGGGGCACCATATGCAGCTGTAATCTGCAGATCATCAGGTAGGTCGGCGGGCAGCTCAGGTGCTGCAGCGGCAATACTAGTGTTCTGCTGGCGTTGTGTTGTGCCAGGTGGTTTAATACATGGACCTGGTCTACAGTAAACTGGTCAAATGGTTGGACTATATGGAACAGATGAAACGAACTGCCTGGTAGGACAGAGACATCATGGCATGTGTCCCTGGGTTGTCCTTCATCATGACATGTGTCCCTGGGTTGTCCATCATGACACGTGTCCCTGGGTTGTCCATCATGACACATGTCCCTGGGTTGTCCTTCATCATGACACGTGTCCCTGGGTTGTCCATCATGACACGTGTCCCTGGGTTGTCCTTCATCATGACACGTGTCCCTGGGTTTTCCATCATGACACGTGTCCCTGGGTTGTCCTTCATCATGACACGTGTCCCTGGGTTGTCCATCATGACACATGTCCCTGGGTTTTCCATCATGACACGTGTCCTTGGGTTGTCCTCCATCATGACACATGTCCCTGGGTTGTCCTTCATCATGACACGTGTCCCTGGGTTGTCCATCATGCAGTCGGAATGTCAGACATACCGTTAGGATCAGAGCTGAGGTCGAACTCAACATGTGCATGTCAGGGTATTCAGAGAAATTTGCTTCCGCTCTGCCCGAACCTGAAAAAGGCCTGACCCAAGCACAACTCACCAGCTGTTCTTCTCCAGCTCACTAAACTGCCCTGTACTGTACAGACTTGCTGGGATCACAGTCACATCAGCTCCTGTGTCGACCTTGAATTCTGTCTCTATGTCAGCTAATTTCAGCTTTATCAGCCACGGAACTTCAGAATCTACTGCATTAACAGAGCCTAAGAATGCAACGTCCTCTTCGCTGTCACTGTCGGCCATGTTCACTTCTCCTACAGTGTTTGATTGGCAGACTTTTGCATAATGCCCCCTTTTCTTGCAGAAGTTACAGACTGCATCGCGAGCTGGACATAGTTGCATGCTATGCACATCCTTCCCACATCTTTTGCATTGTGCACGGTATGACGTACTCTGGACTGGCGCCCTTGCCCCTCTCTGCTTCTCTCTCCCGCCGTTTCTCCAACTTGCACTAACAGCATCCAGTTCTGTGCTTGCCTCTGCTGCTCTGAAGTTGCTTCTAAGCATGTCTTGCTGCTTTTTGACTTGCTTGCTGTGGCGAACCCTAATGACCGCTCTATCTAGCGTCAACTCCGGGTCCATTTGCATCTGCTCAGATAGCTTTTGATCTCTTAGCCCCACTACTAGCCTATCACGAATCATCTCACTGTGTAGCTCACCATAACCACAATGCTCTGCTAGGCAATGAAGTGCTGTAATAAAACTATCAGCTGTCTCACATACTTCTTGGTGTCTCTGATTAGTATCACATTCATCCGTACTACAAAGTGTGCATCAAACCTGGCCTTCACCCGTGCCGTACGCGTTTGCTTCATCTGGCGTGAGACGGAGTGAAGTTAGCACATCCTCTGCCTCTACTCCCATAGTGTATATAAGGGTGTTGATCTGGTTCTCATCAGACTGTAGCTCCAAGCCTGAAGCTATACGGAACCTCTCGAATCTCTGAATCCATTTCGGTCACTCCTCTGGCTTGCTGAAATTGAATTGCGCCGGTAGAGGAACTTGAAAACGGTCCATCTTCTCCCCTCGTGTGGATGCTAGCCCGTGCTGTGACCAGTGTCCCAACGCTAGTTAGCTTTGAAGCTCACTAGCTATCGTGCACACACCACCGAGACTCCGGTTATTAACCCAATTGCTAGGTCCTTTTTTTCTTTTAGCACAAATGCCGAGATATCTTCATCCCAGTTCATGTAAGTGGTTTACAGTGACCACTTCTGACACCATGTTATATCAGGTTCACGGAGCATAAAGGAGACGCGTCAGGCATGATGTCCGGAACTAGAAAGAAGCTTTATTTACCCGCCCAGTCTCGGTTATATATCCCACAGCTCCCCCTACGGGTGCCCATAAGTACCTAACACAACAATCACGAGACAACAACACAGCAACACAGCACAATGGAAGAACTTGAAGCTATCCTGTACTTTTTCGTTAAACAAAACCAGTTGTAAACTGATCTGGGGCCAATATCTCTTAGCTAGCTACATAAGTTAGCTAGCTATGTCCCGCCACAGTGTCATAAATGCATTGATTGATTTCATCAACTCAGTCAGAAATCTCCGCTTAGCAGCCATGCTAATTTTTGCAATGTATAACCCCATTTACTTATGCTAAAACATTAGCGATCTAAACTGATTTGCAACAAAATCAGTCTAAACTGATTTACACATAGGTAACCAAAAATCATCCCTCCAAAATATTGTAACGTGCATGGATAAGTAGACACGATGACCCTTGGCTAACGGGTCTGACCCTTTAGACGACTGGTTAACGTTGTCGCTTGCGGATTGGGAGATACGGGTTCGCGTCCCGGCTATGCCTCTGGGCGCACGCGCTTCTGATGACCTCACGGTCTCACCATCCCACTTCTGACACCAATGTTGCGAATTCGGGGGGCACTCCGAGAACGTCGCCACAGCCGGGACGTGAACTAGTGTCTCCCACTCCGCAAGCAACAACGTTAACCAGTCGACTAAAGGGTTCGACCCATTAGCCAAGGACCAACGTGTCTACTTATCCAGGCACGTTACACTACCCCCCCTCCTTCGGGAAGCTCGTCCCCGTACTTCAGCATATCAGCTCCCTCACGCCTCTGGGCGCACGTGCTTCCGATAACCACACGGTCTCACCATCCCACTTCTGACACCAATGCAGCGAATTCAGTGGGCAGTCTGGGACGCCGCATCCGGGACGCGAACCGGTGGCTCCCACACCGCAAGAGACTACGTTAACCAGTCGACTAAAGGGTGCGACCCGTTAGTTCAGGACCAGCGTGTTTACTTATCCATGCACGTTACAATATGTTCACAGCTAACGTTCATAGCTAGCTAGCTAGCTAACGCCAGCATAGCTTAGCTATTCCAACTAGCTAACTAGTTAACAAACTTACACTGTTTGGATTTTTTTCTGAACATCTGTCCAATGTTTTGAGAAAGTGAGGCTACAGCTTGCTTTCTTTTTCGGGGATCTTGCTCCTTTCGACCCATTTTGAGATTGATTTCAGGATGGTTTACTTTAGCCATCACCAGCTGGCTAGTTGGCTCCGTTACAGTAAGCTATGCATGACTTGACGCGCCGTTTGATTGAGGAAGGAAGTAGGGCTAGTCCACTCGGAAGAAACGGTGCTCTAAAGTGGTGCTTTTAACAACGTTAGGGCTTCAGTTTTGTTTAGATTATTTTTTTTAGATTAGTTTAGAATTGCACATCGTTATTTAAAAAAGGGACACACTTTAAAAAACGGACTTAAAAAAACACCTGAAATTGTGGACCTTTTGCTTTGTGGGGAGATTCGTTCGAACCGTCGGACCCCCCCCCCCCCCCCGGCTATTTAAGTGCATGTGCTTAATGAGACTATACTTGTGCAACCAGTGAAGCATTTAAGATGCAGATTGCAGGGTAAGTGCTATTGTGGAAGCAAGTTGTTCTCATCTTGATACTGTGGAAATCTTATACTCGAAGGGAGTTGATTGAATAGAGGGTTGGCCGGGTGTGAGGAGTGCTTTAAAATGTTTAAACCTTTTCCACTGAATGTGAATATGGTATAATTCAGAAATGGTAGGGGGTATGCAGCCTGTTATTTTTGAAGTTGTTCACACAACTCTGTACAATGGTGTTTTCTCATGGGCTGTAGAATTGCCATGTCATACAGTTATTGAGAAAGTGAGCACATGTTCTATTACTCTGTAGAACTGAAACATTGCAACCATTGAAACTCCACATTTCCTAAGCTACCTGAATAGTCTTTTATGAGCTAACGTCTAGATTGTGGTGAAGTGTTCTTCCCATTTCAGGGAGGAGGAGATTGTAGTCCCAAGGAATTTGAAATGATCCACTCCCTCTACCACCTGATTGTTAATGCCCAGTGGTAGTAGCTCTCCCGGATTTTGACAGGAGTCAACCACAAGTTATTTAGTTTTGTTAATGTTAAGTTCCAGATTGTTATTGTTACACCAGTCAACAAGGGAGGAGAACTCCTTTCTATAGATTGTCTCATCATTACAGGAAATCAGTCCCCACAGTAATGTATCATCAGCAAACATTCATTTTTACAGTGCCAGTTTGAATAACAATCATTGGTGTATAATGGGTAGAACAGAGGTACGAGGACACACCCCTGAGGGGCACCTCTGCTAATGGTCAGTGAGTTTGAAAATATTTTGTTGAATTTAACAACCTGTGTTCTGCCCAGTAAGAAGTCCAAGACCCAGAGACATAGCAACTTAAGAAAACCTAGCTGCAAAAGTTTGTTAGATAGCCTTGTGGGTATTTTATTGTATTGGAAGCTGAGTAAGAGTGAATTAACAGTACTCGAGCATAGGTGGCAGGCGCCTCTAGATGCTGCAAGATAGAGTGGAGACAGAGAGCTACAGCATTGTCCACTGACCTATTGGCCCTTTAGGCAAATTGATTGGGATAAAACGCAGTGCTGGACAGATGTTTACATACAATATGCTCAAACAGTTTCATTACAACAAATGTTAAGGCAACAGACCTGTAGTCATTTGAACAGCTAACAATGGGCTTCTTAGGCACAGGAAATATTTAAAGCATGCTAGTACTTTAAACTGGTTGATAGACCAATTAAAAATACAAGTCAGAACAGAAGCAAATTCAGCAGCACACCATTGTAAAGTGGCTGAGGACATAATATGAGGGTCTGCAACTTTTCTGCTGTTTTGATTGTACAGCAGACACCTGACCTCATGGTTTCCACTCACAAAAGGTGGACTCACGGGGGCTTCCACTATAGACAGACTCTGTTGGCGTTTTGAGGTTTTATCAAAATGACAGTAGAATTCATGAAGTTCATCATTATAGGCTGAGTGTTTGGCCTTGTAGTTGATAATTTGCCACAGCCCCTGCCACATCTCTGCTGTCCTTGTGCTGGAGCTTGTTCATTAGCTTGCATTTGTAATTGGCCTTATAGTCCATGGGCCAGACGATATTTCGGTACACTCAAGGTGGCAAAACTTACTTATAATTTTTGAAAGGATCCATGTCTGTAGATGATATTTTGGTATGATAACCATTCCTGAGTGGCAGCTGTATCACAGTTATCAGCTCATGAAGTTAACCACCCGCTAAACTAAATTGCATTTTAGACGCTGGTGCATATCCTGGTTTAGCCTCATGGTCAGGACATTTTTCAATGTTCTATAATATTGTCTTTGGTATCATTTTAAAGGGGACCTTCTTAGCTTTCATTCAAGCCCTGTTGTGGATATTTCTCACAAATATAGAGGTCACTTGAGCTCTTCAACCCGTCAATAACACACATCTTTCTGCAATTTTCGCCTAAACTATATACTTTCTTTTAGACCTGTGGCATCTAGGAATATCAGGGACACAAAACACAAAAACTGGAATACTCACAGGACTGTAAAGATTCAGGAAATGTATAATATACCCATACTATTTCATTGTGTGAGGTGATTGTGAGCCTTAAATGAGAACTAGACCAAAGCCAGTTAGGTCACAAACTGGTCTCTATACATTTGTTTAAATACACAATCAAAATACATGATAAAAAGGAATACCATAGTGAGGTAATGAACTATTTTAATATTTTAAACAACATTGACATTTACATATACTTAGTCAATGATACATGTAATCCCATATCATTAGTGGGTATATGTAATGGTAATGGGTAGGGTAATGGGTATATGTGAATATGGTTACATTATTGTTATCAAGCTCTGGGTAACCAAGTCCAGAATCAATATCCTGTGCATCAATAGACTACTACCACAGTAATACCATCAGAATCATCACACTGTCATTCATCAAACTGCTCGTTTCTCTCATCATCTGACTCCCCAAGTTCAAAGTCCAGTTCTGGACCATCCTGCTGTTTTTGGTTACTGCAGGTCTGTAACCTGCACATGTCTGTGCATGGAAGTCCATTTGACAGGCACATGCAGCTTGGCATTTTGCATGAATGCACACACTTGCATGTTAGCATTTCCAAGACCACATCTGGTGCAGGTGGGGAGCGCATCCAGTAAATGGCCAGCTTGCCTTCATCGTCTGTCCATCCATACTCAGTAGGGCTTGGCACCACAGGGTTAGCCTGCAGACAGCACTTCCATATTGCTGCCTGATAGTTGGCTCGTTGAACATGCATAAAGAGACAGTCTCTACATGGTGGCAGCTGGCTGGACTCAACCTCTCCCCTTTTGGTGCAGAAGAGCTGGTAACGCAGTTTGTTCACCTCAGCAGTGCTGCTATTAGCAACATACATCCGACAGGTGAACTGCTCAATTTTCTGGAACAGCTCATCACTCACATTCCATGTCTGTCCCAGTTGACTAAAAGTCTCTTGGCAGGAAGTGTGCTTTCTCACTATCTTCAGGGCATTCAGCTTCCCTCGACCAGCGAATGCACTGACAGTGTCGCAGCCTGTGAAGGCATGTAAGCCAATTAGGCTGTCACAGATGCTGTCTCCAAGTGAACTTGCCAGTTTGGTGATGTCGACAAACCGTGTGCGGTTCTGAGTCCCACACTTCTGGTAGATGGGACAGTTGATGTCCTTCTGGAAGCCAAGACAAAGCACCATGACATCAGTGTCCTCAGCTGTGATGATAACTGACTTTGAGCCCGCATTTGCTGCATGCAATGCATGCAGGAGCAGACGGGTGTCAGCTTCTTCATGTGTGGAGTGCAGTTCTGCTGCTTCCTCACACCCATCTTCTGTCAACTTGTAGCAGGTTTCCTCACAGGTCATGTACAACACCTTGCCATGCAGCATAGCTCTGTATCGTGGGAGTTTCCACTCTTCCACCAGAAACTTGATGAGACTGGTCTTGTTGGAGGAACTACACAGAAATTTTCTCCACTGCTGGACGTGGTGTCCCCCTGCAAGATTCTTGTACTGGAGAGTGATGTCTCCACCCCGGTTCAGTCGTTCAGCATCTTTGATCGAAGTCTGGTGATAGACATCAAAAACAACATCAATCCTCCCACTCTGTGCTCCCTCATGGAGGACCTGGGTCAAGGCTGACTCTGCCCCCTGTGCAAAGGTTTTGTTGTTGCCATTCATTTTTTGGACCAGGCTCATCCCATCAATGATGGAAGTAGATGGGATTGGGATGTCTTCTGCAGGAGATACATTCTTTTCAAGCTCTCTGGCAAGTGCAGCCTTGTTTGTTTTTCGTAAGGACCCATCAGCATTTGCCAGTGCCCATGGTAGTGGGCCCAATGGGTAGGCAAGGACATCCTTCAGATTCACCTTCCTGCTTTCAGCCACCAGGATCATGTGACTGAAAAGGTTTCTATCTGCCTTCAGAACCACATCCTGTGCTTTCTTTCCATGAGCTTGTTTTGTGCTGACATTGGAGAATGTTTTCAGACTTTGCTTGGTCATCTTGTCGTGGAATTTCACAGGTGGTGGGTCTGCATCTAACCTTGTTTGCTGGAATGCTTGGTAGGCCTCTTCTCCTTTCTCAAGAGCTCTCAAGAGATCTATGGTCACATCAGGTGGAGCCATGTTGCCAGTGGAGAGGCTAACCAAATCAATCTCATCAGGGGACATAGGATTGAGCCAGTTATTCTCCATAAGGTCCATGAGAGACTGGACATCTGCTTCATCTCTCTTGATCCTTGGACTCTGTAGATCTGGATGAGACCATTTGCACCTGCCTTGACCTGTCAGGTCTCTCAGCTGTCTGAGGTACATGCTTCTATACTCAGCTGTGAGATAATATTTGGTCACAGCTCCTGGCTTCAAGCTGAATCCCTTTGTCCCTCCAGCTGTTTGGGTGTCTTTGTTCACCGTTTCTTCTATAGCTTGGTCAACAGGGATTCGGCCAAAGGGATTGGTGGAGCCCAGTTGGACTGAGAAGCCTCCTTCCATGAATTCTGTGTACACATCTGGGTGTGTGATGGGCAGCTCAGACATCTGGGCGTAGTAGTAGGGGAGGTAGCGTGCATAATTCATCCTGTCATAAGCAAAGCACCATGGGATCATTGCTCGAATGCTAGCCAAGTGTAGCATCCAGTCTCCCTCTCTGGATGCTCGGATGAGCCCCAACAAGATTTCAACCATGTCCAAATAGGACATCCAGAAGTTCGAGAGGCTGCCGTTTCCACCTCTAAGGAACTCACGGTAGACTTCAAATAGATCCATGATGCGTGTACAAGAGCTGTTCTCGAGGACCTCCTTCAAAGCATGTTGTGAGACTTCTTTCCCAAGGCTGTCAATGGTCTTCAGTGTCTCATTCAGGTGAACCATGTCATTCCTGTGAGTTTCTTCCAACCAGGACAGGAAACCATTCAAGGTCAGTCGCATGAGAGCCTCATACAGGAGCTTGTGTAGTCGCACTGCCCTGTTGTACTTGCGGCCATCCATAACACCAGCAATTGAGCCTTCTGCAATCATGCCAGACTCAATGCAGAGGTCTTTGAGTCCAGCATCTTGGAAACGCTTTCCTATTATTGCCAGCAGTGTGCAGATGGTGTGGAATACCCCAAGCCTAATGATGATATCATGGAACTTGTCATGGTGTTTCCATGTGATCTCGACAGCCTTCGCATACAGGGCTTGGTCAAAGACACAGACAATCTTCCTCAGGCCTAAGCACTGCATGATGCTCAGTGACTGGTTAAGCACCTCGTTGACAGTAGACATTTGTGTCGCTGGAGAATTGATGGTAGGCAGATAGCCTATATTGTCGGGGATGACCGTCATCTCTCCTCGAGTCAGGATGTTGAAGCCTGTCCAGCTGCTGACTGACTGTTCTTCCTGTTGTGACATGCGTGCTAGGACCCAAAGAAGGTTTTTCTCTCTGGCAAGCTTAGTATTGGCTGCAGTATCGGCATCTGACTTTTTGCTTTGTGGTGGCCCTACCCGTTGTCCAGCATTGTAAGTTGGTAACATTGGTGGGGGTCCATCAATGCTTCTCTTCTTTGTTTTGGGAACATTGGGCATGGGTTGGACAGGAAGTGGGTTGACTGGCTTTGCTTGCACAGCAATCCCATTGACTCTGTGATATGTTCCCTCACCACTGACAGTTTCTTCAAGACGGTCGATATTGTCCCAGGCTAAAGTTGTGAATATGCCAGGATGGATGTTAGCTGGAAGGGCAATGCCACTCCCTGATGATGAGAGTTTCTGGAGACACAGGGCAGTGTTAATCTCTTCCATCTGTGAATAGGACACACTGTGACCAAGTCGGTTGAGGATGTTTATCAACTCTACATTTCCTGTCAACGATTTGACACTGAATGGCAGAACAATGTGCTTGGAAGGCTTGGTATTTCCACATGTCACTGCATATAATATGTCATGGCCAAATGACTGCAGAAGGCACTGCACTCTCTGGGATGCATGATCAGGATCATTTGAGCCTGTGAGTAGAGAGTACAGGAAGATAATGAGCGACTCTGGAATGGTAGGACATTCTGCTTCTGATTTGACTTCAGGGGGCCAGGTTTGAGGAACATCATGACTTTTAATGTCTGCTCTCAATTTGATGGCTGCTTTGGCTATAACATCTTGTGCACTGACACTTTTCAGGGTCTGCAGCTCCCTTTTGAGAGACTGATTTTCTTTGGCAAGTTCCCTCATGGACAAGTTATCGGGATAGAGGAGGAATTTTCCTTTCTCATCAGGGAATATCTGCAAGGCTCCAGCAAACTCACTCTCCAGGTTTCGCCTTATGTGCTTCTTGGTTGATTCCTTGACTTGGGCAATGCCTTGGGAGTTCATTGAAGCTACCAGTCTAGAAGAGAGATCAGTCATTGTCATCACTAGAGGATTGCCAAAAAGCTCCATCCTGATGAAGAGGAACAGCTCATTGTATGCCTTATTCACAGCAGCTTCATACTGGGCTGCAGCATCATCATCTTCATTGCTGGCAACCTCTCCTTTGGAAACCTCTTCTTTGGTGTAAAGTCTATAGCATGACCTGTGCTAGTGCCCTTCAGCTGCTACAAGGTCTCTACTCACAATGGCAAGGATTCTGCTGTCCCTTTTCTTTGTGGCTGCACTCCTGATCTTTGCATCAGCTCGCAGTTCTCGACACTGCACCAGTACTTCTCTCGTATTCTGTCTCTTGGAATATTTGCTGTTTTTCTGACAAAATATGCACTCTGCATCATAAGTCCTAGATGTACTTGGAGCATGTCGAGCTACTCTCTTAGATTGTTTCTCTTCAGCAGAGACACAACTTTTCTTTTCTTTTGCAAGGAGGCCATCAAGAATTTGCTTCATAGTGAAGATACTGCGACACTTTCTGTGGTAGTAGATTGCTGGAATCTGTCCCTCAGGAATGTCTTTTGCCAGTTTCAAAACTGGTGCATGATTTCGTATCTGAGCTGCCCTGAGCAGAGTTCTCCATGAGTCGACACTTTGTAGTGAAACCAGCTTATCTGTATCATCAGAACAGTGGATAATGCACTCCACCCGTGGGCGCTTTGGTATTGGGTAAAAACTTGCTTGTTCACCAGTGGCCATATTCAGTCAGTTTTCACCTGCCACATACAAACAAATACATGTAACTTAGGTGTATGAACACTACTAAAACAAAGTTTACTTTGCTTCACCAGCGTCATATTACCATTATTTATCTTACATAGCCACAAATAGATACATTACCTAGTTGCTATGCAACAGCTGTATTTTGTCCACATGAGGCCGCTAAAATCAACACAAGATGAAAGTTCCTCGTAGCCACTTTAACTAATCATATTAACATATACATTAAAAGAACATGCTAACATTATGGGAAATTAGCTTACAATCTTCTCCAGAGTGAGACAAGAAGATAGATACCAGTTTCCTCTATATGTGTTTAGTAGAAAGCTATCTGGCTGCACGTTAGCCTAGCTTAGCACAATGAATGGAAGTACACAGTACTGGTTATCCTTGCTTGTTGGCCAACTAAGAACTGTCCCAGAGTTTAAGCTAGGCTAATCAGTACCAGGGGTGTTGAAATGCTATATTTGTAAAAATCTGGGCAAATACACAATCGTGAGAGGCACAGAAACAGGTTTCCTGAAAGAAAAATGAAATAGCTGCTCATTTGGAAAGGTTATCATGTATTATTTTACTTCTGTTAGTGTACCAAATAAAATGGCACCAGTGAAGTTGTGTCACCTTGGGTGATATCGATATCTGGTCTGACCCATGGACTAACTGGCTTTGGTCTAGTTAGTTTCTTAGTAATAATGCCCTTCTAATTTAAGGTTCACAATCACCTCACACAATGAAATAGTATGGGTATATTATACATTTCCTGAATCTTTACAGTCCTGTGAGTATTCCAGTTTTTGTGTTTTGTGTCTCTGATATTCCTAGATGCCACAGGGCTAAAAGAAAGTATATAGTTTAGGCGAAAATTGCAGAAAGATGTGTGTTATTGACGGGTTGAAGAGCTCAAGTGACCTCTATATTTGTGAGAAATATCCACAACAGGGCTTGAATGAAAGCTAAGAAGGTCCCCTTTAAAATGATACCAAAGACAATATTATAGAACATTGAAAAATGTCCTGACCATGAGGCTAAACCAGGATATGCACCAGCGTCTAAAATGCAATTTAGTTTAGCGGGTGGTTAACTTCATGAGCTGATAACTGTGATACAGCTGCCACTCAGGAATGGTTATCATACCAAAATATCATCTACAGACATGGATCCTTTCAAAAATTATAAGTAAGTTTTGCCACCTTGAGTGTACCGAAATAGGAAATTTTGGGCTCTGGCCCATGGACTATTAGCCTCCCTCACTGCCCACTCAAATTCATATTTTGTGGATTTGTAGATTTCGCTATTGCCCCTCTTGAATACGCTGTTTTTCTTCCCAACTAATATTTCAACTTCTCTGCTGAACAATAGCTTGTTTCTAAACAAAATAACTGTCTTGGATGGAATGCACACAGTTTCTTAGAAATATATTTGTGACAAAAAAGTGTTGGTGTAATTGTCTAAGTCATGGCAGGACTCCTTAAAAACGGACCAGTATGTAATATCTCAACAGTCTTTAATTTGAATTGAATGTTTTAACATTTATATTTTAGTCATGTTTAGCTGACATTCCCCTCCAGAGCTGGCTGATCTTTTTGGGGTGGGACTCAACCTGTAACTTTTTCATAAGTCATATAAGGGACCCTATTTCTATGATGCTTGTTGTAAAGGACCTTTAACCTGGACTATGTTGCAGAATGACTGGAAACTTAGAGTTAATCTCACTGAGCCGTTTTAAATCCAAATTGAGAGTACGAACCCCAATTCCAATGAAGTTGGGATGTTGTGTAAAACATGAATAAAAACAGAATACAATGATTTGCAAATCCTTTTCGACCTATATTCAATTGAATACCCTTCAAAGAAAAGATATTTAATGTTCAAACCGATAAACTTTATTGTTTTTTGCAAATATTCACTCATTTTGAATTTGATGCCTGCAACACATTCCAAAGAAGCTGGGACAGGTGCAGCAAAAGACTGGGAAAGTTGAGGAATGCTCAAAAAACACCTGTTTGGAACATTCCACAGGTGAACAGGTTAATTGGAAACAGGTGAGTGTCATGATTGGGTATAAAAGGAGCATCCCCGAAAGGCTCAGTTGTTCACAAGCAAGGATGGGGCGAGGTTTACCACTTTGTGAACAACTGCGTGAGCAAATAGTCCAACAGTTTAAGAACAACGTTTCTCAACGTACAATTGCAAGGAATTTAGGGATTTCATCATCTACAGTCCATAATATCATCAAAAGATCCAGAGAATACGGAGAAATCTCTGCACGTAAGCGGCAAGGCCGAAAACCAACATTGAATGCCCGTGACCTTCGACCCCTCAGGCGGCACTGCATTAAAAACCGACATCATTCTGTAAAAGATATTACCACGTGGGCTCAGGAACACTTGGGAAAACCATTGTCATTTAACACAGTTCGTCGCTACATCTACAAGTGCAAGTTAAAACTCTACTATGCAAAGCCAAAGCCATATATTAACAACACCCAGAAAAGCTGTCGGCTTCTCTGGCCCGAGCTCATCTGAGATGGACTGACTGACGCAAAGTGGACAAGTGTGCTGTGGTCTGACGAGTCCACATTTCACATTGTTTTTGGAAATCATGGACGTCGTGTCCTCCGGGCTAAAGAGGAAACGGACCATCCAGATTGTTATCAGTGCAGAGTTCAAAAGCCAGCATCTGTGATGGTATGGGGGGGTGTTAGTGCCCATGGCATCATGGGTAACTTGCACATCTGTGAAGGCACCATTAATGCTGAGAGGTACATACAGGTTTCGGAGCAACATATAGTGCCATCCAAGCGACGTCTTTTTCAGGGACGTCCCTGCTCATTTCAGCAAGACAATGCCAAGCCACATTATTCACGTGTTACAACAGCGGGGCTTCATAGTAAAAGAGTGTGGGTACTGGACTGGCCTGCCTGCAGTCCAGACCTGTCTCCCATTGAACATGTGTGGCATGTTATGAAGCGCAAAATATGACAACAGAGACCCCGGACTGCTGAGCAACTGAAGTCGTACATCAAGCAAGAATGGGAAAGAATTCCACCTACAAAGCTTCAACAAGTAGTGTCCTCGGTTCCCAAACGCTTATTGAGTGTTGTTAAAAGGAAAGGTGATGTAACACAGTGGTGAACATGCCCCTGTCCCAGCTTCTTTGGAACGTGTTGCAGCATCAAATTCAAAATGAGTGAATATTTGCAAAAAAACAATAGTTTATCAGTTTGAACATTAAAAATCTTGTCTTTGTAGTGTATTCAATTGAATATAGGTCGAAAAGGATTTGCAAATCATTGTATTCTGTTTTTATTTACGTTTTACACAACGTCCCAACTTCATTGGCATTGGGGTTTGTACTTGAAGCTAATTTCACTACATGTACTTGTTTTTTATAATCTGCTTGTAATTTACTTTTTTCTTGTTTTTTCTTTTGTTTGTGTTTTCAAATGTGTAATTTTGCAACTGTGTAATTTCGTAACTGTGCTTTCTAATTGCTGCTGCCTATCTTGGCCAGGTCTCCCTTGAAAAAGAGGTTTGTAATCTCAACGGGATCCTCCTGGTTAAATAAAAATAAAATAAAATAAAAAAAGGCCTGATAAAAGGCACCCTGGAAAAAACATACAAAAGGTTGCCATAATTTTCCAGCTTTTTCACAAGGATCACTTTTCTCAACCCTAGTAATTTTTCTTCTCTGACACTAGATGTCCAAGTTGCTGGCTAACATGCCTGACCCCACTCAGGAGGAGGTGCGGAATGAGAGGGAGGAAGGGGAGAAGGGGCCTTCTGCTTGCACCTCTCCTGAAGAGGACCTCGCTGACTTGGCTGTGAACACGGATGAGACAGAGCTACTATCAGACATCTTTGGGCTGGATCTGAGGAGGGAAGGGGGCCTGTACAAAATCACTCCCCACAACCCTAATTCAAGCCTGACGGAATTGCTCAGCTCACCTGTTCCCTCTCCTGTTACCCCTTCAATACCAGCCCTGGCAACTACACCCTCCCCTGAGCTCAAATGGAAATACCAGGTAAGGAAGAATAAAATAGGGAAATTAATAATAATATTAATAATGATAATAATAGTAATAGATTACATGTATATAGTGCTTTATCTAGACACCCAAAGTGCTTCACATTGAAGGGGGGAAACTCACCTCAACCACTACCAATGATTAGCACCCACCTGTTTAATTGTGTGTTGTTTTGTTTGTTTTTGGTTTTTTTAGGTGATTTTTAGACAGTTTAAATAGGGAGAGTTGTGTGCTTACACTTGTTTAATTATATCTTTTCTTCTCTCTTTTTACCTTTTCTTCCAATCAGTTCAGTGGTTCGTCATGTTTTTTGGCACTTTGTCAGTGTACAAGAATTGTTGGCTTAAGGTTGCTCGACTGACTATATTTTTATATTTGTACAGAAACAGGTATCAAAATATAAAATATTATAGTGTGGTGATACACAAATGAGGGTAGATTCAGCAGGGGCTACTGCTCCTTTAAGGCGGACATTCGGAGTGCTGACGTAGGCTCTGCTTAGAGTTTCCGGGGTGGAGCCATGTTTGCAGCAACCTAGCGGTTAGCAGGTTGCCACGAGAGATTGTGCTGTAACGGTGTTGTTTTATGTGGCGAGTAAACGGAATTGACTCGACTCGATCTCTCCGTCTCCTCATTCCACAATAGGCTACAATATGGAAAACATTATAGGCTACAAAGTTGCTAAGTGGGGGCACCACCAAATATTAAAATACAGGCATAAAAATAGAGATTTGTGAATTCTGTTGAGAGACAATTCATGTTGGTAACCCAGGGCCCCACCTGTATGTAGAGTGAGTAAAATAATGGTGACTATAGTTAATATCGAGGTGGGTGTTACACAATGGCTACAATAGCACAATGTTACTTTTACATTTCTACCTTTCCACAATAGTTTCTTGTAAGTTTTCTTTTACAAAGGAAAATTTTCCTTTTACAGTTATGATCATAATTGATTGAAATGGCTGTGGGCAAATGTTTTTTTTGTTTTTTTTCTTTTAAACATGCCACAACCTTCATTGCGCTTTACAATGCCTCTCTTTTATTTAATTTGAACTTCCTCCTTTAATATCTATCTGGTGTCCTCCCTGATTCTCTGATTTTCCCTTCTCTCATCCTCTCATTCTCTCCCTCTCTCTTTCCTTCCAACCTCCCCATGCATTGATTTTTCTGCTCCCCTTCTGTCTTCTTTGATCTTATATTCCCTTTTCTTACCCACACACCTATCTGTAACAAAACTGCTCAGCTGAACATATTCATACATGGAAATAGTTTTTGATTGAAACTAACTTTTTATCATAATAGTCACATTTTGGTACATTTGATTGAATTGAGATTTACTTTCTTTGCTGCCACTGCTGAAATCAAGAACATAATGTACAAAAAAGTAGTTAGATAGTCCCATGATATTCTCTCACTATTTGTCTTTATGTATGCTCAATAATCCAGGGAAGGAATTCACAAAGTTTAATCAGTTCATTTGGATCACAGCATTGTAAGATGGCGACAGGAAGAGTACATCTGTCGCCATCTTACAATGCTGCGATTGCAACTATTCCCCAATCCTCTTTGAATAGTCCACATGGCAATTATAACTCTAGTTAATGGTTATGGTAATTTATATATGAAACTGATCGTTGGTTTTTGTCGTTATGCCGCTGTATTGTTTATAAGGGTGGGGATACCTGCAGTCAGTTGAGACTGAAGAGGTCATTTAGATGGATGATGGAACCTTTCTCTAAATGAATGTTGTGTCCAGATGAACTGATTCAGCTTTCTGTAATATCTCACTGTGTTTTGTCTTCCAGTCAAAGAGCTGTTTGTCAAAGAAGGAAAGACCAGAGAAGAACAGGCACGAACCTGAAAAAGAAGAGTATGTACAAGTCCCCCCTTATGATGTTATTTGGTATCAACTTAGTGTTCATATAAATTGACGACCCTCTTTTTTTATTTTTTATTTTTCACTTCAGTCTTTACTGATAAATAATATTCGCTGAGTAGATGAATGAACTAGCATTTTTTCAGGTGCTTTTAGAAATCAATAACATTTGTCTTCAAGAGCAAAATGAACAAAATGTTATGTACTTGCATTGTCAGTAATCTTACCTGGGGTGGCTTCCTCTCTCTCCTCATTTCTGAAAGTGGGATTATATCAGGCCTGCTGAAGGTCACAGTTACAGCATATAGGAACTACAACTGCCTCCATATGTTGAGGTTCAGTTTCCAATCAGGTCGTTGCTCTTAGACCAGTAGATATTTTGGGCTGTCACGGTGGCTACTTCCCAGCTCTGACAAATGCGTGGAGGTGCATGCTGCTGTTAACACCAGAGCAGACATCAGTGGTCGCAGCCTTTTCTGAGGGTTTTTGGGCACTTGGTGAGAATGTTCTCATTTCAGCTTATTATTCCAGCTGGGTATCTGATGACCGGTCAGGTACATTTTTTTTGATGGCTTGGGTCTTACTCTTCCCATTGAGCTGTTTCCTCAGGACCTGCCGTACTCTCTGGAGGTATTTGGCTGTAGCTGACCTCCTTGCTGCCTCTTCGTGATTTCCATTTACCTGTAGAATACACAGGTATTTGTAACTGCCCTGTATGTCTGTTATCCTACCATCTGGTAATTCAACCCCATGAGTGCTCACCACCTTTCCTCTTTTTGCCACCATTCAACCGCACGTGTCCAGTCCAAATGATATCCCGATGCTGTCGCTGTAGGTCCTGGTGAGGTGGATCAGTGAGTCAGTGTCTTGGTCATTCCTGGCATACAGCTTGATGTCATCCATGTATAGGAGGTGGCTGATGGTAACTCCACTTCTGAACCTGTATCCATATCCACTCTTTGTGACGATCTGACTGAGGGGGTTAAGGCCTATGCAGACCAGCAGTGGGGACAGTGCATCACCTTGGTTTATGCCACATTTGATGGTTACCTGTTTGATTGTCTTTGAGTTGGCCTCTACTGTTTTTTGTTTTTTTTTCCACTGCCGCACGGAATTTTTGATGAAGGCTGTTCCCTGACTCTCAGGAGAAGCTGACCAGGGGCAGGTTTATACAAATTACTAAGTCAAAAATCATTGGCTAATGTCCTCAAGAGTCACAAGAGAGATGGGACCAACTCTGACTCTTTTGTTAAATCCATTATTCTTTTCTGTTACTATGCAAAAGACTAGTGAAATGGGAAGTAGCATCAACTTCATGATTTCCCAGCACAAAAATATAAGTTCAAACTGCTCAATCAATTCCAACACTAGGTGAACCCTATTCTCTAAAATTTAGGACCTTTAAAATTATACACATTCTTCTTTAAACTTTACAGTGCCCATAGAATGAAAATGAAAACTTTTACTGTTGGAGTCACTTTTTAGCATCCAACATATTTATTTATTTATTTATTGTTGGCTTGGCGCTCGAAAATCAGTGCTCGATCACTATGTGTGAACTGTTCAAAGACATGACAAAAGAAGCTTGCCGAGGCATCGCAGACACATCCCAGATATCTAGTAGACCTTATATCTTGACCTGTCGAGAAGTCCAAATCCTGGAGGAGTTTTTTTTTTTAAATTTATGTACATCTTTAAAATCCATAACCTGTTTCAATGTATATATCCTTCTCTCACTCCAATATGTGACCAGTGTTTTTTCTTGTCTCTTCTCCTGTGTGTGTGAATGGCGTGATGCAGTGACATGCGGTGAAATCAGTGGCTAGGTAGGCAGTGGGCATTCACAAATCCAGATTACATCCTTTTGTGCTCTCTAATATTTTATAACAATTTGATCCTTCTTCATTCTTCCAACTGCCACAGAATTCTAGAATATTGTGCCCCCCTGGCTGAACTACATTCCAAATGAAAACCTAAACAAAATTATTGTCAAATATTCACATGAGCCTTAGACTTCAAAGGGTTCCTGTGCTGTGGAAGATGTCCTGCCTTGTTCCTGTGGCTAAAACACTGCATGCCTGTGACTCCAAGGACTACAGACCAATAGCATTGACCACCCACATTATGAAGACTCTGGAAAGACTCATCCTGGAGCAGCTTCAGCCCATGGTTAAGCCACACTTCGATCCCCTCCAGTTCACCTAAGAGCCCCGACTGGGAGTTGAGGATGCCATCATTTACCTGCTTAACCATGCTTATGCCCACCTGGATAAGCCAGCGAGCACTGTGACGGTCAGGTTCTTTGACTTTTCTAGTGCTTTCAACACCATACGGCAGGCTCTACTGGGTGAGAAGCTGACAGCAATGCAGGTAGATGCCCCCCCCCCCTTGTCCTGGATTGTTGACTGCCTTTCTGGTAGACCACAGTATGTGTGCTTGCAAAACGATGTGTCAGACAGAGTGGTCAGCATCACTGGGGCTCCGCAGGGGACGGTCCTGTCTCCCTTCCTTGTCACCCTCTATACCACGGACTTCAACTACCACACAGAGTCCTGCCATCTTCAGAAGTTCTCTGATGACTGTTATATTCAGATGCATCAGCAAGGGTGAGGAGTATTCTGTCCTACGTGTTTGTGTCCATGTATAAACAGGCCGACAGATAGCCAACATGAAGAATCCCAAAGAAATACAGAGTCCCGGTCCAAGTTGAGGAACTTTACTGAAGAACTTTGAGAATTCAACCTTTTTTGTAAAACTGTATAGGGGGGCAATACAGAGAAAGAATGTTTCAATAAACATTGCATAAATTATAAAATGTCGTACATTGCTGCATGTTGTGCTGATTGTAAAGCCCTTCAGGTCTATCTTGTGAAATTGGGCAATACAAATAGACTTGACTTGAGCAATACAAATAGACCTGACTTGAGCTTTTCTTACAGTTCTCCTTCTCAGTGATTCAGTTATCACATGTCTATGACATAACTACATAACACATGTAAATAACTGCACATGACTGCATGTAAATAATAATTGTAGGCTACATAACTGCATGTAAATAGCTGTACGTAACCTAGGAATTACGAAATCACACATGACTTATGAATGACTTATGAACTAATTATAAATAATGTACGTATAACATAGATCAGTATGCTATAATATAGGCGGAATACGGGCAGACAGAATAACGTGATATTTCTACCACGGAGCTGGCACAGCTAACTAGCAACCGAAAGCCTGGCTGGCTAACTAGCTAACAGAAAATGGGAGAAGCTAACATTACACATAGCTATTTTCGTATTAACATGAATACAACGACGTTCTTATGACGGACATCATCAATCACTTAAATAATGTCGCAACTGAACTTACAGACGATGCTCTCCAAGGCACAAACGTAGATAGAAGCAATAAACACAGGAGCTGGGCAAACATATGAAACTCCGCATGGAAAGCTGGACTGTACTGTTACCATGACTATCAGGCAGGAAACTATTTCCTGAATTTAAGTCACGTGAGGAAGGCTAGGGGGAGCAAATAAACTTCAAAATAAAAGTACTCTTCTCACATTCTAATGAAGTAACGTCACACTCCCCACCTGGTATAATTACTATACCACTACCTTAAACTAACATGAGGAGCATGTCCGGAGAACACAAACTAACTCAGTCCATATCCTCAGCAGGCATGAGTAGGACTGTTTCGGAGACAGGCCTCAGGAAGGTCTTTGTACATCCATATTTTGTGACCTTGAGCTCAATCTTCCTGACCTTTCCATCCTGGCCAGGGAATGTCTTTGTAACAAGAGCCAGGGGCCACTCGTTCCTCGTCACTTGATTGTCCTTCAGCAACACTAGGTCACCCTCCTTGGCGTTAGGACGCATGTCCTGCCACTTGCTGCGACTTTGGAGTGTGGGGAGGTACTCACGCCTCCATCGGTGCCAAAAGGTGTTGGCGAGATGTTGCACCTGCCTCCACTGCTGGCGGTGGAGATCCTTGCTGTCGAAGGTCCCCGGAGGGGGAGGGGGAGTACACACCTTCTGCGTCAGTAGCGAAGCAGGGGTCAGGAGGAAGGGAGATTCTGGGTCCGAGGAGATTGGTGCGGGGGGCCTGGCGTTGATGATTGCCGTAACTTCTGCCATTAAGGTAGACAACACCTCATGAGTAAGGCGTGATTGGCTGGTTTCCCTGAGCATGGAGTCAAGAATACGTCTGGAGACTCCAATCATACGCTCCCAGGCTCCTCCCATATGGGAGGAATGAGGAGGGTTAAAGATCCATGAACACCCTTCCTCACCCAAGTACTTCCTGACGTTGGGCTCTTCGGGATCTGTGAGGAGCATATGCAACTCCTTGCAGGCGCCTGTAAAGTTCGTACCACAGTCAGAATGAATCTGCTTCGCAGGGCTTCTCAGTGCAAAGAATCGTCATAAGGCATTGATGGAACTTGATGTATCCATCGATTCGATGAGTTCGATGTGCACGGCACGTGTGCTCATGCACGTGAAGAGGACTGCCCACCTCTTGCTGTTAGCTTGACCTCCACGGGTTCGTCTTGTGGTGACAGCCCAAGGACCGAACACGTCGAGTCCTACGTAGGTGAAGGGTGGCTCTGTGCTCAGACGGTCGGAGGGTAGGTCCGCCATTTTCTGTTCGGCTGTCCTCCCTCGAAGTTTGTTGCAAGCCACGTATTTGCGGAGGATGCTGTTGATGCACCACTTGGCTCCGACGATCCAGAATCCTGCTGTGCGGATGGACCCTTCCGTGAAGATACGACCCTGATGTTTGACTCTCTCATGGTAATGCCTCACAAGGAGCGTCGCGATGTGGCTGCGAGCTGGGGTGACGACTGGGAACTGTTCTCTTGTGTCGATTGCTGCATGCTTGAGCCTTCCCCCTATCCTCAGAAGACCATCTTCATCCACGTAGGGGTCCAGCTTCCTTAGAGGACTGTGTTTGGGAATACTTTTCCCAGCAGCCAAGCAGGTGAACTCTTCTTTGTAGGTCTCTCTTTGCACACAGCTGATGATGAGAGTCTCTGACATCGATAGCTGTTCCGACGTGCAAGGCTTTGTGGGTCCGGTACAGGTTTTGAGGTTGTCTTCCACAGCAGCTTTTTTGAGCTCCAAGATGCGGGTTAGGGATGCGATAGCTCGCACAAGAGACTTCCATGAGGAGAACCGCTCAAAGCGATGAGATCCCAGGTTAGCTGGAGGGACGGAGAGAGTCGTGGCATGAGAACGCACCTCACTGTCAGAATCCGGGTCGACGAGTTCGTGAGGCTCCTCTTCAGGAGTGTGAACTCCGTCAGGCAGGGACAGGAAAGGGGGTCCTGTGAGCCATGTAGTGTTTGTTAGCTCGGCGGCAGGTACCGATCGGGTAGCATGATCCGCTGGGTTTTGAGCTGTGTGGACGTAGCTCCACTGTTCTGGTTTGGTGAACTTCCTGATTCGCTGCACTCTGTTGCAGACGTACACATAGAACCGCCTGGTCTGGTTGTATATGTACCCTAAGACAACTTTGCTGTCTGTGTAGAACCGCATCGTGTCTACACTGATGTCCAACTCCCTCTCCACCAGCTCCGCCATTTCCACTGCCAGCACAGCAGCGCCGAGCTCCAGTCTTGGGATAGTATGAGCGGACGGAGGCACCAGTTTCGCCTTTCCCAGGACAAAACCGACATGACACTCTCCATCACTGTCGATCACCTTGAGGTAAGCTACCGCGGCGATAGCCTTCACTGAAGCGTCAGAGAAGACGTGGAGCTCATTCCTTTGCACGGTAGATAGGGTGGTGGGAGTGTAGGCTCTTGGTATCCTGATGTCTTTCAGGTCTTGTAATGAATCTTTCCACATCCTCCATTCTGCTTCCTTTTCATCTGGTAGAGGGGTGTCCCAGTCGAGAGCTTCATTGCAGGTGAGTTCTCGCAGCAGAAACTTTCCCTGAATGACGACTGGAGCGACGAGACCGAGGGGGTCAAACAAGCTGTTCACCGTGGCTAGAGCACCTCTGCGGGTGAAGGGCTTCTCTGTGGCCGTTGCTCTGAAGGTGAAGATGTCGTGCTTGAGTTCCCAGCTGAGTCCCAGGCTGCGTTGGATGAGGGTGGAGTTGTCGTCGAAGTCCAAGTTTTGCAGTCCCTTTGCATGGTCTTCTGGAGGGAAGGCCTCCAGGACATCAGAATTGTGTGACGCTATCTTATGGAGTCTCAGGTTTGAGGCAGCAAGCATCTCCTGTGTCCTTTTCAACAGGTCGATGGCTTCTGTGGCTGACGGGAGCGACTTGAGGCCGTCGTCAACGTAGAAGTCGCGTTCCACGAAGTGCTTGGCATCCATTCCGTGTTCCCTGGAGCCGTGTTCTGCTGCTCGGTGAAGTCCATAGATGGCGACAGCTGGGGATGGTGAGTTGCCGAATACGTGGACTTTCATGCGATATTCGACAACCTCTTGGTTGGGGTCGTTGTTGTTGAACCACAGGAAACGCAGGAAATCTTTGTTGTCTTCTCGAACGACAAAGCTGTGAAACATCTGCTCGATGTCTGCTATGACAGCCACTGTTTCTCTTCGGAAGCGCAGCAAGACTCCCAGCAAGCTGTTGTTCAGATCCGGGCCGGTAAGTAGCACATCGTTCAGGGAGATGCCGTGATGTTGAGCGCTGGAGTTGAAGACAACCCTGATCTTGTCTGGCTTTTGAGGGTGGTAGACACCGAAGATAGGTAAGTGCCAGCACTCACTTCCCTCCGGTAGTGGTGGGGCCAACTCAGCCTGGTCGTAATCAAATATGTTTTGCATGAAGGTGCCGAAGTCGGCTTTCATCTTAGGCTTTCTTTCCAAGGTGCGGCGGAGAGAGGTAAGTCTGCTAAGAGCTTGGTCTCGATTGTTCGGGAGCCGTCGACGAGGGGATCGGAATGGGAGAGGCGTCACCCAGCTGTTGGTGTCGTCCATCACCATCTCTCTGTCCATGAACTCCAGGAACAGACGATCTTCGATGGAAAGCCCCACTTTGTCATCATCTTTAGTACTCTGGAAGATAGTGCTGCCTAGGCTGCAGTCATCAGGGACTGGGGTGTCATGTTTGACGCTGTAAGGAGGAGAGGTGCTGTTCTGTGCTTTGGAGCTGAACCTTTCCTTGACCTGGAGACGGTTGGGGCACGGAGTGAGGAGAGATGGCCTTCCATTTTCGAGCACGCTGGTGCGATAGGAAGTCACAGCTGCTGGCTTGTGGGCTGAACCCAGGCACACGTCACCTATAACCACCCAACCCAGGTCTAGACGTTGGGCATAGGGGGCGCTGGGAGGACCATTGCGTCCCTGACTTTATGGACCTGAAGGGTGTCGCGTCCCAGAAGTATCAGGATCTGGGCTTCAGGGTCCAGGCGAGGGATTCTGCGAGCGATGGACTTCAGGTGGCTGTGGTGCTGTGCAGCTTCTGGGGTCGGGATTTCTGACCGATCGTAAGGCATATGGTTGCACTCGATGAGTGTTGGAAGCACCACACTTATTTTTCCATCCAACGACTCCGCCAAGAACCCTGTGGCTCTTCTTCCAGATGTCTCGGTGACTCCTGCACATGTACGCAGGGTGTACGGTGAGTCTGAACCTCTGATTTGGAAGAGGTCGAAGAATTCAGACCTTGCCAGAGATCTATTGCTCTGGTCGTCCAGGACGATGTAGATGTTAGTAGCTCTGTCTGGGTGTGCTTTGGGGTATACCTTCACCAGGCAGATTTTGGCACAGGATCTGAGGCTTTGGCCTCTGCCACAGACTTCTGTGCATTTAGAGGTGACTGCTGGTGGAGGCGCCTCCTCTTCACTGTCCCTGCCATGCTCTGAGGTGGGGTCCTTGTCTTTTTTGTCCCATGGAGGAGGTCCAGGGTGGAGCGCCACTATGTGGTCATCGCTCTGACATTCGCTGCACTTCAAAGTTGCCTTACAGTTCTTTGCCAGGTGAGTTGTGGAGGAGCAACACCTGTAGCAGGCACCATTCTCTTTCAGAAAGGCTTTGCGCTCCTCAAGAGGCTTGCTTCGAAAACCCCGACATTTCTTTAGAGGATGGGGCTTCTGATGGATGGGACATTGTTTCCCAATGTCGTCAGGCTTGCTGCTCGAACTGCGTGACTGAGAAGCTGAGCGGTTTGTTGAGACCTCTGTCTTGTGGGTGGAGACATGCCTTTTGGCGTGTCTTGATTCCTTTTCTGATCGCTCATGTTTTGAGGACCCTGAGGAGGACTTGTTGGACGTTTTCAAGGCAGCTGAAGGGAGAGTAAAGCTGGGGTCGTTTCTTCTGCGTGCCTCGCTGCTGATAAAGTCTGCGAAGAAGGTGAATGGGGGAAAGAGACATGGTGCTGCTCTTTGTACTGGGAACCCTTAGTTATCCACCTCTCTTGTAGACTGTGTGGCAGCTTCTCAACGATCGGGTTGACACCCCTGGCGGTGTCCAGGTACGAGAGCCCCGGCAGGTAGCCCTCACACTTAGCAGAGTCTAACTCCATCAGCAGGTCTCCCAGTTCCCTCAACTTTACGGGGTCTTTCTGAGAGATTTTTGGAAAGTTCTCTAGCCTCTCGAAGAGCGCTCTCTCGATCACTTCAGGGGAGCCATAGCACTCTTCTAGGCGTTCCCAGACAAGTTGTAGGCCCACAACAAGGTTGGCGACGTGCACAGAGCGAATCCTTGTAACGTGCTCTGAGGACATTTTTCCTAACCATTTTGTCAAGAGGTCGAGCTCCTCGCTGGCAGTTAAGTTCAGTCCTTCAATGGCGTTGAAGAAAGAGGACTTCCACGCCCAATAATTTTCTGGGCGCTCGTTGAACTGGATGAGACCAGAATTCACAAGCTCTCGGCACACCAGATACCTCGCAATGTCATTTATACCAGTCGTGTCATCACGATGTGGCTGCGGTGAGGCTCTGAGAGTAGAGTGGTGCAGCTTAGCAGGAGGAAGCTGAGGAGGGGAGAGCTGAGCAGGATGTTGGTGATGTACTGCAGGTGTTGACCTCGCAGGTTGCTGTGCCGGAGCTGCCGGCGCTGACCTCACAGGTTGCTGTGCCAGAGCTGCAGGCGCTGACCTCGCAGGTTGCTGTGCCGGAGCTGCAGGCGCTGACCTCGCAGGTTGCTGTGCTGGAGCTGTTGGCGTTGAACTTGCAGGTTGATGTGCGGCAGCTGGCGTTGTGGTTGCAGGTTGCTGTACTGCATGAACATCGTTCGTGGCTGAGAGGTGAGGGGCTCTGAGCGGCGTATATCGTTCAAGTTCTGGGGGCTCCTCGTAACTAGTCTGTAGCTTAGAGTGGTGTTCGACGGAGTCACGTGTGCGTTGAAGGCTGTTGCTAACCGATTTGTATCGACTCTTCTCGCTTCCCTCACGATCTTCAAGTTCAGCCGCTTCTTCGAGAACTTGAGCTTCTGCTATAGCTGCCGCTACCTCCTTCTCATGCCCCAATGTTGATAACTCGGCGGCTATTTGAGCTTCTTTAACTTTAATGTCAGCTGCTAGACGAGCCTCTTCTAATTTCAGGTGAGCTGCTATACGGGCCTCCTCTACCTTTAATTTAGCTTCCTGTTGACCATAGGATGCACGTGCGCGGGCAGCTTCAACTTTGGCGCGAGCCCTGATTGCAGCTTTGCCAGTTGAGGAGGTTTTAGATCCAGATGATGAGGCGGAATGTAGAGATGCAGCGTCAGGTGAGCGGTCCTGTTTCGTCTCATCACCTTCAGTGTTTCCATTGGTTACGCCGTTGTCCGTCATTGTTTATTGATCCTGTTGCTGTAGTGCCCGCCGTGAAGTCGTCTTTTTACTATTCTGTCCTACGTCTTTGTGTCCATGTATAAACAGGCCGACAGATAGCCAACATGAAGAATCCCAAAGAAATACTGAGTCCCGGTCCAAGTTGAGGAACTTTACTGAAGAACTTTGAGAATTCAACCTTTTTTGTAAAACTGTATAGGGGGGCAATACAGAGAAAGAATGTTTCAATAAACATTGCATAAATTATAAAATGTCGTACATTGCTGCATGTTGTGCTGATTGTAAAGCCCTTCAGGTCTATCTTGTGAAATTGGGCAATACAAATAGACTTGACTTGAGCAATATAAATAGACTTGACTTGAGCTTTTCTTACAGTTCTCCTTCTCAGTGATTCAGTTATCACATGTCTATGACATAACTACATAACACATGTAAATAACTGCACATGACTGCATGTAAATAATAATTGTAGGCTACATAACTGCATGTAAGTAGCTGTACGTAACATAGGAATTACGAAATCACACATGACTTATAAATGACTTATGAACTAATTGTAAATAATGTACGTATAACATAGATCAGTATGCTATAATATAGGCGGAATACGGGCAGACAGAATAACATGACATTTCTACCACGGAGCTGACACAGCTAACTAGCAACCGAAAGCCTGGCTGGCTAACTAGCTAACAGAAAATGGGAGAAGCTAACGTTACACATAGCTATTTTCGTATTAACATGAATACAACGACGTTCTTATGACGGACATCATCAATCACTTAAATAATGTCGCAACTGAACTTACAGACGATGCTCTCCAAGGCACAAACGTAGATAGAAGCAATAAACACAGGAGCTGGGCAAACATATGAAACTCCGCATGGAAAGCTGGACTGTACTGTTACCATGACTATCAGGCAGGAAACTATTTCCTGAATTTAAGTCACGTGAGGAAGGCTAGGGGTAGCAAATAAACTTCAAAATAAAAGTACTCTTCTCACATTCTAATGAAGTAACGTCACAAGGAGGCTGATTACAGGGCTGTGGTGGGAAACTTTGTCACATTGTGTGAGCGGAACCATCTGCAGCTCAACGTGACTAAGACAAAGGAGCTGGTTGTTGATCTGAGGAGGGACATGGCACCAGTGACCCCTGTTTCCATCCACGGGGTCAGCGTGGACACTGTTGAATACTACAAGTATCAGGGGGTGTATACAGACAATAAACTGGACTGGGCTAAGAACACTGATGCCCTCTACAAGAAGGGACAGAGCCATCGCTACTTTTTGAGGAGACTGAGGTCCTTCAACAGTTGCCAGACAATGCTTAGGATGTGGTATGAGACTGTGGTGGCCAGCGCTCTCCTGTTTGTTGTTGTGTGTTGGGGCAGCAGGTTTAGGGTAGCGGATGCAAAGAGGCTCAAGTAAACTGATCCGCAAGGCCGATGGCGTTGTAGGGGTGGAGCTGGACTCTGGCAGCGGTTTCTGAGAGGAGGATGCTGTTGAAGTTATGTGCCATTATGGACAATGTCTCCCACCCCTTTCATGACATACTGGTCGGGCACAGGAGTACTTTTAGTGATAGACTCATTCTGCACTACAGAGCGCCACAGGAGGTCATTCCTGCCTGTGACCATCACGCTTACAACTCCTCCCTCAGAGTGTCAGACACTCCGAGTCAATAGTCATTAGACTGGCCGTTCAACTTATTTTATCCTGTCGGGTGTTTCTTTGTGCTGTTTGTTTCGTGGTGCAGTGTAGGTAGGGTGTTGTATGCTGGAGCATGGTGCACATATGTTTATGTATTTTTTTCTTGTTTCTATTTCTTATGGTATCTCCTATTTCTATTTATTTGTTTTGCTCGTTTCTATTTGTTTCTAGTTTCTTGTTGTCTTGCGTCTTGTTGATTTTTCTTGCGCGAGCTTGCTAGTGTCTGTAGTGGGATCCAATTTCCTCTTGGGAATGAATAAAGTATTTCTGATTCTGATTCTGAAAGTATATATATGAAGTACTTTTTTCTTGTTTCATATGGTTTTTGATACCTGTGAAATTACTAAGTAACATCATTGCCTTTTCTTAGAGCTCCCAAACCATTGTGGATTTCATTGCAGTCACTACAAATAGCAGTTATGAGATACTATTTGTAAATACTGTTGAAACATTACCTGAAAAGAACACAAACAACACAAAGACACAACATTTGTGATAAAATATGTAATGTAATATTACATATGACATTACATTACAAAATACACAAATACATATATTTAAATTATGTACCATTTCATTAATTCGTTTCAAGTATTATGGTGTATGATAAAATGACTGATGGCAGAACTTAGAGTGAATTAATGCAAATGAACTGGTTGCTGAGGTGACAGAATGTTGAGATCATATGTATTGTTACCTGTAGATCAATTAAAAACCCTAATTTTTGGGCAATACATGTGAAAATAGCAGTCACTAAGGGCATGATTCTACCCAAAACGATTTAGAAGCAAACTTATAAGATAAAGTGTCATCAGCATATTAGTTGACAAATTGTGAGAAGGTAAACATATAATAGTATGTATCCCATCATTAATGCTTCTCCTGTGAAGTTAGATCCCAGTCCAGTTCAACTACATCATATAACAACTTGTAAACATTTTAAAAAGCGAATCAACATAATCATAAACATTGTATAGTGAAAGTGAACAATAAATACTATTTCTGAGTAATTGCAGCGATTTGTAGAAATGGAAGACAAACTGAGATGACTTGCACAAATCTGTGATCTTCAAAATGGCTGACAACTTTCAGGGCTGTTTTTGATGAATTAGTGGGAGATGAATTTGTCAATCAATGAAAAGAAAGTGGCACGATGCCTTGAGCCAACCTGAAAAAACACAGCAAAACTACAATTAAAATAAATAAATAAATAAAGAAAAGAAAAAGAGTGTGACTTAGGAAGCCATATATGACCCATGTACTCAATTTCACATTTAGCCAGAAAACACAAAGTGACAAAAGCATAATAAATGATACTGGCTGCAAAGCATGCATGCAAGCATCCACTGCAGCTAAACAAAGCACATGAATGTAAGAACAGTGGCATACCTTTGTGGAATCTACCTTTGTATAGGTTTATAAAAATGAACAATAAATGATGCAAACTCGAGGTCTAAAAATGATCAATAAATGTCAATTCAAATGTTGTATAGATTTGTAAAATCCGTTAATAAACACTTCAGTTCAGCTACACGTGAACTCTACATTTGTATAGATTTGTAAAAAATAGCAGTGAAACTTGAATTAAAACATCTACAAAAGAGCTATTAATAATAAGAATGTGAAATAACGGGTGTGTGCAGCTGATAGGGAAGGCGTTTCCGTGATGGTATAAAAAAGTCAAAATTTAGAGAATAAAAATCATATTTATATGTTAATTTGTCCAACACAGCCACTCTACATGAAAAACACATTTACAGATTACTTTAACACTGCCACGAGCATAAAAGTGCAAAATCAATGACTTACCTTCGCTTGAAGATGAAGTCCATTCTCCTGTCTTTCTCCACGAATCTCTCCGTGTCGTGACGGGACGTGGCGTGACCTTGATGGCTCTGATTGACTCGCATTCCCACCATAAGCAGTGCCTTTCCTCGTCTGTTGATTTCGCCTTAAGCTACGTAATACTCATGTGCAAACTCTGAAATTCACAATGTTAAAGACAATCCTGAAAAAAGCACAGCCTACCCTTCGCATTGAAAAAGTAGACGAGCTTATACAGCATTTCACTCTTAGAAGTTTAAGGACTTAAAAAGGACAAGACATAAAACTATCATTAAACATACATAGTAACACAGCATACTTGTAACTAGAGATTTTGATATGTTATGAATTTGATGTATGGTTGTTTTGATTAGATTATCACTGCCTACCCTGACTGCACGCCATCGGTGTGATGTGGGTCTCCCTGTGTGCATGCGTAGTCTGTCCCCCTGTCAGGTTTACATGATGATGGTAGTCGCCTGGCTCAGGTCCTGGGCTGTTCCAGTGGCATCTGTACACTGCTTGGCATCCTCCTCATCATATTCTTCATATATTTTATAATTCCATTATAATTGTGTTATCCTCTTTCAATGTTGTATTGTGTAAATGACTTGAGTGTGAAACGTGTTGTGACTGGCAATGAGGGTGACAGCCAGTGATCAGAATGAAAGGCAGTGAAAAGCTGTGCTTAATCAGTTTTGATTAAATTATCAGTATTTGATTTAGTTTTTTTATATAGGTCGATTGTTGTGGATTATTATTTTTATTAACTTTTCCATTGCAGAGAAATGGCTACACTCTCGCTTTTTTGATTGCCACAAAAGTTTGTATTTATTTTATTATTGTGACTGAAAGGGTGAGATTGCAGATACAAGTGGCTGAAATTAGTTTCCTCTGTAGGGTGTCCGGCCGGGCTCAGCCTTAGAGATAGTGAGGAGCTCGGACATTCGGAGGGAGCTCAGAGTAGAGCCGCTGCTCCTTCATGTCAAAAGGAGCCAGTTGAGGTGGTTCGGGCATCTGATTAAGATGCATCATGGGTGCCTTCCTTTGGAGGTTTCTGGGCATGTCCAACTGGGAGGAGATCCTGGGATAGACCCAGAACTCGCTGGAGGGACTACATGTCCAACCTGGCCTGGGAACGCTTGGGATCCCCCAGGAGGAGCTGGAGGGCGTTGCTGGGGAGAGGGACGACTGGAGTGCCCTACTTAGCTTTTTGCCACCGTGACCCGACCCCAGAGAAGTGGCTGAAGATGAATGAATGAATGGATGAATAATGTTTAATGTTACCCTTTCACTAAATAATTGTAACAAAGTTTACAAAAAGTTGTCTGTTTGAACATACAATTGAAACAATTCCATCAGAAAGTTTTTGCAACTTGTATACTTTATCTTGAGTCTACACGAGACATTCTATACCAAAGGCGTTGAGTCAGTAACAGAACCACAATAATATTAATTATCTTGATTTGTACTGGACTTTTCAAAACAAGAACTCTTTTAAAAGGCAATGCAGTACAAAACGTGAAAAACATACAGAAACATACACATATCTAGCAAGAAAAAATGTACAAAATCATTTCTCTTAAAGAACAGACAACCCATGCTGCCCGTTCATCTCAGTCTGACTGACTTTTACCCATTTTCTTTTCTTTTTTTCTTTGTTTTATCACTGCAAATCACTGCACAAACAACTTGGAGCATTGTTTCCAGTGAAAGTCAATTTTTAGAAGAAAAAAAATCCTGTCTCATGCGAGACAGGATTCCCGTGTCACTTCCCATGTGTGTTTTCGTAACAAAACGCAGTTTGGAGACCACACAGACTCGTTGGGGGTTTATCGGGGATTCCTCCTGGTGAAAGATCTTGTAGTGTATGACCCTCTGTTGCCAGTCTGCTGTATGAACGACTGACCAGAGGCGCTAGTGCAGCGACCAGGACACACACACACACATCCGGCCTCCCACCCATAGACATGGCCAATTGTGTCTGTAGAGACGCCCAACCAAGCCGGAGGCAACATGGGGATTCGAACCGGCGATCCCTGTGTTGGTAGGCAACGGAATAGATCGCCACACTACCCGGACACCCCCACTCTGCAATTTTTAACTTTTGGTAGTCACAACCCTCTGGTTTACTATACTTTCCTTTGTGCCAACCATCTCTATATTCTCAACACATTCTCATCCCATAATATCATATATGATACATGTGACTTAAAGATGTTCACTGGTCAGTGGTGCTGAATCAGGTTCAGGCTGTGTTCGTTTATCACTATGACGCCTAGCAAAGTTCAATTTGGGAAAAAAAAACTTCTGATCAGGGGCCAGGTTATTAAGACAAATGTGCTTTCATGTTGAACATATAACCTGCTAACTGACACACAAGACCACATTACATTTGAATGAATTTTTTTTTCCATATTAAAAACAAAAAATATAAAAAAATATTTAAATATTATATTAAAAATGTTCCATCTTTGTCCTGTGATTGCCCTGAGTAAGGACAAGCAGTTTGGATAATGGATGGATGGATGGAATATTTTCCATCTTGCCATTGAGAGGTGTGGTAGCATCTGTTTCATCTTAATGAACAATGTTTTTCTGACGGTCTCAGGAATGAGAGTGGTGAGACACAGGAGAAGCAGGAGAAGCAGAAGAGGAATGACAAGGCAAACCATAAAGTCAAACAGCATCACACCTCCAGGCCAGATGAACCTGATCTGCAAGAATCCGCCTTCTTGAAGAAGATCATCGCTTACCAGAGAACATTACTGGTAGAGTTAATTTTATTTTTTCTCTTTTCATTTTACTTTATAAATAGGTTTGAGGAAAACATGAATTAATCACAGTAGTTTAGTGTTCATTTGCTTCGTTAGCTTGTTAGATTTAAAAATAGATTTGAAGACCCCGTTGCTGTAGACTTGGATTTGAAGACAGAAATTCAGGTACACACAAGCATGGGAATAAACCAAAGACTTTATCAGAAATGCATACCCTGACATATGCAAATGTGGACTGGGATTTGTGAATACACATCCAGTACATTCATATGTAAATATGTACTGGGATTTGTGAACGTGTATCGAGATTTGAAAATGTGTTACGAATAGCTCGTGTTTCTTGTCACTCAGTGTCCATGTCACTACACACTCTGAAACCAGCATCAAGCTGTTTCTTAACATTTCCACCCTTAGATAAATACACATGTGGACTGAGATTTGCAAATGTTAACAAGCTGTTAAAAAGATGCACGGTCTGTTGTTAGACAGTGTGTCTTGTTAACAAGTGTACTTCCACATGTTCCTTGGCACATTTTTTCCCCTATTACTAGCAAAAACACCTTGAATTCATTATTTTATTTCTTATTTATGAAGGGCCATGTTTTGCAGTGGGCCAGGTCATCGTAGCATGGCACCACACCTCGTGGGCCTTGACATAGGTGCTCACTAAAGATGTGTGGCCCAAAGGCTGCACAGAAGTCACTACCAGCTGGATGCTGATGTGCGAGTGTTCAAGGGGGTGGCAATGAGTTATCATGAAACATGAGGTCCTGATAACACATTCTCTACTCAGCAGACACATTCACCAGTCACAGCACACATCTGCAGATCCAGACACACACACACATCCATCTTGCCTGTTCAGTAATCAGGATTCATGTACAGAACAGTTCACATGTTTTACACTGATATGGGTAGGTACAGTCATATTGTATTTGTACATTCACATACGTACCAGTACACTCACAAACATGAGAATATACATGCTCACATACGTACCAGTACACTCACACACATGAGCATATACACGCTCACATACATACCCATACACTCACACATGAGAATATACATGCTCAAATGCATACCAGAACACACTCACACATGAGAATATACATGCTCATATACATACCAGTACACTCACACACATGAGAATATACATGTTCACATACATACCACTACAACACACACACGAGAATATACATGCTCACATACATACCCGTACACTCACACACATGAGAATATGCATGGTCACGTATGTACCACTACAACCCACACACATGAGAATATACATTCTCACTTATATACCAGTACACTTACACACATGAGAATATAGTACATGCTCACATACGTACCACTACAACACACACATGAGAATATACATGCTCACATACATACCAGTACACTCACAAACATGAGAATATACATGCTCAAATGCATACCAGAACACACTCACACATGAGAATATACATGCTCATATACATACCAGTACACTCACACACATGAGAATATACATGTTCACATACATACCACTACAACACACACACGAGAATATACATGCTCACATACATACCCGTACACTCACACACATGAGAATATGCATGGTCACGTATGTACCAATACAACCCACACACATGAGAATATACATGCTCACTTATATACCAGTACACTCACACACATGAGAATATAGTACATGCTCACATACGTACCACTACAACACACACATGAGAATACACATGCTCACATACATACCAGTACACTCACAAACATGAGAATATACATGCTCAAATGCATACCAGTACACTCACACACATGAAAATATACATGCTCATATACATACCAGCACACTCACACACATGAGAATATTCATGCTTACATACTTACCAGTACACTCACACACAAGCATATACATGCTCACATACATACCAGTACACTCACACATGAGAATATACATGCTCAAATACATACCAGTACACTCACACACATGGTGACATATGTACCATTACAACACACATGAGAATATACATGCTCACATACATACCAGTACACTCACACACATGAGCATATACACGCTCACATACATACCTGTACACTCACACACGAGAATATACATGCTCACATACATACCAGTACACTCACACACATGAGAATATAGTACATGCTTACATACATACCACTACAACACACACATGAGAATATACACTCACTGGCCACTTTATTAGGTACACCTTGCTAGTACCAGGTTGGACCCCCTTTTGCCTTCAGAACTGCCTTAATCCTTCGTGGCATAGATTCAACAAGGTACTGGAAACATTCCTCAGAGAGTTTGGTCCATATTGACATGATAGCATCACGCAGTTGCTGCAGATTTGTCGGCTGCACATCCATGATGCGAATCTCCCGGTCCACCACATCCCAAAGGTGCTCTATTGGATTGAGATCTGGTGACTGTGGAGGCCATTTGAGTACAGTGAACTCATTGTCATGTTCAAGAAACCAGTCTGAGATGATTCGAGCTTTATGACATGGCGCGTTATCCTGCTGGAAGTAGCCATCAGAGGATGGGAACACTGTGGTCATAAAGGGATGGACGTGGTCAGCAACAACACTCAGGTAGGCTGTGGCATTGACACAATGCTCAATTGGTACTAAGGGGCCCAAAGTGTGCCAAGAAAATATCCCCCACACCATTACACCACCACCACCAGCCTGAACCGTTGATACAAGGCAGGATGGATCCATGCTTTCATGTTGTTGACGCCAAATTCTGACCCTACCATCCGAATGTCGCAGCAGAAATCGAGACTCATCAGACCAGGCAACGTTTTTCCAATCTTCTATTGTCCAATTTTGGTGAGCCTGTGCGAATTGTAGCCTCAGTTTCCTGTTCTTAGCTGACAGGAGTGGCACCCGGTGTGGTCTTATGCTGCTGTAGCCCATCTGCCTCAAGGTTCGACGTGTTGTGCATTCAGAGATGCTCTTCTGCATACCTCGGTTGTAATGAGTGGTTATTTGAGTTACTGTTGCCTTTCTATCAGCTCGAACCAGTCTGGCCATTCTCCTCTGACCTCTGGCATCAACAAGGCATTTTCGCCCACAGAACTGCCGCTCACTGGATATTTTCTCTTTTTCGGACCATTCTCTGTAAATCCTAGAGATGGTTGTGCGTGAAAATCCCAGTAGATCAGCAGTTTCTGAAATACTCGGACCAGCCCGTCTGGCACCAACAACCATGCCACGTTCAAAGTCACTTAAATCACCTTTCTTCCCCATTCTGATGCTCGGTTTGAACTGCAGCAGATCGTCTTGACCATGATACACATATAAACACAAGCTCACCATGATACGCATATAAACACAAGCTAACCATGATACACATGTACACATGTGTATCATGGTGAGGTTGTGTGTACACATGTATCATGGTGAACTTGTGTGTACTCGTGTATCATAGTGAACTTGTGTGTACATGTGTATCATGTGAGCTTGAATGTAAATGTGTATCGTGGTAGGCTTGTATCATGGTAAGCTTGTGTGTACATGTGTATCATGGTTAGCTTGTGTTTATATGTGTATCATGGTGAGCTTGTGTGTATATGTGTATCATGGTGAGCTTGCGTTTATATGTGTATCATGGTGAGCTTGTGCGTATATGTGTATCATGGTGAGCTTGTGTTTACATGTGTATCATAATGAGCTTATGTCAACATGTGTGTCATGGTGAGCTTGTGTGTACATGTGTATCATGGTGAACTCTTGTGTATATGTGTATCGTGGTGAGCTTGTGTGTATATGTGTGTCATGGTGAGCTTGTGTGTACATGTGTATCATGGTGAACTTCTGTGTACATGTGTATCGTGGTGAGCTTGTGTTTACATGTGTACCATGGTGAACTTGTGTTTACATTCGTATCATGCTGAGCCTGTCTGATCATGTGTATCATGGTGAGCTTGTGTGTATATGTGTATCTTGGTGAGCTTTTGTGTACATGTGTATCATGGTGAGCTTGTGTGTACATGTGTGTCATGGTGAGCTTGTGTGTACATGTGTGTCACGGTAAGCTTGTGTGTATGTGTGTGTCATGGTGAGCTTGTGTGTACATGTGTATAATGGTAAGCTTGTGTGTACATGTGTATCATGGTTAGCTTGTGTTTATATGTGTATCATGGTGAACTTCTATGTACATGTGTATCATGGTGGCGTTTACATGTGTATCATGGTGAGCTTGTGCGTATATGTGTATCATGGTGAGCTTGTGTTTACATGTGTATCATGGTGAACTTCTGTGTACATGTGTATCATGGTGGTGTTTACATATGAAGTTTGGCTGTCCACGAAAGTTTGTCAACATCCTTCAAAGATTTCACGTGGGGATGATGGCACGTGTGACCATTGGAGACCAGGAATCTGAGCCCTTCAGGGTGTGCACCGGGGTACGTCAGGGGTGCATCCTTGCTCCAGTTCTTTTTAACATCTTCCTCCTGTGTGTGACATTGCTGCTCCACAAGGAAATCAGGAAGGACAGTGGGGTTACTGTGGACTTCAGACTAGATGGAAACCTATTTAACATCCGTAGGCTCCAAGCGGTCACAAAAATGACATCGGAGCACATCATTGAGTTACAGTACGCAGATGACTGTGCAGTTGTGGCCCACACACCCGAGGCACTACAAGCTACCCTTGCAGCTGCTGCAAGGGCGTATGGTAGGCTGGGGCTCTCTATAAATGTGACAAAGACTGAAGTAGTATGCCAGTGGGCATCTACTCCTCCATCTCATTCACCAACCTTCAACATCTCCGACAAACCACTTGCAACAGTGGAATCCTTCAAATACCTGGGCAGCTTTCTCTCTGACGACTGCAGCATCGACAGGGAGATGCAAAACCGGATTAAACAAGCGCCATCCTCTTTTGGCAGACTTAGGAGAAGGGTCTTTCAAAACAAAGACCTCAACCTCCACACCAAAATATCTGTCTACTTGGCAGTTGTCATCACGACTCTCCTCTACAGCTGTGAGGCGTGGACCCTGTACAGCCACCACCTCAGGATGCTTGAGGCCTTCCACATCAGATGCCTACAATGCATCCTGAGGATAACCTGGCGTGACCGAGTGCCCCATACTGAAATACTCCGCAAGACCAACTGCATCAGCATGGAGGCTACCGTCACCCAGCACCAACTTCGATGGCTCGGTCACGTCATCAGGATGCCAAAGGAGCGCTTACCGCGTAAAGTGCTGTATGGCCAGCTACATCTTGGCCGCCGCTTGGCAGGGGGCCAGAAAAAACGGTACAAAGACCAGCTGAAGACCATCATAAAGAAGTGCGGCCTGAACCCGAGCCAGCTGGAAGACACTGCCGCCCAACGCTCCATCTGGCGGCAGCTCTGTCAACAAGGGGTGCAAAACCTTGAGAAGGACCGCGGTGATCGACGGGCCAGAAGACGTCTGAAGAGACATGAAGCCAGTACCACACCTACACCCCCAGTCAGTGATTTCACCTGTTCTGTATGTGGCAGACATTGTGGATTGCGGATTGGGCTTTACAGCCATAAGAACACTCACAAGTGACAGAGGCAGGACACGGACAATCTAAAGCATCATGGTGAGCTTGTGTTTACATTTGTATCATGCTGAGCTTGTCTGATCATGTGTATCATGGTGAGCTTGTGTTTACATTTGTATCATGCTGAGCTTGTCTGATCATGTGTATCATGGTGAGCTTGTGTGTATATGTGTATCATGGTGAGCTTGTGTGTACATGTGTATCATGGTGAGCTTGTATCACGGTAAGCTTGTGTGTACATGTGTGTGTCATGGTGAGCTTGTGTTTACATGTGTATCGTGGTGAGCTTGTGTGTACATGTGTATCATGGTGAACTTGTGTGTATATGTGTATCGTGGTGAGCTTGTGTGTATATGTGTGTCATGGTGAGCTTGTGTGTACATGTGTATCATGGTGAACTTCTGTGTACATGTGTATCATGGTGAGCTTGTGTTTACATGTGTATCATGGTGAGCTTGTGTTTACATTTGTATCATGCTGAGCCTGTCTGATCATATGTATCATGGTGAGCTTGTGTGTATATGTGTATCACAGTGAGCTTGTGTGTATATGTGTATCATGGTGAGCTTGTGTGTACATGTGTGTCATGGTGACCTTGTGTGTACATGTGTATCATGGTTAGCTTGTGTTTATATGCGTATCACGGTAAGCTTGTGTGCATGTGTGTGTCATGGTGAGCTTGTGTGTACATGTGTATCATGGTAAGCTTGTGTGTATATGTGTATCATGGTGAGCTTACGTTTATATGTGTATCATGGTGAGCTTGTGCGTATATGTGTATCATGGTGAGCTTGTGTTTACATGTGTATCATGGTGAGCTTGTGTGTATTCGTGTGTCATGGTGAGCTTGTGTGTACATGTGTATCATGGTAAGCTTGTGTGTACATCTGTATCATGGTTAGCTTGTGTGTATATGTGTATCGTGGTGAGCTTGTGTGTACACGGATATCATGGTGAACTTGTGTGTACTCGTGTATCATGGTGAACTTCTGTGTACATGTGTATCATGGTGAGCTTGTGTTTACATGTGTGTCATGGTGAGCTTGTGTTTACATTTGTATCATGATGAGCTTGTCTGATCATGTGTATCATGGTGAGCTTGTATTACAGTGAGCATGTGGGTATATGTGTGCCATGGTGAGCTTGTGTGTACATGTGCATCATGGTGAGCTTGTGTTTACATGTGTATCATTGTTAGCTTGTGTGTACATGTGTATCATGGTGAGCTTCTGTGTACATGTGTATCATGGTTAGCCTGTGTTTATATGTGTATCCCGCTGAGCTTGTGTGTATATGTGTATCATGGTGAGCTTGTATCACGTAAACTTGTGTGTACATGTGTATCATGGTGAGCTTGTGTTTACATATGTATCATGGTGAGCATGTATCACGTGAGCTTTGTGTGTACATGTGTATCATGGTGAGCTTGTGTGTACATGTGTATCATGGTGAACTTGTGTATATATGTGTGTTATGTGTAGCTCACCATGACACACACATACACACAAACTTACTGTGATACAAGCTCACCATGACACACATGTACACACAAGCTCACCATGATACACATGTACACACAAGCTAACAATGATACACATGTAAACACAAGCTCGCCATGATACACATGTAAACCAGAGCTCACCATGACACACATATACCCACATGCTCACTGTAATACAAGCTCGGCATGATACACATATACACACAAGCTCACCATGATACACGTGTACACACAAGCTCACCATGATACACATGTAAACACTAGCTCACCATGATACATATGTAAACACAAGCTCACCATGATACACATGTACACACAAGCTCACGTGATACAAGCTCACCATGATACACATATACACACAAGCTCAGCAGGATACACATATAAACACAGGCTAACCATGATACACATGTACAAACAAGCACACCATGATACACATGTACACACAAGCTCACCATGATACACATGTAAACCCAAGCTCACCATGACACACATATACCCACATGCTCACTGTAATACAAGCTCACCATGATACACATATACACACAAGCTCACCATGATACACATGTACACACAAGCTCACCATGATACACATGTAAACTCTAGCTCACCATGATACACATATACACACAAGCTCACCATGATACACATATAAACACAAGCTAACCATGATACACATGTACACACAAGTTCACCATGAAACAAATATACACACAAGCTCACCATGATACACATATACACACAAGCTCACCGTGACACAAATATACATTCAAGCTCACATGATACACATATACACACAAGCTCACCATGATACACATGTACACACAAGCTCACCATGATACACATGTACACAGAAGCTCACATGATACAAGCTCACCATGATACACATATACACACAAGCTCACCATGACACACCTGTACACACAAGTTCACTATGATACACGAGTACACACAAGTTCACCATGATACACATGTACACAGAAACTCACCATGATACACATGTACACACAAGCTAACCATGATACACATGTACACACAAGCTCACCATGATACACATGTACACACAAGCGCACCACGATACACATGTACACACAAGCTCACCATGATACACATGTACATACAAGCTCACCATGATACACATGTACACACAAGCTCACGTGATACATGCTCACCATGATACATATGTAAACACAAGCTCACTATGATACACATGTACACACAAGCTCACATGATACAAGCTCACCATGCTACACATATACACACAAGCTCAGCGGGATACACATATAAACACAGGCTAACCATGATACACATGTACACACAAGCTCACCATGATACACATGTACACACAAGCTAACAATGATACACATGTAAACACAAGCTCACCATGATGCACATGTACACACAAGCTCACCATGGCACACATTTACCCACATGCTCACTGTAATACAAGCTCACCATGATACACGTGTACACACAAGCTCACCATGATACACATGTACACACAAGCTCACCATGATACACATATACACACAAGCTCACCATGATGCACATGTACACACAAGCTCACCATGGCACACATGTACACACAAGCTCACCATGACACACATATACACACAAGCTCACCACGATACACATATACACACAAATTCACAATGATACACATGTACACACAAGCTCACCATGACACACACATACACACAAACTTACTGTGATACAAGCGCACCATGATATACATTTACATTCAAGCTCACATGATACACATATACACACAAGCTCACCATGATACACATATACACACAAGCTCACCATGATGCACATGTACACACAAGCTCACCATGATACACATGTACACACAAGCTAACAATGATACACATGTAAACACAAGCTCGCCATGATACACATGTAAACCAGAGCTCACCATGACACACATATACCCACATGCTCACTGTAATACAAGCTCGGCATGATACACATATACACACAAGCTCACCATGATACACGTGTACACACAAGCTCACCATGATACACATGTAAACACTAGCTCACCATGATACGTATGTAAACACAAGCTCACCATGATACACATGTACACACAAGCTCACGTGATACAAGCTCACCATGATACACATATACACACAAGCTCAGCAGGATACACATATAAACACAGGCTAACCATGATACACATGTACAAACAAGCACACCATGATACACATGTACACACAAGCTCACCATGATACACATGTAAACCCAAGCTCACCATGACACACATATACCCACATGCTCACTGTAATACAAGCTCACCATGATACACATATACACACAAGCTCACCATGATACACATGTACACACAAGCTCACCATGATACACATGTAAACTCTAGCTCACCATGATACACATATACACACAAGCTCACCATGATACACATATAAACACAAGCTAACCATGATACACATGTACACACAAGTTCACCATGAAACAAATATACACACAAGCTCACCATGATACACATATACACACAAGCTCACCGTGACACAAATATACATTCAAGCTCACATGATACACATATACACACAAGCTCACCATGATACACATGTACACACAAGCTCACCATGATACACATGTACACAGAAGCTCACATGATACAAGCTCACCATGATACACATATACACACAAGCTCACCATGACACACCTGTACACACAAGTTCACTATGATACACGAGTACACACAAGTTCACCATGATACACATGTACACAGAAACTCACCATGATACACATGTACACACAAGCTAACCATGATACACATGTACACACAAGCTCACCATGATACACATGTACACACAAGCGCACCACGATACACATGTACACACAAGCTCACCATGATACACATGTACATACAAGCTCACCATGATACACATGTACACACAAGCTCACGTGATACATGCTCACCATGATACATATGTAAACACAAGCTCACTATGATACACATGTACACACAAGCTCACATGATACAAGCTCACCATGCTACACATATACACACAAGCTCAGCGGGATACACATATAAACACAGGCTAACCATGATACACATGTACACACAAGCTCACCATGATACACATGTACACACAAGCTAACAATGATACACATGTAAACACAAGCTCACCATGATGCACATGTACACACAAGCTCACCATGGCACACATTTACCCACATGCTCACTGTAATACAAGCTCACCATGATACACGTGTACACACAAGCTCACCATGATACACATGTACACACAAGCTCACCATGATACACATATACACACAAGCTCACCATGATGCACATGTACACACAAGCTCACCATGGCACACATGTACACACAAGCTCACCATGACACACATATACACACAAGCTCACCACGATACACATATACACACAAATTCACAATGATACACATGTACACACAAGCTCACCATGACACACACATACACACAAACTTACTGTGATACAAGCGCACCATGATATACATTTACATTCAAGCTCACATGATACACATATACACACAAGCTCACCATGATACACATATACACACAAGCTCACCATGATGCACATGTACACACAAGCTCACCATGACACACATATACCCACATGCTCACTGTAATACCAGCTCACCATGATACACATATACACACAAGCTCACCATGATACACGTGTACACACAAGCTCACCATGGTACACATGTAAACACTAGCTCACCATGATACACATGTAAACACAAGCTCACCATGATACACATGCACACACAAGCTCACGTGATACAAGCTCACCATGATACACATATACACACAAGCTCAGCAGGATACACATACAAACACAGGCTAACCATGATACACATGTACAAACAAGCACACCATGATACACATGTACACACAAGCTCACCATGACACACATATACCCACATGCTCACTGTAATACAAGCTCACCATGATACACATATGCACACAAGCTCACCATGATACACATGTACACACAAGCTCACCATGATACACATGTAAACTTTAGCTCACCATGATACACATATACACACAAGCTCACCATGATACACATATAAACGCAAGCTAACCATGATACACATGTATGCACAAGTTCACCATGATACACATATACACACAAGCTCACCATGATACACATATACACACAAGCTCACCGTGACACAAATATACATTCAAGCTCACATGATACACATATACACACAAGCTCACCATGATACACATGTACACAGAAGCTCACATGATACAAGCTCACCATGATACACATGTACACACAAGCTCACCGTGATACACATGTACACAGAAGCTCACATGATACAAGCTCACCATGATACACTTATGCACACAAGCTCACCATGATACAAGCTCACCATGATACACATGTACACACAAGCTCACCATGATACACATGTACACACAAGCTCACCATGATACACATGTACACACAAGCTCACCATTATACACATATACACACAAGGTCACCATGATACATATGTTGACACAAGCTCACCATGATACACATGTAAACACAAGATCACCATGATACACGTATACACACAAGCTCACCATGATGCACATCTTGACACAAGCTCACCATCATACACATATACACACAAGCTCACCACGATACACATATACACACAAGTTCACCATGATACATGTGTACAGACAAGCTCACCATTATACACATATACACACAAGCTTGCCATGATACACATGTTCAGACAAGCTCAGCATGATACAAATGTAAACACAAGCTAACCATGATACACATATACACACAAGCTCACCATCATACACATATACACACAAGCTCACCACGATACACATATACACACAAGTTCACCTTGATACATATGTACACACAAGCTCACCATTATACACATGTAAACACCAGCTCACCGTGATACACATGTACGCACAAGCTCACCACGATACACATGTAAACACAAGCTCACCATGATAAACATTTACACACAAGCTCACCATGATACGCATGTAAACACAAGCTCACCATGATACACATGTACACACAAGCTCACCATGATACACATGTACACACAAGCTCACCTTGATACAAGCTCACCATGATACACATGTACACACAAGCTCACCATGATACACATGTACACACAAGCTCACCTTGATACAAGCTCACCATGATACACATATACACACAAGCTCACCATGATACACATGTACAGACAAGCATAAATGCACATTTACAAAAGTATACATGTTCCAATTAATTGACGACACACAACCTATGCATGTGGAGACAGACTTACATGAACTAATGTAAAGCACAAAATCCAATCATACACAAAACCACACTAACACACATAACCATCTTTCCCATGCACACATGAACACACACTCAGGATGTGTTTGAGAGTCCAGTAGTACTGGACCGGTACTGTAAACACGTACTCTCTTAAATATAGACAACCACATGTTGGTCTGTAACGGATCTCTGTATCTGCCCTGCAGAACTACTTTGCCAGGAACTTCTACAACATGAGAATGCTCGCTCTGTTTGTCGCCTTTGCCATCAACTTCATCCTCCTCTTCTACAAGGTAATAATCACTACTTTTTATAAGTGGGCTGTACTTGCTCTGGGGGGCGTATTCTGGTTCTGCTCAAGTTTTACTTAGCTTGTTAACATGAACTCTGCCTGCAGTTCAAATGGTGCACTAGCACTGCTTGAATACCCTTCTCTTTTTCAGGGTTAGCTTAAATGGTCTTCAAAACTAAAAATAAACTCTCCAGGCTAGCATTTGTCCCTGCAATGTATGCTGTGTCTTTGGTGACGAGACTTTATTGTCATGGCTCATTTTGTACACTGAAGGAAGGGGTTAAGAGTTAATTGTGAATTATCAAGCTAATGCCACCAAGGAACCTATTGCTTTCTGTCAACTGGCAGCCCTACTATTGACACTATTACCTTTGTTTTTAGATTAACAATATTCTGTAAGACCTGTTTGTATGCAAAATAATATATATGATGTGTGAAACACATATTCTGTACACAGCAGTATATATATTATATGTATGTGTGTGTGTATATATATATATATACATATATATATATATATATATATATGTATATATATATGTGTGTGTATATATATATATATATATATATATATATATATATATATATGTATATATATATATGTATATATGTGTGTGTGTATATATATATACGTGTGTGTATATGTATGTATATATACACACACACACACACACACACACACACTGCTGGGAGGTTGGGGGGTTCTGCACAATATCTTAGCTGTTCCTAGGACTGCACTCTTCTGGACAGAGACCTCAGACGTTGTTCCCAGAATCTGCTGGAGTCATTCTCCTAATTTGGGGGTCATAGCCCCTAGTTCTCCACTGGGACTACTGTGGATTACACCTCCCACACCCGATCTGGTTCTTCCTTCAGCCCTTGTTATTTCTCTAGCTTCTCATGGTCTTTCTTCCTGGTCTTGCCGTTACTTGGGACTGCTACACCAATCACTACTGCTGTCTTCTGTTTCTTGTCGACCACCACAGTGTCTGGTTGGTTAGCCAGCACCTGCTTATCAGTCTGGAACTTGAAGTCCCACAGGATCTTAGCTCTGCCATTCTCAACCACCTTTGGCGGTGTCTCACATTTGGACATGAGGACTTCCAGTCAGTATTCGGTACAGATGTTCCTAAACACTATTCCAGCCACTTTGTTATGCCTTTCAGTGATGCTTTCTCAGCTAGCATTTTACACCCTGCTACAGTCTCAGGGGCATCTTTGTACAGCCTGCATCTTGGGTCCTGTCTGGTGTGGTAGACCCCTGCCTTAACCAATCTAGTGCTGAGTGCCTGTTCTTGTGCTGCTATGATTCAATTCAATTCAATTTAATTTATTGTCATTAAAAACAATGTGCAGGCACATGTTAAAAATGAAATGAGGGCTGTGGCTTAACTAAACAGTGCAAAACAGACAGGCTCAATCGAAAGAAAGTCGACGCAAACTAGATCCATAGGCCCAGAACTCTGGATGTGGGAGAGAGGAGCAGCTCTTTGAGGAAGAGTCTTCTGCTTGATGCAGCGTTCACAGGACTTGCAATACCATTCAGCATCAAGTTTAATGCGAGGCCAATGAAACCTGTCCCTCACCAAGCTGTATGACTTGTCAAACCCCAGGTGACCAATGTCATCATGTAGCATCTTACAGACAAGATTGTGAAAACGCTTTGGCAGGAGCAGCTGCTTAACATGCTGGTCCCCCTTTTTAACTGTCCTATACAGCAACCCACCTTCTATAGAAAACTTGTCCCACTTCCTTTTCAAGAGCCTAAAACCTGGGTGCCTAGTCTGGATACTGCCAGCAGGTTTTTTCAGACTAATGGCAGGCCATACCTCTCCTATGAAAGGATCTGTCTTCTGAGCATCCTGAAGCTCAGCAGAACTGAGACAGGACATCTGATCAGTCGCTACGATAGCAGCATTACAGAACACTTTCGGAATGGCTGACTCATGATTACCAATCTGCTTGACAACACAGGGGAACGAGGAACAACCTGCTCGCTGTAAGGACACCACCTGACAAATGGCTCGGACAACAGGCGCTGGAATTTCTTGCCACTCATCATCAGGGGACAGACTGATGTGAGGGTGTCTCGACAGCGCGTCTGCATCAACGTTTCGCCGCCCCGGCCTATACTTCAAGCTGAAGCTGTAGGTGGACAAGGCTGACAACCAACGGTGACCAGTGGCATCCAGCTTAGCTGACTTAGTTATATAAGTCAGGGGGTTATTATCAGTCCTGACATCCAAAGTGGCCCATAAAGATAGTCATGCAGCCGGGCAACAATAGCCCACTTCAAAGCTAAAAACTCCAGCTTATGAGCTGGATAATTATTTTCCGAAGGGGAAAGACTACGGCTGATGAAAGCTACTGGGCGCAAACCGTCAACATGCTCCTGATACAGGACACCACCTAAACCGTCCAAGCTCGCATCTACATGCAACACATACGGCTTTTGGGGGTCTGCAAAGGCCAGCACCGGAGCCTGAGTAAGCCTCATCTTCAACTCCTGAAAAGCAGACTCACACAGGTCACTCCATCTGGGGCCAAACGGCTCAAAGGGCCGAAAAGAAGGTTTTGAGTCCGGGGACTGGGAACTCACTGGTTTCTTCTTGACACGCGATGGGCAGCCTTGCAGCAACTCATTCAAGGGTCGACACAGTGTGGAAAAACCCTTCACAAAGCGACGGTAATAACCGCAAAAACCCAGAAATGACCGCAGCTCAGTCACCGTCTGAGGCCGAGGCCAAGAAACAACAGCAGCTATCTTGAAAGGGTCAGTGGCTATACCGTCCTGTGAAACTATGTGCCCAACATAGTTCACGGATGTCCTGCCGAACTGACATTTATCCAGAGATAGTTTCAGACCTTCGTCTCTCAACCTGTCCAGAACCTTAAGGAGCTGTTCCTCATGCTGCTCTAATGTGTGTCCGAACACAATCAAGTCATCTAGGTACACCAGAACTTCCAGGAAATTCATCTCCCCGACAGTCCGCTCCACAACTCTCTGGTCATGGCGGGGGCACCACAGATTCCCTGAGGCATCCTCTCAAACTGATAGAACCCCAAAGGACAGATGAAGGCGGTTTTCTCCTTATCAGCCTCACTCATGGGAATCTGGTAGTAACCAGATCTTAAGTCTAAAACAGAGAATCACTTGCTGCCAGAGAGGCAATGGAGGGCGTCCTCAATTCTGGGAACCGTGTATTGGTCAGGGATGGTCCGCTGGTTAAGCGTTCTGTAGTCCACACACATTCTGACCTTTCCAGACTTCTTGCGCACAACTACAATAGGCGAGGCGTACTGACTCCTGGATTCTGAGATGATGCCGTTCTCCTGAAGCTCGTGCAAATGCTTTCGCACATCCTCTAAATCCGCTGGAGCCAAGCGGCGAGACCTCTCTCGAAAAGGGCGTGAATCATTTAACCTAATATCATGCCTGGTGCTTTTGGAACAGCCCACTTCCCACTCATGACAGGAAAACATATTTTCGCTGCATCATCTTCTCAGAGAGGCGCCACTTGACCTCCTCTGGCATAGAAGAAGTGCCAAAGTCAAAAGAAGAAGGGCTGAGCACACCGACATCATCGGAGCGGCTAGTGGACAGAACCTGCGGCACTACTTCAACTGGAAAGAGGTGAGCGAGGGGACTTCCTCTCTTCACCACTAATTCCCTAGAGGAAACATTCCTTACATTTACTGTAATATGCCGGCTAGACACAACAGAGACAGGACGAACTTCAGGCCTCACTTGTAGCTCAGGGACAGGCGATTCATCACTGGTAACAGCCTGGTCTACAAGCACAGAACACTCACTAAAGGTACCAGGTACCTTAGGCACGCCGGAAAGCTGCAACACCTGGCCAGGCTGCAGGACAACAGGTTTAGGCTTTGTAAACCACACGGAGCCATGCTTGTCCACACAATCTTGCATGATACCAGTGTGTTGGAGGGACTCAAAAGCTTTTTTAATGACTGGGTGTATTCTCAGAGTGCTGAGAAACCGGTCTCCTGCCTGTTCCCTACAAGATGCAAACAACTTTCTCACTACCTGAGTGTTTGTGCCAACCAAAATAGCTATCCCCTGTTTGGTCTGAGGGTCAGGACACAAAAGAGCTAGGGTGTCTACCACCTGAGGCACTCCAGTAACAGCCTCAGTAAACTCAAGCCTGAGAGACAAGTAGCCATCATATGGGTATTTGTGAGAGCTCAAACCCCATATTTAAAGATTTTCCATTGGCTGCAGTGGCAAATGTTTCAAATGTGCATCATAAAGGCTGTGATACAAGATAGTGACCTGGGAACCACCATCAAGAAGAGCTTTGGCATAAATCCCCTCTATCTGCACAGGCACCTCAGTAGAGGGCCCCACTAAGCCAGCCGGCAGGGGTGACTGGATGACTTAGTTTGAGATAAGCATTGGGTGGAACAGATTTTGTGTGATGAAGCTCGACGCCGTTCCGTCACTGAATTCTGCTGAAGTTTCCCTGTGGCCGTGACCCATTTGATCAGCTTCTGATTCACCAGTATGAGGTTCTCAGAACGCGTACTCTCGCTTGGTGTGACCATCCTCCCCAAACTTATAGCAAAAGATGCCAGGCAAAGAAGATAAAGCAGCAGACGTGGGAAAGGTCGAGGAAACAACCCTCGGGGAAACAGCCGAAACAGTGGTCTCTAAGCTCTGGCCCACTGCAGTCTGCGGGGCTGGCATTGCAGGAGTCAGGGTAGCAGCACTCAAAACTCTACTTACTAAAGCTGTCAGTTCCTTGACTTCATTCCTTAGACCATCCACCTCAGATGGCACCGGATTCACAGCCACCTGGGGAACAGCAGCAGCAGCAGCAGCAGTCACAGGTGCACGAGGAATGGCGGCGGCAACAGACACAGGCAAACGAGGAACAGCAGCGGCAGCAACAGAAAGCTTAGTGTTTTCTCTCACACTTACCCAATGCTCCTCTTCTCGGATTTCTTGCATCAGCTGAGAGAAAGTAGGTGGATCTTGTAAAGTATGCATCATTCGCACACGTAAAGCCACCAATTCAGTGGTAAGGGCACCCTTGAAGAGCTGCTCCATGTGTGCATGATTCAAGTCAGCAGGACCAATCCCTCCTCTCACAAGAACACGGTGGAGGAGTTTCTCCAAGCGATAGAGGTAAGCAGACAGTCTCTCTCCATCTTCCTGGAGTGTATGGCGAAACGATGCCATAAGATCTGCCCCATTCTCAGTGGACCCATATACAGTGTCAAGAGCAGCTAAATACTCAGTAGCCGTGGAAGGTCCTGGTCGTACTCGCTGGGACTCCCCAACTCCTCCCTCTCCGTGAGGAGATTGAACAACCTCGCGATTTCGCGGGCATAATAACTACACCATATCATTGGCTAATAACAAAATTCAAATAAAAATACATAGAGCCAATACATTCCTGTGGAGTAGCTAAATCAGGAGTCGTGACAACTTCTCTTTCGGCTACACAACATGCACCATTTATTCCTTCACCATAACAACAACCACAAAAAACCCGCGCAGCGGAAGTGTATCTTGTAAACCCGAACCGAGAAAACAGCAGCTCTAAACCAACATTCCTACTAGCTCAATAAGGGGAACTATGTATCCCCATAACCACTACACATGTCCCCCCAGAATTCGCCTTAATATGAAAAGTCAGTGTGGCCAGGGGGGCGGATCTCTCTGCCCCAACGGCTCCGCTGAACAGGAGTTGGGGGCTGGTTAACCGCAGGCAAAGCAGCAGAGTCCTCACAGCTGGACCGGGGAAAGGGAGGGGCTGGGGAAGCAGGGGGTGGCTCGCCGGGGGAGGGGGGCAGGGGGCCAGACCAACAGGGCGGTCTAAGTCCCGGTGAGCAGGCTTGAGGCGGTCCACAGAAACCCGTTCCAGCCTGCTGCCAACCTCCACCACAAGGTGCTTATCTCCAGTGTCATGTACCCGAAATGGGCCGTCGTACGGTGGCTGCAGGGGACCGCAGTGCGCGTCGTGACGGATGAAAACATACTCCGCCGACCGCAGCTCCGTGGGGACATAGGACTGAGAGCAGGTATGTGAAACCACGGGAGGGGGGTAGGGGGCCTACCAGGTCCATATTCACGGGATCGAACCTCCTCTCGGGTACCGTGAAAGGTATCAGGGGTGCTTTGACGTGCCGGAGCACTTTGGAGTGTTGGCACCCCACACAGGTGTCAACCCAGTCCCTCACATCCTTTTTGAGTCCATGCCAGACACACTTTGCCACCACCAACCTCTGTGAAGGCTTTCTGCCAGGGTGAGACAGCCCATGGACTGCGGCGAAGACCCGCCGCCTCCAAGCAGTCAGAACGACGGGGCGGGGCTGACCCGTAGAGAAATCGCACAGGAGTGTGGCGCCGGTGTCGTCGAAAGCCACATCCTCCAACTGCAGCCCTGTGACGGCGGTCCTGTATGCCTGCACTCCTGGGTCGGCGGCCTGGTCAGCCGCCGTCTGGCTGTAGTCGAGTCCCAAATGGGCGGCCCCAGTGATGGCCCGGGAGAGACAGTCGGCGACCAGGTTGGACTTCCCAGCGACATGCCTCACGTCAGTGGTAAACTCTGAGATGTAGGCCAACTGTCGCTGCTGGCGGGCTTACCACGGCTCTGCCACCTTGGCCATCGCGAACACCAGCAGTTTGTGATTGACGAAAGCCGTGAACTGATGGCCCTCCAGTAGGAAACGAAAGTGCCTAACAGCGAGGAAAAGGCCAAGCAGCTCACGATCAAAGGTGCTGCATTTGCGCTCTCTCGGGTTCAACTGCCGGCTGAAGAAGGCGACTGGCTGCCACGCGCTGCTCACCCACTGCTCGTAAACTGCGCCGACAGCGTAGTCCGAAGCATCTGTCGTGATGGCGATGGGTGCTCCAGACACAGGGTGTGCCAGCATCGCCGCGTCAGCCAGGGCGGCCTTCACATCCTTAAAAGTCTTGTCCCGCTCTGCAGACCAGTCCATGGCATGTTTGGGGGCTGTGCCCTTCAGAGCCTCATATAGGGGGCGGAGGAGATCGGCAGCCTGGGGGATGAACCGGTGGTAGAAGGACACCATGCCAATGAACTCCCAGAGGGACTGGGCCGTGTGCGGGCGTGGAAAGTCTGCGACGGCCTCCACCTTAGATGGAAGGGGGGCCGCCCCGTCCTTGGTGACCTGGTGGCCCAGGAAGTCGATGGTGCTCAGATCAAACTGGCATTTGGCCGGGTTAACTATCAACCCGTGCAGGCTGAGCCTCTCAAAAAGGGCTCTGAGGTGGGACAAGTGCTCGGACACGGAGGCGGTAGCGACCAGGATTTCATCCAGGTACACAAAAAGTAAAGGCAGGTCCCGCAACACTGAGTCCATGAGGCGTTGGAAGGACTGCGCGGCGTTCTTGAGCCCAAACGGCATGCGCAGGAACTCGAACAGTCCGAACGGAGTTGTCACAGCCGTTTTGGTGACATCAGCGGGATGGACGGGCACCTGGTGGTATCCACGGACGAGGTCTACCTTGGAAAAGATCACTTTCCCAGCCAGGTGGGCGGAGAAATCTTGGATGTGAGGGACCGGGTAGCGGTCCGGTGTTGTTGTGTCATTGAGCCGACGGTAGTCACCACATGGACGCCACCCACCGCCAGGCTTAGGCACTATGTGGAGGGGTGAAGCCCATGGGCTGCTGGAGCGGCGGATGATACGCCTTGGCGACAGAGAGCTTGGTCGGGTCAAGGCGCCGAGCTTGGGCATGCACCGGTGGGCCAGTGGTGACGATGTGGTGCCCAACCCCATGTTTGGTCATAGATGACGAGAATGTGGGCTGAGTGAGGTCAGGGAACTCAGAGAGAAGATGGAGAAACACGTCCTCGTTGGAGAGCATGCTGGACAGCCTGACGGAGCCTGTATCGCTGAGTGTACACGCATGTGAAGCGAAGGTGACGGTGTCAATCAGGCGTCGATTCCTGATGTCCACCAGCAGCCCATGAGCACAAAGGAAATCTGCACCGAGGAGGGGAAATGCCACGTTGGCGGTGACAAAATCCCAGCTGAACCGCTGTCCGTTAAAACACATGTCAATGTGCCTCGTGCCTTACGTATGGATAGAGCTGCCGTTAGCAGCTTCCATGGGAGGGCCGTCAGCGCCCGACAGGGCGTCCACACTCGATGCAGGTATGACACTCCTCTGCGCCCCAGTGTTGCATAGGAAACGCTGCCCCGAGATGGAGTCTTGCAGGAAAAGTAGCCTGTTGTCCTCCATGCCAACACCCATGGCCACTAGCGAGCGCCGGCCTTGGCGTTTCCCCGACGAGCTGAAATTGCACGGGGAGTTGCACTTTTTCACCTTGGCCCCGAACTTTACATGTTAAAAGCACAGGCCGGGCTCCTGTCGCCGACCGGGGGTTGCCGTGGCGACCACCATCGAGTCACCAGGTGGTGGCGTGTGGGGGTGGGCAGGGGTGAGCGCGGACGCGCAGTGCTGCTGTTGGCTGGTCAGGAAGAACTTGTCAGCTTCTTCAGCTAGCTTGCAGCAATCGGTAATGCTGGTGTTAGCCAAAGCAGCCTGCACCTGAGCAGGCAGTCGTCGCAGAAACAGTTGGACAAAGAGGAAATCAGGTGTGTGCGACAGTCCCAGCAGATTCAGCATTTTGTCCATGAGCTCGGATGGCTTGCTGTCACCCAAGCCTTGCAGAGAAAAGAGACGGTGGGCCCTCTCGGCGTCGGAAAGTTCAAAAATCTTCAAGAGGTGATCTTTGAGCCCCTTGTATTTGTCTGCCGCTGGAGGATTTGTAAGGAGACTCACCACCCTAGTTGCAGTCGAACACCTGAGCGCCGATACCACATAGTAGTATTTAGTAGCATCATCCGTTATTTTGCGGATAGCAAACTGCGCTTCCGCCTGGGCGAACCATGTCATTGCCGATGACTCCCAGAACTCTGGCAATTTGAGAGAAACCGTATTGATTACGTCAACCATGTTCGTTTGAAAGATTGTCTCTGATAACTGCCAAGAGACAAACGTCGGGGTTACCAGTGTGGAGGAACTCAATCAGGAGTCGTGACAACTTTCTCTTTCGGCTACACAACGTGCACCATTTATTCCTTCACCATAACAACAACAACAAAAAACCCTGTATCCTGTAAACCCGAACTGAGAAAACAGCAGCTGTAAACCAACGTTCCTACTAGCTCAATAAGGGGAATTATGTATCCCTATAACCACTACATTCCATTGGTTTACATGTTCAGAAACTTATAAGAACATAGGAAATGCTTAAGACACAAAGCATGCTGGTAAATGAAGTACCACAAAGTCTGTACAGTAGATTTTAGAGGTCCTTACATAAATAACAAAGAAAACACAACACTGAACAGGGAGCCGCAGTAGCCGCTGCGTCCAGCATGCCGCCATCTTGGAAAATGACAGTGCTGTCCTTCAGTCCGGCCTTTTCTAGCCACTGGTAGGATTTCTCTATGTCAGCCACATATCTTCTATCTGTCGACGGTGCATTCCATGGAGGGGCTTAATCTTCCATGATACGCCCTCCTCTTTTTCCTCCGCACTCTGTCTTCCGCTGCCTGATGTACTCACTTAACAGTTTGTCCTGGGGAGCCCTCTTTCTGATGTACTTGTGGATGTTTCTAGTTTCATTCTGGATAGTGGCTCTTACCCTCTCCTGGAGTCTGCTGTTATTTTACAATTTTATCAGTTCCAGGTTCTCAGCCCTTGTCTATGAATGTTTTGTTCCGGTAGTCAATTTCTCATCAGGTTGTCCTGGTACCCACAACACCTGACACGCACCTTGTTAACTCAGGGGATGTCCGAGCCGGTACGTCTCTATTCGTGTTACTCAAGTTACTCGTGTTAGTCAAGTAAATTCTTTATTAGACATTACAAGCCTGTTTCATGCCATACACAATCATCAGCTGTCGGATTATTTAGCTCCTTATTTGTTGAGCACTTACCCTACTATTGAGTGTTTCTTTTAACAAAGATAAATATATATATATATATATATATATAGAGAGAGAGAGAGAGAGAGAGAGAGAGAGAGAGAGAGAGAGAGAGAGAGAGAGAGAGAGAGAGAGGGAGAGAGAAAGATATGTTGATATTCCGCTCCTCATTAGTTGAGCACTTATAACAGCACTGACGGTTTCGGAAAAGAACACTATATATATAGTATATATATATATATATATATATATATATATATATATATATATATATATATATATATATATATGTGTGTGTGTGTGTGTGTGTGTGTATGTATGTATGATGTATGTATGTATGTATATGTGTGTGTGTATGTATGTGTGTGTGTGTGTGTATGTGTGTATATATATATATATATATATATATATATATATATATATATATATATATATATATACTAGCATAGGTGCCCAGCGTTGCCAAGGGAAAATGTTCTCACCAAAACAACCAACACAATCTGATCTTTACGATATAATCAATGATGAAATATAGGATACTTTATGATATGATACATGTGATAAACGAATGTTGAATAAATGAATCTTATTAACGAAAATGATCAAATGTCATAATTTTCAATCCGTTCATCAAGCTTCTTTGCCAATGTGTGTATTAATCGCTCAGTGATCATTCGTGTCAGGGTAAACCACGTTGCATGTCTTACTACTTGGCGCTAGGATAGACAGCTTTTCTGCACTACCAGTTCTGGAGGCAGCTACATACTGTGTGAGAAACATGGAGCAGAAAGATTTACTCCAGTCGTTTGAAAAGTCTGTCCTTCGGCTTTGTTGATGGTCATTGCAAAATATGATTGGAAGGGAAACTGGAGTCTGTGAAACCGGAAGGGCAGCTCGATGCCGCCGCTGCCGGAAATCGTCACAAAATAAACTCAATTTTGCAAATGAATCAAATCTTTTACTTGATTTTTGATATATTTTTCGAACTGTGCAATCCCTGGAAAATGCTGATTCTAAAGATACCCTTCTTTTTATTCTACAATGAGTATTTCTGGAGTTTTAAGTGAACATACAAACATAAACTCTTGCTTTATACATATAGATTTTATATATTCAACCCAAATTGTTGGATTGAGGTTTCTTGTGAAAGGTGCAGTTTTACCAATATATTTTTTTAAAAGGTTGGAAACATTTCATGTGAAATTATACTCTCCATTTAGGACCAATTTTGATTTCAGATAGGGCCCTGTCTCACTGTGATTTATTGATATAGAGTGGACCCAATTACAGAGATATTGTGGTGTATTGATAAATGTTCTATCATTCACTGCTGATACGGAACTACTTATTGTTTACATGTTGTGGACCGGAGGTAACCCCGCCCAGAAAGGATATAAATATTAGGTGCAAAAGCGCCAAAACCCACAACTGCACTCTCCAATGCCTTTTACAGTCAGGTGGACATGTACAGCCGAGAGATATAAATAAAAGCTCATTTTACATAAAGTCATCTCCGGGTACTTTGTCAATAAGAACGCAACGCTGGCGACGAGGGGGATTCGTTTTTCCACGAAAACTTTTTCTTCTGAGACGGAGAAAAAGGTGTGAGAGAAGAGAGAGCTAACCGGAGCAACTAGCAACGTCAGTCACGAAATGGCTGTGTTTAGCAGTGAGTCGGGTTTGTGCTTCAACGAGGCTAACGAAAGCTTCAGCACGTACGAGGATCGTTTTGCACAGTTTATCGAAGCCAACGGGATTGAGGAGGGGAAGCAATGGGCTGTGTTCCTATCCGTGGTGGGTGCAAAGACTTTCGCTTTACTGACTGACTTGGTAGCGCCAAAGAAGACATCGGAAACGGCATTAGCTGATATTTTTAAAGCATTGAGGGACTTTTATGTGCCAAAGAAGAATGTCCTTAGCGAACGTTAAAGCTTCCGTGCCCGCAAGCAACAAAGTGGTGAGTCTCTAGCCGAGTATGTTGCCGCGATAAAAGGGTTGACAGCCTCTCGCGCATTTGGCGCGACGCTAGAAGAACAACTGAGAGATCAGCTAGTATATGGTATCAGTAGTAAAGAGCTGAGAACTAAGCTGTTGAGTGCTGCTTATGGACAAGAGCTAAACTGGGCTAAAGTGATGGACACGGTGAACAATTTTGAGTGCACATCCACGAGTCTTAGAGCATTCCAGCAACTTCCGCTGAGAACAGACATTGTGAGAGCCAGCGGCTACAAAGGGAGTGCCAGTGCGCGCGGAAACGCGGCACATGACAGGAAAAAGGGTGCCAGGGACACGGCGTGCTACCGGTGCCTCGGAGAGGGACATCAAGCAGCGACATGCAGGTACAAAGAGTTCCAGTGCAGAGCCTGCAACCGGAAGGGCCATCTGGAGAGGGCGTGCAGGTCCACTGCATCATCGGAGTCGGAGACGGCCAACCAAGGCGGCAGCTCCAGACGGGGACCTAGGACGAGCAGGAGGGCCAATCCTGCAGAGAGGCAGACTTGCTACATCACCAGGGAGGAGTCTCCCCACGAGCAGCAAAGTGCATCGGAGAAAGAGACTGATTATGAGGACTACAGGGCCTCCAACAAAACCCACAAGCTGACCATCATCGAGGTAACAGGGACTGAAAAAGACTTGGGGTTGTTTTCCGTTACCGGTAGGCCTAAAAATGATGATGAATATGTCAGACCATTTATGGTCATGGTGAGATGTATGGTGTAAAGATCAAAATGGAGGTAGATACAGGCGCAGCCATGAGTATCATAAATGAGAAACTGTACAGACAGAGGTTTAGCAAGTGTAAACTAATGCCATGTGATGTAAGTTTAAAAACTTATTCTTCAGAGCCGATTCCATTGTTGGGTAAATTCCAAGTGAAAGTACAGTGTGGGGAGCAAACAGCACAGCTATCTTTGTTAGTGTGTAAGGGACATGGGCCAACACTGATGTGTAGAAACTGGATCCACTTCTTAAAGTTAGACTGGTCTAGAGTGAACCATGTACCGGTGGTAGTAGATCCACTGACTGAGATGTATCAGAAATACTTCCAGGTGTTTGAGAGAGACAGGGGGGTCATTTCAGGTGTAAAAGCAAGGTTACAGGTGGTTAGGGACGCCACGCCCAAGTTTTGCAAAGCAAGATCAGTGCCTTATGCACTGACTACAGCAGTAGAACAGCAGCTAGACAGACTGCAAGAAAAAGGAGTATCGACCCCTGTAGAATATAGTGAATGGGCTACTCCCATAGTATGTATCCCCAAAACAAATGGAGAAGTCAGAATATGCGGGGATTATAAAGTGACAATAAACCCATGGCTAGAGGTAGACAAATATCCTCTGCCAAAGACACAAGACCTGTTTGCTAAACTAGCAGGTGGCAGGTATTTCACCAAGTTAGACCTCACACAAGCATATCAGCAAGTAGAGCTGGATGATGAATCCAAGCAGTACCTAACTATAAACACGCCTAAGGGGCTGTATCGTCTAAACAGGTTGCCATATGGAGTAGCAAGCTCCCCAGCAATATTTCAACGCTTCATGGATCAGGTATTACAGGGGCTGCCAAGGGTGGTGTGCTATTTAGATGATATACTCATCACAGGGACAACAAAAGCCGAACACTGGGAAAATGTAGAACGAGTGCTGGAGCGGTTACAAGACAGAGGTGTAAGGGTGAACAAAGACAAGGGTGCCTTCTGCCAGCCAAGTGTTACATATTTAAACGCTCCCACCCCAAAGAATGTCACAGAACTGAGAGCATTCTTAGCCCTACTGACATATTATGGGAAGTTTATGGACAACTTATCCAATATCATAAAGCCTATGACTGAGTTGTTACAGAAAGACAAGCCATGGGTATGGTCTACTAAGTGCCAGGAAGCCTTTGAGAAGGCCAAGAGCCAGTTAACATCAGACACAGTGCTGACTCACTTTGACCCCCAGCTACCACTATTACTAGCGTGTGATGCAAGTGCCTATGGGTTAGGAGCAGTGATAGCACATAGAATGGCAGATGGTAGTGAACGTCCAATCGCATATGCCTCACGCACGCTTAGCAAGACTGAGATCAACTACTCTCAAATTGAGAAAGAAGCACTAGGCATCATTTTTGGGATACAAAAATTTAGGGACTACTTATATGGAAGGAAATTCCTATTAGTGACGGATCATAAGCCTTTAGTGAAGATTCTAGGGCCAACAACAGGGGTGCCAGCATTGGCCGCTGTCCGCCTGCAGAGATGGGCATTACTCCTCTCTGCCTATCAGTATGACATAGTCTACAAACCCTCCTTACAGCATGCAAATGCAGATGGTCTGTCCAGGCTCCCAGTACAGGGAGAAGCACCAACAAGTAACCCAGAGTACAGAGTGTCTTGGTTAGAAGCAATGCCAGTCTCAGGCAAAGATATTAAAATTCAAACAGATAAAGACAGGGTGCTCACAAAAGTTAGGCATTTTATACAGACAGGATGGCCTAAACATGTAGCAGATGAAGAATTAAAGCCATACTGGAACAGACGTGATGAGCTCACAGTGGAAACTGACTGTGTGTTATGGGGTTTACGGGTATCATACCCATGACACTGAGACCTACACTCTTGAAAGAGTTGCATGCAGAGCATTTGGGCATTGTGAAGACAAAAGCAGTAGCCAGAAGCCATTTTTGGTGGCCACGCTTAGATCAGGAAATAGAAAATATGGTAAACAATTGTATTTTATGCCAAGCAAACAGACGCCTGCCCACCAAAGCGCCCGTACACCCATGGAAATGGCCAGAGCAGCCATGGGAACGAATCCACATCGATTTTGCAGAAAAAGGGAAACAGCAGTTTCTTTTGGTCAGTGATGCATACTCGCGCTGGCCAGAGGTCAAGCTGATGACCAGGACTACAGCTACAGCCCTAGTAGATGCAATGAGGGGCCTCTTTGCAGCGTGGGGGCTCCCCCAAGTGGTCGTTTCAGCCCACAGCTAGTGTCAAGGGAGTTTGAAACCTTCTTAGAACAAAATGGTGTCAAACACAAGTCCGCTCCTTACAATCCAGCTTCCAATGGACAGGCAGAAAGGTTGGCCCAGACTTTTAAACAGTCTTTAGAGAAGCAGAAGGAATATGGGTATCCAGTGCAACAGTGCATTGATAGTTTTTTGTTTAGTTATAGGAACACTCCATCAACAACCACAGGGAAAACCCCAGCGGAGCTCTTTCTGAAAAGACAGGTTCGAACCAGGTTGTCGCTGATAAAGCCAAAATTCTCAGCACAGATGCAAGAGAAACACACAAAGGTTACAGGCAGTCCTAGAACCCTCCAGCCCAATCAGAAGGTGAAGGTTAGGAATTTTTGGGGAGGGGATGGGAAGAAATGGAAACCAGGGGTGATAGAGCGAGCTCTAGGGCCTTACTTAGTCAAGGTAGAGGGGCAAACCCTCAAGAAACACATTGACCAGTTGATCACAGATAAGACCACAGACAACACAGGAGACCCAGAATTTGACATTGCAGAACATGTGTTTGTCAGGGCTCCAGAAACAGAGGTGGTACCCAGTGGTGAACTGGAAAGAGATGAAGCATCTGCCGCTACTGAAGCACCATGCACCAGACCACAGCGAAACAGGCGAGCACCTGATAGGTTAACTTTATAATCTGCTTAGGAGAAACATTGATTGTAAACAATTGTTCATTGAGTGTTGACTGTAATAGGAAAAAGAATGTCACTGAAGTGGGTGGAAAACGGGTTTTATTTTTTTGTTGTTGTGTCAGATGAAAATATGAGAGGTTTAAAGTTTCTGGGGAGGAATGTGGTGTATTGATAAATGTTCTATCATTCACTGTTGATACGGAACTACTTATTGTTTACATGTTGTGGACTGGAGGTAACCCCGCCCAGAAAGGATATAAATATTAGGTGCAAAAGCGCCAAAACCCACAACTGCACTCTCCAATGCCTTTTACAGTCAGGTGGACATGTACAGCCGAGAGATATAAATAAAAGTTCATTTTACATAAAGTCATCTCCGGGTACTTTGTCAATAAGAACACAACAGATATGACAAGACAAATACTGCTAACTGTCTGCAGAGCATGACGGGATACAGGGTAGAAACTGCTAACTGTCTGCAGAGCATGACTGGATATAGGGTAGAAACTGCTAACTGTCTGCAGAGCATGACTGGATACAGGGTAGAAACTGCCAACTGTCTGAAGAACATGACTGGATACAGGGTAGAAACTGCTAACTGTCTGAAGAACATGACTGGATACAGGGTAGAAACTGTTAACTGTCTGCAGAGCATGACTGGATACAGGGTAGAAACTGCTAATTGTCTTAAGAACATGACTGGATACAGGGTAGAAACTGCTAACTGTCTGCAGAGCATGACTGGACACAGTGTAGGAAGGGAAGGGTGTTGTGTCATTCACAATGGTTTTTTTTCAAAACTGGCATTCAAAATCAGTTGCTTGATTTGCACATTTTCTTGTATTCAACATGTGGTTTCTAACAGTTAGGCTCGATTTCCTGTCAAACGTATGCATTTCTTAACAATTGAAATGGCAAGAGCTTATTTAACTGCAAATGTTGGTTTGATTTTTTGGAAATGGGCTACTACAAGCCTGTAACACCAGCTGTCACCACCAGGCTCCAGCAGCAAGCCTGTGCTTGGCTTTTAATTAAATACTGTAACAATAAAGTCAATATGTCAGCTATGTAATACTGTTGATCTGATGAACACCTTCCAGTGGGGTCAGGCCATATAGAGAAATTCATGTATTTGCCAGGGTAGCTGACTGATTTGGTAAGGGCAAATGAGGAAGATGCAATTTATTGTTTTGGTGAGTCAAATCTAAGCCATGGAGCGAATGGAATGCTGTGGTAACCAAATGTTTCCACATAACATAAGTAAAACCTGCTCTAAAAGTCCATAGATGAAGTGAGTGATGCATTCATTTGCATGTGTATAGATGTCACCATGCAATAATTAGCATGGTGGGAACAGTCCAGCGGGAAGCGCTGTATCATGTTTTGGTCAATTTCTTTCATGGAGCTATGATTCATCATTATCAGAGCGCAAGGCTGCATGTGTTATGTGCTACACTAGTATGCTTTGGCACGTCATATGCTTATTGCAGTGCCTTTCATAGCACATGTATTGAAGTGTCAAAAATCTAGTAATATATACATATTCAAGCAGTTTATAAATTTAGGGCAATTTTCAAAAAAATTGGAAAATTCATAGAAACACTATTTTCTATGAATCCAACCAGCAGGTAGCATAGGTTAACATTTTACCCCCCTGTAGCTGGTGGCAGATAAGCAGGTTTTGTGGGGGGAAAGTCAGTGTAGAGTTGGTGAACATTGACCCTAAGTATGGATATTTTAGATCAGATTTCAGAGAAAGGTCTGCTGTGTAAAATTTACCCCTTGCCAAATATGAGTTTGTTGTTCCATAAAATGGAGAAGCTATTTATAGCCGTTATTCCATGTCAAGTTTTCCTGAACTGTATAATTCTAGCTCTGCCAACCAAAGAAACTTGGAGAAACAAGGCAGACATTGTCTGCATTGCTGGTTTGTAAATATAATTAACGAGCTTATAAGCTTATCCATATGCCTTTAAAATATTAATTATCTTGATAAGCTTTTGATATGGTGTAGGCTTTTTTGATAATTCAAACTGGGTGCAAAATACACAACAGGGCTTTACAATACCCCTTAGATAAGAGGCCATGCCCACAATTGGCAGATGGAAGTAGGCAGGAGCAGTGCAAGGTAGATTCACCCCCCCCCTTTTCTGTATATTATAAGGGATTCCTTTTTTGATCAAATTCTCAGTCAAAAATCTCCAAACATATCGGATAATTGTATGATGGCCAAGTTTCACTGACTGAAATTCAATCTCTGCTAGGTTTCAACATCCTCAGCTGTGGCTGATGAGAAGGAGATGGTCTATACAGACAGCAAGCCAGACACCAGGCTTCAGTGGGACTCCCAGGATGGGGACTTGATTGGGGAGAGTATCGAGCCTCCCATAACAGTCGCAGTACATTTTGTTCTGGAAGAGAGTAGTGGATACATGGAGCCAATGCTTCGAATTTTGGCAATTGTACACACCATCATCTCCTTCTTCTGTATCATTGGATACTACTGTTTAAAGGTAAGTCATTGGAAAGTGATATTCATAATTATATAACATATCCAATACTGTATGCTTAAAATGTGACCATGTACACCCCTTCTAATTAGTGGATTTGACTCTTTTATTTATCTATTGCTAGTAGATACATAAAATCAAGGTCAAGGCCTCAGTTACTATGGACATCTCCTTTGACAAACATTGGCAGTAGATGAGCTCAGTGACTTGCAATGTGGCACTGTCATAGGATGCCACCTTTCCAACAAGTCAGTTTGTAAAATGTCTGCCCTGCTTGAGCTACCCCAGTAAACTGTAAGTGCTGGTATTGTGAAGTGGAATCATCTAGGAGCCACAACAGCTCAGCTGCAAAGTGATGGGCTACACAAGCTCACAGAATGGGACCACTGAATGCTGAAGGGTGTAGCATGTAAAACTTGTATGTCCTCGGTTGCAAAACTCACATCCGAGTTCCTAAATTCCTCTGGAAGCAATGTCAAGAGAAGAACTGTTCATCAGGAGCTTCGTAAGGTGGGTTCCCATGGCTCAGCAGACACAAGCGTATACTCACCATGTGCAATGCCAAGTATCTACTGGAATGGTGTAAAGCACACCACCATTGGACTCTGGAGCAGTGGAGATGTGTTCTCTGGAGTAATGAATGATATCTCACTGTCTGGCACTGTCTGGCAGTAGGAGGGGGCTGCCCCTGGAGGAAGGACAGCAGGATGGGCAAAATATTAAAGCATAATTTCTTCAGCCACCACTCCCTGCACACGTGTGTGTGTTTAGTTTGTACGATGAATAAAGTCTCTCTTCTCTACAATGGCATTTTAGAGAATTGTGTGCTTCTAACTTTGTGGCAACAGTTTGAGGAAGGGCCTTTCCATTTTAAGAATAACAATATCCCTGTGCACAAACCGAGGTCCATAAAGTCATGGTTTGCCACGTCTGGTGTGGAAGAATTTGACTGGCCTCAAAGTCCTGACCTTAACCCAGTTGAACACCTTTGGGATGAATGGGAATGCCGACCATGAGCCAGGCCTCCTTGCCCAACATCAGTGCCCAACCTCACTAATGCTCTTGTGGATGAATGGGAGAGAATCTCTGTAGCCATGTTCCAACATCTGGTGGCCAGCTTCCCAGAAGAGTGGAAGCTGTTCTAGCAGCGAAGAGAAGACCAACTCTGTGTTCATGCCCATTGTTTTGGAATGACATGTTCAACAAGCACATCCAGCTGTGATGTTCAGCTGCCTACATATGTTTGGCCATGGAGTGTATGTGATTTGGTGTGTGGGCTTAATTTCAGTTCTAAACAAACAAGAGTTCATTTGGGAGAGATTATTTAAGATGAAAACAATCTAACCTGTTAAAACATTGATGGACTTTGAACTTGTGTTGTCTTGACTTACCCCATCATGAAAGGAAAACTTTAGCTTTAAAATCATAGGGATGCATAATCCTACAAATGTGATACTGAGACACCCACGTGAGACCTCCTGGCAGTGGTAGTGGGGAACAGATAGCCATGACCCTGGTGAAGGAGGTGGCTGGATGAAGAATGGTACATTGCATTGGAGTGACAGCAGCAGGTAGATATCAGCTTCACATCTTCACAGCGACAGACAAATAACATCTTGGCTGACTAGCAATGCATCATGGGTGACTAGCAACGATATGGCTGGGTGGAGAGGGTATATTGTTTATCTTAGAAAGGGCAAAAAAACACCCTAAAAAGATAATTTGATGAATGACATTAGGGTATGCTATAGATATAGCATAGTAGAGACAGGTTCTGCTGCTGTGCTACCAGCCACCTAGTTGTGTTGTCAGTAAGAGTGTGTTGTGTATATTTTATCTGTGTGGCTGACACACAACATGACTCAGTACTGCCACATAGAAGTATAAAGCCACTTTATTTTGTCATTGTACAGGTTACAACAAAATTTGTCTTCTGCATGTAATCCATCCTATTACATAGGAGCAGTGGGCAGCTGCAGCACCCGGGGACCAACTTGAGTTCTTCTTTCCATTGCCTTGCTCAGGGGCACAGGCAGGAGTATTAACCCTAACATGCATTTTGATGGTGGGAGGAACCTGGAACAACCGGAGGAAACCCACACAGACATGGGGAGAACATGCAAAGTCCACATAGAAAGGACCTGGGACAGCCTGGGGTTGCACCCCCGGGCCTTCTTGCTATGAGGAACAGTGTGAGGAAAAGTGTTAACCACTGGGCCATCATGCCACCAGAGTCTAAGAGCTTGAAGGTGTGGGGAAGGTCTCCCTGATTGAACTTGGGCTAAGAACTTCATTACTCATATCTTAGTGAGCCTGAAATTAGGGCGAAACAATTTCTGAAACTTGGCCCAGCATCACACACATCAAGACTCTTAAACCAGGCTTATATCAATTTTCAACCAAAAAATTGTTTTGGGTGCCCCCCCCCCCCCCATTAATGTATTTGCAATATTTTGAATACATTGTCATGAAGGGAAGATCTTGCATCGCAGCATTCCATATGAAGCCATTTTTTCTTGTTGCAGTAAAAGACAAAATGAGAGTCCAAAGGAGTTGAATCAAGTGCAACTGGACTTGGTATATATCCGTGAAGATGTTTTGCCTCTCATCCAAGAGGCTTCCTCAGTTCGTGCCTTTCTGACTAGACGAAGCTAGTCTGACTGGCTGGTGATGAGACTCAGAATATCTGAGGAAGCCTGTTGGATGAGAGGCGAAACGTCTTCACGGATATATACCAAGTCCAGTTGCACTTGATTAAACTCCTTTGGATAACCATGAACTGGATGAATGAGAAGATTCACAGACACAAAATGAGAGGATTTCACAAATATCTATTTTGAGCCAGCTGTTTTCCAGAATTCTGTTGAAACAGGAAATGTTAGCTTGTAGAAGCTGGCGTGAACTAGAGTAACTCAAGTCATTTATTTGTATAGCCCCAAATCACAAGCTGATCCTGAAGGCTTTATATCAGTGATACCCCCTCTCTCCTGGGACCCTCAGCTTGAATGAGGAGAAACTCCACAATCTACCTTACCAGGAAAAAGAAAAAGGGAGAAAGGTCCACATGAGCAACAGAGGAGGGATCCAGGAGGCTCCAGGAGGGATCCCTCTTCCTACAACTACTACTACTTCTACTACTTTCTCTTCCTGTCATCTGCATCGTCCTCTGTCACACCAGCCACCTTCATGTCCTCCCTCACCACATCCATAAACCTCCTCTTTGGCCTTCCTCTTTTCCTCTTCCCTGGCAGCTCCATATTCAGCATCCTTCTCCCAATATACCCAGCATCTCTCCTCCACACATGTCCAAACCATCTCAATCTTGCCTCTCTTGCTTTGTCTCCAAACCGTCCAACCTGAGCGGTCCCTCTAATATAATCGTTCCTAATCCTGTCCTTCTTCATCACTCCCAATGAAAATCTTTAACATCTTCAGCTCTGCCACTTCCAGCTACACCTCCTGTCTTTTCATCAGTGTCACTGTCTCCAAACCATCTTGTAAAACTTCCCTTTGACTCTTGCTGGTACTCTTCTGTCGCAAATCACTCCCGACACTCTTCTCCACCCACTCCACCCTGCCTACACTCTCTTCTTCACCTCTCTTCTGCACTCCCCGTTACTTTGGACAGTTGACCCCAAGTATTTAAACTCATATGCCCTTCGTCACCTCCACTCCTTGCATCCTGACCATTCCACTGTCCTCTCTCTCATTCAGGCATAGGTATTCCATCTTGCTCCTACTGACTTTCATTCCTCTTCTCTCCAGTGCATACCTCCACCTCTCCAGGCTCTCCTCCACCTGCACCCTACTCTCACTACAGATCACAATGTCATCCACAAACATCATAGTCCATGGAGACTCCTGCCTGATCTCATCTGTCAATATGTCCATCACCATTGCAAACAAAAGGAGCAGTTTTAAAATGCTGTGTGTCTTTGTTTGTTTGTGTATGTGTGTGTGTGTGTGTGTGTGTGTGTGTGTAGGTACCACTGGCCATCTTCAAGCGTGAGAAGGAGGTAGCCAGGAAGCTGGAGTTTGATGGTCTGTATATCACAGAGCAGCCGTCTGAGGACGACATCAAAGGGCAGTGGGACAGATTAGTGATCAACACACAGTAAGTCCTGCACCTCCTGCTGTACCCCAGAGCTCTGTGTGTGTGTGTGTGTGGGGGGGGGGGGGGGGGCAGTATCAAGGGACCTTTTGACAGACTGATGTGACAGTGAGTAAGCATTAGGAAGTGTGTTTGTGTGTTGTTTGTTTCCATTAACTACATGCAGTATTAACTACCCAAAGCATTCCTCACATTAACTACATGCAGTATTAACTACCCGAAGTATTCCTCGCATTAACTACATGCAGTATTAACTACCAGAAGCATTCCTCACGTTAACTACATGCAGTATTAACTACCCAAAGCATTCCTCACATTAACTACATGCAGTATTAACTACCCAAAGCATTCCTCACATTAACTACATGCAGTATTAACTACCCGAAGCATTCCTCACATTAACTACATGCAGTATTAACTACCCGAAGCATTCCTCACATTAACTACATGGAACATTAAGTGCATGGAGCATTCCTCACATTAACTACATGGAACATTAAGTGCATGGAGCATTCCTCACATTAACTACATGCAGTATTAACTACCCGAAGCATTCCTCACATTAACTACATGCAGTATTAACTACCCGAAGCATTCCTCACATTAACTACATGCAGTATTAACTACCCGAAGCATTCCTCACATTAACTACATGGAACATTAAGTGCATGGAGCATTCCTCACATTAACTACATGGAACATTCCTCACATAAACTACATGAAACATTAACTACATACAGTGTTCCTCACATTAACTACATGCAGTATTAACTACACGAAGCATTCCTCACATTAACTACATGGAGCATTCCTCACATTAACTACATGGAACATTAAGTGCATGGAGCATTCCTCACGTTAACTACATGGAACATTAAGTACATGGAGCATTCCTCACTTTAACTACATGGAGCATTCCTCACATTAACTACATGCAGTATTAACCACCCGAAGCATTCCTCACATTAACTACATGGAGCATTCCTCACATTAAAAACATGCAGTATTAAATACATGAAGCATTCCTAACATTAACTACATGGAGCATTCCTCAAATTAACTACATGGAGTATTCCTCACATTAAGTAGATGGAGTATTCCTGACATTAACTACATGAAGTATTCCTTATATTCAATGCATGGAGTATTCCTGACATTAAGTACATGGAGCATTCCTCACATTAACTATATGTAGCATTCCTAACATTACGTAGATGGAGTATTCCTCATTTTAAGTACATGGAGTATTCCTCATTTTAACTACTTGGAGCATTCCTCACATTCACTACATGAAGCATTCCTCACATTAACTGCATGGACCATTCCTCATATTCACTACATGGAGATTTCCTCATATACATTACATGGAGCATTCCTCACATTAACTACATGGAGCATTCCTCACATTCACTACATGGAGCATTCCTCATATTGACTACATGGAGCATTCCGCACATTAACTACATGGAGCATTCCTCACATTAAGTACATGGAGCATTCCTCACATTAAGTACATGGAGCATTCCTCACATTAACTACATGGAGTATTCCTCACATTAACTACATGGAATATTCCTTACATTCACTACATGAAGCATTTCTCCCATTAAGTACATGGAGTATTACTCACATTAAGTACATAGAGTATACCTCACATTAAGTACATGGAGTATTCCTTACATTAAGTACATGGAGTATTCCTTACATTAAGTACATGGAGTATCCCTCACATTCACTTCATGGAGCATTCCTCACATTAAGTACATGGAGCATTCCTCACATTAAGTACATGGAGCATTCCTCACATTCACTACATGGAGTATTCCTCACATTAAGTACATGGAGCATTCCTCACATTAACTACATGGAGTATTCCTCACATTAACTACATGGAATATTCCTTACATTCACTACATGGAGCATTTCTCCCATTAAGTACATGGAGTATTACTCACATTAAGTACATAGAGTATACCTCACATTCACTACATGGAGTATTCCTTACATTAAGTACATGGAGTATTCCTTACATTAAGTACATGGAGTATCCCTCACATTCACTTCATGGAGCATTCCTCACATTAAGTACATGGAGCATTCCTCACATTAAGTACATGGAGCATTCCTCACATTCACTACATGGAGTATTCCTCACATTAAGTACATGGAGCATTCCTCACATTAACTACATGGAGCATTCCTCACATTAACTATATGTAGCATTCCTAACATTATGTAGATGGAACATTCCTCACATTCACTACATGGAGTATTCCTCATTTTAAGTACATGGAGAATTCCTCACATTAAGTAGATGGAGCATTGCTCACATTAAGTACATGGAGTATTCCTCACATTAAGTACATGGAGTATTCCTTACATTAAGTACACTACCGTTCAAAAGTTTGGGATCACCCAAACAATTTTGTGTTTTCCATGAAAAGTCACACTTATTCACCACCATATGTTGTGAAATGAATAGAAAATAGAGTCAAGACATTGACAAGGTTAGAAATAATGATTTGTATTTGAAATAAGATTTTTTTTACATCAAACTTTGCTTTCGTCAAAGAATCCTCCATTTGCAGCAATTACAGCATTGCAGACCTTTGGCATTCTAGCTGTTAATTTGTTGAGGTAATCTGGAGAAATTGCACCCCACGCTTCCAGAAGCAGCTCCCACAAGTTGGATTGGTTGGATGGGCACTTCTTTGAGCAGATTGAGTTTCTGGAGCATCACATTTGTGGGGTCAATTAAACGCTCAAAAGGGCCAGAAAAAGAGAACTTTCATCTGAAACTCGACAGTCTATTCTTGTTCTTAGAAATGAAGGCTATTCCATGCGAGAAATTGCTAAGAAATTGAAGATTTCCTACACTGGTGTGTACTACTCCCTTCAGAGGACAGCACAAACAGGCTCTAACCAGAGTAGAAAAAGAAGTGGGAGGCCGCGTTGCACAACTGAGCAAGAAGATAAATACATTAGAGTCTCTAGTTTGAGAAACAGACGCCTCACAGGTCCCCAACTGGCATCTTTATTAAATAGTACCTGTTAGAGCCTGTTTGTGCTGTCCTCTGAAGGGAGTAGTACACACCGGTGTAGGAAATCTTCAATTTCTTAGCAATTTCTCGCATGGAATAGCCTTCATTTCTAAGAACAAGAATAGACTGTCGAGTTTCAGATGAAAGTTCTCTTTTTCTGACCATTTTGAGCGTTTAATTGACCCCACAAATGTGATGCTCCAGAAACTCAATCTGCTCAAAGAAGTGCCCATCCAACCAATCCAACTTGTGGGAGCTGCTTCTGGAAGCGTGGGGTGCAATTTCTCCAGATTACCTCAACAAATTAACAGCTAGAATGCCAAAGGTCTGCAATGCTGTAATTGCTGCAAATGGAGGATTCTTTGACGAAAGCAAAGTTTGATGTAAAAAAAATCTTATTTCAAATACAAATCATTATTTCTAACCTTGTCAATGTCTTGACTCTATTTTCTATTCATTTCACAACATATGGTGGTGAATAAGTGTGACTTTTCATGGAAAACACGAAATTGTTTGGGTGATCCCAAACTTTTGAACGGTAGTGTACATGGAGTATCCCTCACATTAAGTACATGGAGTATTCCTTACATTAAGTACATGGAGCATTCCTAACATTATGTAGATGGAGCATTCCTCACATTAACTACATGGAGCATTCCTCACATTAAGTACATGGAGCATTCCTCACATTAAGTACATGGAGCATTCCTCACATTAACTACATGGAGTATTCCTCATATTAAGTACATGGAGCATTCCTCACATTAACTATATGTAGCATTCCTAACATTATGTACATGGAGCATTCCTCACATTCACTACATGAAGCATTCCTCATATTCACTACATGGAGCATTCCTCACATTCACTACATGGAGCATTCCTCACATTAAGTACATGGAGTATTCCTCACATTCACTACATGGAGTATTCCTTACATTAAGTACATGGAGTATCCCTCACATTAAGTACATGGAGTATTCCTTACATTAAGTACATGGATAATTCCTCACATTAACTACATGGAGCATTCCTCATTCACTACATGGAGCATTCCTCACATTCACGACATGGAGCTTTCCTCACATTAAGTACATGGAGCATTCCTCACATTAACTACATGGAGCATTCCTCACATTAACTATATGCAGCATTCCTAACATTATGTAGATGGAACATTCCTCACATTCACTACATGGAGTATTCCTCATTTTAAGTACATGGAGCATTCCTCAAATTAAGTAGATGGAGTATTCCTTACGTTAAGTACATGGAGTATCCCTCACATTAAGTACATGGAGTATTTCTTACATTAAGTACATGGAGCATTCCTCACATTCACTACATGGAGTATTCCTCACATTAACTATATTTAGCATTCCTAACATTATGTAAATGGAGCATTCCTAACATTCACTACATGAAGCATTCCTCATATTCACTACATGGAGCATTCCTCACATTCACTACATGGAGCATTCCTCACATTAAGTACATGGAGTATTCCTCACATTCACTAAATGGAGTATTCCTTACATTAAGTACATGGAGTATCCCTCACATTAAGTACATGGAGTATTCCTTACATTAAGTACATGGAGCATTCTTCACATTCACTACATGAAGTATTCCTCATATTCACTACATGGAGCATTCCTCACATTCACTACATGGATCATTCCTCACATTGGAGTATTCCTCACATTAACTATATGGAGTATTCCTTACATTAAGTACATGGAGCATTCCTCACATTAAGTACATGGAGCATTCCTCATATTAAGTATATGGAGCATTCCTCACATTAACTATATGTAGCATTCCTAACATTATGTACATGGAGCATTCCTCACATTCACTGCATGGAGCATTCCTCACATTAAGTAGATGGAGTAATCCTCACATTAAGTACATGGATCATACTTCACATTAAGTACATGGAGCATTCCTCACATTAAGTACATGGAGCATTCTTCACATTCACTACATGGAGTATTCCTCACATTCACTACATGGAGCATTCCTTACATTCACTACATGGAGCATTGCTCACATTAAGTACATGGAGTATTCCTCACATTAACTACATGGAGTATTCCTCACATTCACTACATAGAGTATTCCTTACATTAAGTACATGGTGTATTCCTCACATAAACTACATGGAGTATTCCTTACATTAAGTACATGGAGCATTCCTCACATTAAGTACATGGAGTATTCCTTACATAAAGTACATGGAGTAGTCCTCACTAAGACAACAGCTCATGAGGGCTTCTTCACGTGAACTGACTGATTTTAATCTGCTGAAAATCAAACCTCTAATAGGGGAGATTCAGACCACTTGTGTGTGTGTGTGGGGGGGGGGGGGCTTATAGTCTTAAAAGCCCTAAAAAACTTAGTTTGTGTATGATATAAAAATGATATAAGACATAAAAAGGATCAAACAATGTATAATCATTAACTACAAATTGTATGAGGGGTGAATGTTGTAAAATTAATTGAAAGCTATTGGTGGTCAGTTCAACAACAAAGTGAAAAATGATGAGGATTAAAATGAAATTCATTCTAAAATTCTAACGTGCGCCACATAGAAAAATTAAACCTGCGTGAAACAATTAGTGCGATTAAATATATTTAGTTTTAAAATAAAGTGTCATAACATGGAAATTAGGCAGCACGGTGGTGCAGTGGTTAGCGCGGTCGCCTCACACAGCAAGAAGGTCCTGGGTTCGAGCCCCGGGGTAGTCCAACCTTGGTGGGGGGTCCTGTGTGTGGAGTTTGCATGTCCTCCCCGTGTCTGCGTGGGTTTCCTCCGGGGGCTCCGGTTTCCTCCCACAGTCAAAAGACATGTAGGTCAGGTGAACTGGCTGTACTAAACTGTCCCTAGGTATGAATGTGTGTGTGTGTGTGTGTGTGTGTGTGTGTGTGTGTGTGTGTGTGTGTGTGTGTGTGTGTGGGGTGTCTCCCCGCCTGTCGCCCAATGACTTCTGGGATAGGCTCCAGCATCCCCACGACCCTGAGAGTAGGATGAGCGGTTCAGATAATGGATGGATGGAATATGGAAATTAAGTATCATTTAACTTTAAATAAACATTTATAGAAGTAATATTGCTTGAAACGATCAGCTTAATTAAACAAAGTTGTTTTAAGACAGTTTTTCTCAACTGGTTGGTGAGGAACTGGTTCTGAATGGGTTGTGGAGTGTGTGGTCAAAAAAGAAACACTTAACACAAGAAAAGCCAACCCTTTCATTCTTACACCAAAGGCCAGGGCAAACGTGAATATGCGCTTACCAGCAGGGGGCACTGTTACAAGCATATGTTTTCAGTGAAAATAATATCTGCTACCTACTTTTTACACATCCATCCATCCATCCATCCATCCATCCATCCATCATCATCCAAGCCGCTCATCCTGCTCTCAGGGTTGCGGGATGCTGGAGCCTATCCTAACAGTCATTGGGTGGCAGACAGGGAGACACCTTGGACAGGCCGTAAGGCCATCACAGGGCACACACACACAAACACACACACACACACACACACACACACACACACACACACACACACACACACACACACACACACACACACACACACACACACACACACACACACACACACACACACACACACACACACAGGGACAATTTAGTATGGCCGAGTCACCTGGCCTACATGTGTTTAGACTGTGGGAGGAAACCGGAGCCCCCGGAGGAAACCCACACAGACACAGGGAGAACATGCAAACTTCACACACAGGACGACTCGGGACAACCCCCAAAGTTGGACTACCCTGGGGTTCGAACCCAGAAACTTCTTGCTGTGAGGCGATGGCACTAACCACTGCGCCACCGTGCATGGATAACACTATTATTCTAATGCTGCCCTACCTACTTATAATGCACCATGCTTTCAAGCTGTAATCTACAAATCCTGTTTTTTTCCCCCAACACAAAAAAACACAACCAAATCAGTTTCAACACTTTTACTGTGGAAAAAGGATTTATGTGATAATTTATCAGCCAACAGATGCTCAAGCCTTTTCTCTCTGCAGTCACAGTGGAGAAATGTCATGAGTTCTTGCGTGGTTCCTTGCCATTGTTTCTCTGAAAAGACCTCCAACCATTAGCTCTCAATATTTAGGTTTCTGCCACCATATATTCCACAAGCATATAACTTCAGTTCCAACGAAGGCTTTACATTCATTCATAGACGATCATAGAAGTGGTGCCCCCAGAAATTTTTCATAGGGGTGGCCAAATGGGGCCACTGAAAATCTTGGGGTGGCACACCAAAACCAAAAGCCATGACTGAATTTTGGGAATTCTATGATGCTGTTGTAGTATACTGTATAGGCTAGTTGAAAACTGTCAATATGAGAGTTAAGAAAAATATACATTATTGATTTAAATGAACAGCACCTAATGCAAAATATCAGATAGAAGCATATTATGCATAATCAGAAGCATATTCTGCATATGCGACTCGTGGCTGGGGGGGGCCAGCGGGGGGGGCCATGGATAGTATCAGGGTGGCCGTGGCCACCCCTGGCCACCCCTTGGGGGCGCCACTGGATCATAGCTGCTGTGTGCTGTGGTCATAGTACAGTCCCTGATGGGTGTCAGCATGTCAAATAAACCAGGAAAGTCGTCGAGTTGACTGGTTATTTTTGTTTTGGCACAATAAATTGGAGCTGTCTCGGTTAAAATAGTATGCCAATGCAGCCTACCTTTTCCCACACTGACTCTGTTAGACCCACATCATCTCACACCACTGTTCCATCATCATCTGACAGCAGAGTGACGACTTCTTGTGGATCCATTCATTTGTTGTGGCCACAACTAAATGTTATTCAACAAATGGTTTACCCCTAAGTGTGTCCCATGCTTATCTTGTGTGACAGCGTGTAGTTTTACCTCTTTGTAATCTCATCCACAATCGTGCATTTTCCCACAATCTTTATCATTGTCATCTCTATTACTCTAAGAGCATATCAATTATAATTTGTACGAAGTTAGTTTGAATGGATGGTGATTTAGACCGTCGGCACTAACAGGTAGAATGAGTAGGCCATGCAGCTGTTCAACAGCACGCTGGAGGAGGAGAGCAGACGCATTCACTCTGGGCTACCAGCACACATTCACTCTACCAGCACACATTCACTCTACCAACACACATTCACTCTGGGCTACCAGCACACATTCACTCTACCAGCACACATTCGCTCTTCTTTTTTTTCAAGATGGCGGTGGTCTAAGGAGGTTGTTGTGAACTTCTCCGTCAGACAGATTTGAGGTTTTGTGGTACGGCAACCTGACTATTTGGATTTTCAGTTGATGGAATTGTAGCCCCTTTTTCACTGGCGGGCAACGGCAAGCACATTTAAACAAGACAAAAACCTAATGCTACCAGTTACTAAAGTGTTACAATACAAATCAATAGCGCAACAGGATCCTGAGTTCTCAGCGGTGGAATGGTGAGCTGGCCGAACCTCCTGTGTACTAGTAGGCTAGTGCCACTAATGACAATATTAGTGATAATTGATAATAGAAATAATTAACCAAGATAATAATCAATTTAGTAGCGCGGTGCCTCCACTGTGAAAATACTACACTTACCTAAGGCTAGTGAATGGTGTATCTTCCCAGAATTAAACAAACATGTGGTTAATGCAGATCTTATAACCCTGCTGTGTACTGAAGTACTGTACAAGCTTATTACCAGCACTCTATAAGTAACCTAGGCTTTGCATATGCAGAAAATGAGCTGCCAATACACCCGAAATATAGTTAATAATAATAGGATTTATTTGATAATAATGAGAGAGAGAGAGAGAGAGTACCACACGAGTGTAGTATTGTTGATTAAATAAACATTAATTGAAATTACACAGGGTGTGGCAACCGGTCACAATAAACAGGAACAAAGTATCAAAAGAACACAAAAATACCCAGCGCTTTCCGTTGGGGCCTGTTGGTGCACATAAAGCATCTCTCTGAGCGGAGGGCAAGGCAGCCACCGCTACGATGCCCAGGCGACGAGATAAAAGTGTGTGTGTGTGTCAGTATAAATTAAATTTTCGGGTTACTCACAACCCATCGCTCCCTTGACCAGGAGGCTGTGTGCAGTCCAGAGGATGGAAGGCATAGTGCTAGCCTAGCAGCTGGCGGGTGTTGGCTCCCCGGTAGCAGCCTCCACCCGCAAGATGGCCACAGGTTGCAATGTTCAAACAACCCTGGCAAAGATAGTGGTCCTCCGGTGGGCCCAGCGCTGGAGAGCAGATGAAGCCAGTCCTCTTTGAACAGGAGTCCGAGGAATGGAGCAGAGCAGCTCCCCTAGTTAGTTAGATCACCGTCCAGCGCCTCCACAACTCTAGTCGGCTAACACACTAGCACTGGATGCTAAATCCACTTAGCTAGCTAGCGGCGACACTGGCTTATGGGGCATAAACAAAATAATCGGCATACTAAAACAAACCCCACCAGCAAGCATACGACCGCGGGCCAATCGCAGCACTCCTGACCTCAAATACAGGCCTAGTACATGGGCTGTGTATAAAGTCTCCGCGAAACGGATACTTAGACGGAGCAGCAGAAAAATGGCCCTCTCTCTTCGTCGTACTCACTCGGGCTGCCTAACTCCTCCCTCTCCGTGAGGAGATCGACCGTTGCAAACCTCGTGATTTTGCGGGCATAACAACTCCACACCACATCATTGGCTAATAAAAAAATTCAAATAAAAATACAAAGAGCAAATACATTCCATTGGTTTACATGTTTAGAAACTTATAAGAACATAGGAAATGTTTAAGACACAAAGCATGCTGGTAAATGAAGTGCCACAAAGTATGTAGAGTAGATTTTAGAGGTCCTTACAGAATGAACACATAAGTGACGGATTATCTTTACAACTGGTACCAGGAATAGTTATCAGTGGAAATAAGATAATATTTTGGAAAAAGCGTGGCTGTAAAAGTTTGAATCGAAATTAACCGTTAGTTAATATGACAGAGGCATCTGGTAGAGGTCCCGCTGCGTCGAGTAAATCTCGAATAAAACCAGAGATATACACGGCTGTCGATGGTAAAATTATTGTTGATGATGAACTCTTAAACATCCTCATTGTCAAAATGAAAACTTTGAGCCAGGACGACATTATTTTACTGGCTTTGAACCACTTTGGATTTTTCCGCAATTTTTTTGATTGGTCAAAATATGTTATGAATAGGGGAAAAAATCCGTTTTTATTTGGAACATAATATTTTTTCAGTTGATTCAGTACATCCCAACCCCCCTTGACAGCAGAGAATGTTGTGGTCCTCGGGATGTGGAATGTCACCTCTCTGGCAGGTAAGGAGCCTGAGCTGGTGCGGGAGGTGGAGCGGTACCAACTAGATATAGTTGGACTCACCTTCACACATAGCATGGGCTCTGGTACCAAACACCTGGAGAGGGGCTGGACTCATTACTTTTCCAGAATTGGCCATGGTGACAGGCGCCGGGCGGGTGTGGGGATACTCACAAGTCCCTGGTTGAGCGCCACCGTGTTGGAGTTCTCCCCGGGGAATGAGAGGGTTACCTCTATATGACTGCGAGTCGCTGGGGGAAAGGCTCTGACTGTTGTGTGTGCTTATGCACCAAATAGCAGTTTGGAGTATCCGGCCTTCTTGGAATCTCTGGGTGGTGTCCTAGATAGAGCTCTGCCTCAGGACTCTATAGTTCTGCTGGGGGAATTCAACGCTCACATGTGCAACAATGGAGGGGCGTGATTGGGAGGAATGGATCTGAACCCGAGTGGTGCCTTGTTATTGGACTTCTGTGCGAGTCATGGATTGGCAATAACAAACACCTTGTTCGCACATAAGGTAGTTCATAAATGTACTTGGTACCAGAACACCTTAGGCTGAAGATCGATGATAGACTTTGTGGTCGTATCATCAGATCTGTGGCCGTATGTTTTGGACACTCGGGTGAAGAGAGGAGCAGAGCTGTCAACTGATCACCACCTGGTGGTGAGTTGGATCAGATGGCGGGGAAGGCTGCCAGCCTGACGTGGTAAACCCAAATGTGTAGTTAGGGTGAACTGGGAACATCTGGCAGAGGCCCCTGTCCATGAGGTCTTCAACTCCCACCCCCGGAAGAAGTTCTCATGTATCCCGAGGGAGGCTGGGGACATGGAGTCTGAATGGGCCACGTTCAAAGCCTCTATTGTAGATGCGGCAGGCGGGAGCTGTGGTCAAAAGGTCATTGGTTCCTGTCGAGGCGGCAACCCAAGAACCTGCTGGTGGACACCAGTGGTGAAGGAAGCTTTCAGGCTGAAAAAGGAGGCCTTTCAGACTTGGTTGGCCCAGGGGTCTCCTGAAGCAGCAGACAGGTAGCAGTAGGCCAGAAGGGCTGTTGCTTCGGCTGTTGCGAAAGCAAAAACTCGGTTGTGGGAGGAGTTTGGCAAGGCTATGGAGGATGACTTTCGGTTGGCCTCAAGGAAGTTCTGGCAAACTATCCGGCGACCCAGGAAGGGGAAGCAGGGCTTGACTCAGGCTGTATTCAGCCAGGGAGGGGAACGGTTGACCCGGACTGGGGATGTTGTCGAGCGGTGGAAAGGAGCTCCTTAACCTGACTAACATGTCCTCAGTGGAGGGGGTAGAGTCTGAAGACTCAGGGGAAGCCCCACCCATATCCCTGGCAGAGGTCTCTGAGGTAGTTAAAAAGCTCCTAGGTGGCAAGGCGCCAGGTGTGGACGAGATTCGCCCTGAGATGCTGAAGGCTCTGGACATTGTTGGGCTGTCTTCGTTGACACGCCTCTTCAGTGTCGCGTGGAGGTCGGGGACAGTACCTGTGGAGTGGCAGACTGGGGGGGTGGTTCCCATACTCAAAAAGGGGGACCGGAGGGTGTACTCCAATTATCGGGGCATCACATTGCTCAGCCTCCCTGGGAAAGTCTACTCTAGGGTGCTCGAAAGGAGGCTCTGACCGATTGTCAAACCTCAGATCCAGAAGGAACAATGCAGATTCCATCCTTGCCGTGGAACAACGGACCAACTCTTTACCCTTGCGGAAGTGCTGAGGGGGGCATGGGAGTTTGACCAGCCAGTCTACATGTGTTTTGTGGATTTGGAGAAGGCTTACAGCCGTGTACCCCGGGGCACTCTGTGAGGGGTCTGCAGGAGTATAGGGTACCGGGGCAGTTGCTACAAGCCATCCAGTCTTTGTATAACCAAAATGAGAGCTGTGTCCGCATTCTTGGCACAAAGTCAAACACGTTTTCGGTGGATGTCAGACTCCGCCAAGGTTGTCCCTTGTCTCCGATTCTGTTTGTGATATTCATGGACAGGATCTCAAGGCGCAGCCAAGGTGAGGAGTGTGTCCATTTTGGGAACCTGAGAATTGCATCTCTGCTCTTCGCAGATGATGTGGTTTTGTTGGCTTCATCAGAACGTGACCTCGGGAACACACTGCGGCAGTTTGCAGCTCAGTGTGAAATGGCTGGGATGAGAGTCAGCACCTCCAAGTCTGAAGCCATGGTTCTCTACCGGGAATTGGTGGATTGCTGCCACCGGGTTGGGGATGAGTTGTTGCCTCAAGTGAAGGAGTTCAAGTATCTCGGGGTGTCATTCACAAGTGAGGGTAGGATGGAGCGGGAGATTGACAGGCAGATTGGTGCAGCATCAGCAGTATTGCGGACATTGTACCGGATTGTTGTGTCGAAGAAGGAGCTGAGCCGGGAGGCAAAGCTCTCAATTTACATCAGAACGTGACCTCAGGCACACATTGTGGCGGTTTGCAGCTCAGTGTGAAATGGCTGGGATGAGAGTCAGCACCTCCAAGTCTGAGGCCATGGTTCTCTACCGGGAAATAGTGGATTGCTGCCTCCGGGTTGGCGATGAGTTGTTGCCTCAAGTGAAGGAGTTCAAGTATCTCGGGGTTTTGTTCACGAGTGAGGATAGGATGGAACAGGAGATTGACAGGCTGATTGGCGCAGCATCAGCAGTAATGCGGACGTTGTACTGGATCGTTGTGGTGAAGAAGGAGCTGAGCCGAGAGGTAAAGCTCTCAATTTACCAGTCAATCTTCGTTCCAATCACCACCTATGGCCATGAGCTTTGGGTAGTGACTGAAAGGGTGAGATCGCGGATAAGTGGCTGAAATTAGTTTCCTCCGTAGGGTGTCTGGGCTCAGCCTTAGAGATAGGGTGAGGAGCTCGGACATCCGGAGGGAGCTCGGAGTAGAGCCGCTGCTCCTTCGCATCGAAAGGAGCCAGTTGAGGTGGTTCGGGCATCTGATTAGGATGTCCCCTGAGCGCCTTCCTTTGGAGGTTTACCGGGCACAGCCAACTGGGAGGAGACCCCGGGGTAGACCCAGAACTTGCTGGAGGGACTACATGTCCAATCTGGGCTAGGAACGCCTTGGGATCCCCCAGGAGAAGCTGGAGGGCGTTGCTGGGGAGAGGGACGTTTGGAGTGCCCTACTTAGCTTGCTGCCACCACGACCCGACCCCAGAAAAGCAGCTGAAGATGAGATGAGATTTTTACCAATCAAAATAAATTATGTGTGACTGTACCATTAGCTTCCTGTTTCTGAAAAGGAAATATAACATGTTTATTGAAGGCTTAAACTCCAACCAAAATGTGAAATTTCCTTACTTTGAATTTAGATAAATAAAAATATAAGTAACTCGATGTGATGTCACACTTGGTGTGACTATTTTCTATTTTTAGATAAGAAGGCCAAGCATAGTTTGGAGATGTATACTGAAAGAGCTTGTAGACCTCACACCACGGAGTGGGCATTCCCATGATCTCATGTCAGTGACAGCTGAAAGCAAGTATTGCTGGGAGACACTGCCATCTTCCCTGATCATACCACGTAGAATGATGCTACGAGGCCACAGAAAGCACACTTTTTATTGTCTAACGTTTATTAACATGGCAAACTGTGTAAAATTAAACCAGTCATCATCTAGAAGGACTGATCGTGGGATTTGCTTATAAGTGTGTATGCTGCTCAGACAGATATGGCATTGTAACAGGTGTCTGAAATTCAGATTTGACCAGAAATGTAAAACGCTTTGAGTGGCTGTTGCAGCTAGAAAAGCGCTATATAAAATGCAACTTGATTGACTGATTGATTGATTGATGACTCAAAACTTCATCAACTTTAGTCTGGGCTACCTTTTATGCTTATATTAATATCAGTATAAAAATCAGTAAAAACAAAAAAAAAACAGAATTTGTAGGGCTATATCCTGGCTTCAACAGTAGCTGTTAGCAAAAGCTGCTGTTTCTCACCCTAGTTGATAAATGTGGCCGGCTGCTAGTTTTAGCTGCACATTATCCTGCTAGTGTTGACTACACAAAAGCCATTAATATTAGCCTCACTAAACAACAGTACAAATCACTGCAATGATCTTCGATCTGGATCTTTAGATGCATGAGGGGTAATGTTGGGTACAAAAACACTTTCAAGTACTTGTAGATTGTTGAGGATGGTTCTTATGGTTCCAGACCTCAGAGTCATCTGAGAAGAGAAGCCACTTTGTTTTTGAGCCCAGTTGAATCAGGAATCAGGAACAATTTATTGTCATCTCGTTCATACACAAAAGAGACAAAATGTCGTTTCCCCCAGCCCATAGCAGTGCAAAAAAAAAAGACAGAAATACATATCCAAAACCTCCCAAAAATGACACCATCAAAAATACAAAACCAGAAACAACAAAGCAAAAAAACAAAACAAACACAAGCAGTCAATAACACAGTCCATTCAGTAAATTTGCCACACAATTAAAAAAAATTAATTGTCCAAGAGAACAAACACCAGCCAGGATGACTGTCGGAACTGCTGGTCTGCATGGGCTAGCAGTTAGCTTAGCCTGCCCCGCTTCCGTGTCCTGTCAGACCGCCTTCAGTGTTTCCTCTTTGGGCCCAGCTCCAGTCAGGGGGTGGTCTTTGGGCCCACAGAACGCAGCAGACCAAGCTCCCTCAGCCAATTCCACACCAGCTCTCCCAGCCAGATACCTTCGACACACCTCCCTGCACTCCACATGATGACACAAATGCAGATGCAGACAAAAACACTACATAATCAACATTAGGCGGGGCCGCCGCCAGACCGCCCTCGGTGTTATCGGAACTGCCGGACTGCATGGGCTAGCAGTTAGCTTAGCCTGCGCCGCTCTCCCAGCAGATCCAACACCAGCTCTCCCAGCCATCAAACGAAATCGACAATCCCAGACATAAATCCTCATAAAAGTTCTTCACATGATGACACAAACTCAGATGTAGACGTGGAAAAAACTGCATAGTCGGCACTGGGTGAGGCCGCCACAAACGCAAGCTTGCGCTGCCCTCTTCCCAGTCAAGGGGATCAAGCACAATGGGGCAAAGTGGAAGCTGCAAATGTATACCTAAACTCTGATGTGGCACATGTCTCTAGAAACCTCACCCATTCGCCTTTGTTCCCTTTGGGGAATCCCACTTATCACTTCTCCCAGCTACCGAAAATGTAAACTTAGACAATTTAGACTAGCTGAAGTTTGTGTGGTACACACAGGTTACATTTTCTTTGGTGTAGGCTACTGAAACTGCTCTGACAAAACCCCTGGGGAAAAAAACAAAAAACCTACTGGTAGAAGCTGATATATGTAGCACCCTCATGAGAAGAAAAATTAAAAATGGACTCGTATTTATTTCCAAACGAGGACAGACCATACAGAGCAGGTCTATATTGTTGTAAAAAATATGCATTTTAATTTCAGTTGGCCTTTCTCGATACTGAAGTGATCAGTAAAGTTTTAGTCCATACTATTCTACATGATACTCACAAGCATTTTAATGAGGTCTGGGTTTAAAGGGACATACTGGTGTTTTTGCATGTTTTAGTCCATTTTCTACAAATGCCTCATATTTTACATTACTCTGAACAATATCCCAAAGTATAACGTAGAATTTATGATTTTTGAATACGTTTTTCCTACCTTCCCAGGAGTCATGTCTTTCAATTTATTTCAGAACCATATCAAAGTCAATTTACAGAGAGTAATACACCATAGTGAAAATTATGTCGTTTTATTTATTTATTTTTTGTCAGGGTTACGTTATCGTTGCAGGACAATGCAGTTGAAAGCTGTTGTGAAGACTTCCAGATGGTGCATTCCAGTGTGCTTGGACATCCAAAATTTTTGAGGTGACTGCCGAACCTTTTAGCAAACAAATTCACATTATCCTTTTCACAATGTCCGTATTTTATTATTGTTAATATTCCACATTTGATTTTATGACAACATAGTTCATGAATGCAATGCCGTTCAACAGCTGAACAAACAAACTCAAAACTCGGGTATCTTGAGTGTACTGGAATACACCACCTGGAAGACTTCACGTTTCAAATGCATTTCAAAATACAATCAAAATATGTAAATAATTGTCATTTCATATAATTTTTAATTCAGAGTCTTGGAGCTGTTGTGGAAAAATATCGTCTTTGCAAGGTCTCTGGTGAGAATTGAAATAACAGACAAATGAAGCAGTTGTCTTTCTGAATTTAATTCTTGCAAGAAGGAGCAACGTCGTAACAGAGTGCTATGCAGTCTGTCAGAGAAGCTCAAAGAGGGGTAGTCCAGCAGCCACATTTATATACACAGAAAAGAGGAAAGGGAGAAAGGGAAATGGAATGTCTCGTGGTTACACCTTAAATAGAAAGCCAGTCCAGACCAGTCCTTCGTTTGCATTTGGATATCGGTCGTGGCCCAAAGTGGTTTCTAATAACAGAAGTTCAACAAGAGTGCAAGTCTAACTTTTTCCATTACAATTCCCCCCTTTTGATTACATATTAATCACACAGCATATTATATCACAGAAGACACCACAAAAATTGACATCATTAAAAAAAAAGAAAACATCACAAGATGAAAGACACAACGTATCCATCGAGTACGTCAATTCACAAAGATTCAAGACAAACTGTCACAACCGTTGCTGGGAAAAGAGAGGCAGGCTGTTTTTGCTTTTTTTGTGGAATACAGACATTCCAGAAACTCATGGCAAAGCAAAAGTAAGAAAACACCTTAATTTATAAAAAGAAATCATTATCGGAATCAGAGGAATCAGAATCAATCTCCGGAGGTGGTGAAGTGGGAGAGTGTTGGAAACGCTCGGGAGTATGTAAGACAGTGTATTTGACCATTTGGTGTGAAACAGAGCATTCTATGGCTTGTATGGCTAGGCCTCTGAGGCAGGGGCTGACGCAGCATCCACATGTTGCGAGGACAATAAGGGCAATGGCTATAATACTTGTAGTGTCAGTTGATGTACAGTTAAAATCGATGTCCTCCCTATAGCCTGCTGTGATATTTCCACTGGATGTGAGCTGGATGGAGCCCTCCCGCAGCAGCAGGCAGGGCCACAAAAACAAAAGCAGGTAGTGCATGATGAGGTCATGAGTCTCTTGAAGTGATGTGTGTGTGTTCTTTGCACAGGGAGCAGAATTCGTCATACACCACTATGGCGTCAACCCGTTGGTTGCACTCTCCTGTGTTTCTCCTCTTCTCTTTGTCAACCAAGGTCGATGTGTCACCTGTGTCTGTGTGCTTCTGGTGTACTGCAGGCGAGAAGTTGTCAAAGGGTTCGGGAACCTTCCTGCAGTGGCTGGCATGTATCCAAGTGGCCCTTTCGGCAACCTTTACAGCTGTGTGGGTGGTCAACAGGACCTGGAATGGACCTTGCCAGCATCTGGACTGCCAGTGCTTTCATCTCAGCTCCTTTACCACTACCCAGTCTCCTTGCTGCAAGTCATGCAGGGGCTCAGAGGCTGGTGATGGGAGGTCTGACTTTACCTGCTGAGAGATTTGGGAGAGAACAGCAGAGAGATTTTCACAATACTGCAGCACATTATCTTCGCGCAGCGCAGTGGAGGGGAGGGGCCCGTTTACAGGCTCTATCCCTAGAGATAGTGGCCGTCCAAACAGGATCTCAAATGGGCTCATATTACTTCTGGACCTTTTCCTCATTCTCGTATAGGTCAATACTATGGGTAATGCCTGTACCCATGATAGGCCCGTTTCTTCACAGCATTTCGCCAGTTTTGTTTTTAGAGTCCCATTTTCCCTTTCCACCACTCCTGCGCTGGCGGGATGATAAGCGCAGTGTTTCCTTAAGTCAATTCCCAAAAATTCACCAACTTACTCAATGGCAGCATTGACAAAATGGGAGCCGTTGTCGCTGCTTATCGTGGTTGGAATACCCCATCTAGGAATGATTTCTGTCAATAATGCCTTAGCTACTGTGTTACCACTTGGATGTTTAGCCAGGAACGCTTCCACCCATTTTGACCACATGTCTACCATCACTAAGCAATATTTCTTCCCTTCTGCAGGTGTTAATTCAATGAAGTCCATCATCAAATGCTCGAATGGTCTATCTGGTGGAGGGTGTGCAGCTTGTGTGAGTGGTGTTGTTTTACCTGCATTGTGAGTAGCACAAGTCATGCACGACTGACAATATTTTTGGGCATACACAGAGAACCCTTTTGTGAACCAATGATAAGGATGCCAACAGTTAAGGATGTCAACGTCCCCCCTTTCGACACATGATCCAAGCCGTATCAGCTTTGCAAAGTAAGGGAAAAATGTTTGGGAAGACAGGGTTTGCCATCCGGTCCCCACCACACATCGCCTGTCAGCGTGGAACCACAGGTGCGCCATGCTTGTTTCTCCTGCCGAGTAGCAAAGGACTGAAGCGCTGTGAGAGAAAAGGGAACAGAAACAGGATCAGACACAAACTGGGAGCATTCAGGCAATGGAAGCAGTGCTGCAGATTTTGCAGCATCATCCGCTCTGGCATTACCTTGGGAGACAAATTCTGTGCTGTTAGTGTGTGCCTGACATTTACAGACAGCAATTATTTTAGGTAGCAAAATAGCGTCAAGTAAGGCAGTGACCTTGTCATGATGTAGAATAGGTTTGCCATCTGACTTTAGAAATTTCCTGTGTTTTCACAGAGCACCGAAATTATGTACTACGCCAAATGCATACCTGGAGTCTGTGTAAATGGTCACCATCTTACCTTCAGCGAATTTGCATACCTCTATCAGTGCTACAAGTTCAGCTGCTTGAGCATAGAGGTGGGAGGGTAAAGGTTCGGCAAGCAAGGTTTCATGGGGAGAGCAAATGGCATAGCCAACATTGTTGCGACCAGAGTGAGGGTAGCAAGAGGCAGAACCATCGACAAACATGACAAAGTCAGGGTTAAATAAGGGCACTTCCTGGAGGTCAGGACGGCCTGCTGGAGGACAGTTACACAATCATTTTCTTCCCCATCCCCCGGAATAGGCAGGAGAGTAGCAGGGTTTGAAGACAGTGCATCGTTTAACGGTGATGTTGGGCATGTCAAGTAGGACTGTATTGTATCTAAGCCAGCTTGCTGTGGAAAGATGAGAGGTCTTTTGTTCAAGCAGTATCATAGAGACAGTGTGTGGAACAAGGTGAGTGACGTCACTGTAGCCAACAAATTCCTGAAACGCCATCACAGCTTTTTCAGCGGCAGCAACAGCCCTGAGACAGCAGGGGAGGCCTTCTGTGACAGGGTCGAGCTTAGACGAAAAATAAGCAACTGGTCTTAGTTTTCCTCCATGATCCTGTAAAAGGACAGATGCCATACAGCCGTGTCTTTCATCTACAGTCTGCATGAATGGTCGAGTCGGGTCAGGTAGTCCTAGTGTAGGGGCAGTTTGCAATGTCAGTTTGAGTTCCACAAAGGCTCATTCGGCCTCTGGCATCCATACTACCTTGTCATGAGATTGGAGGCCCTTGCCATGAATCATTGCCCCAAAGGAGCTTCCAACACTGCGTAATTTGGAATGAAATTCCTGCAGTATGAACACATGCCTAGGAATGACATTAGCTCCCTTTTTGTGACAGGTTTGGCCAAATTCTGTATTGCTTCCACACATTTGGGAGAGAGAGATTTGCCCTCTGCTGTGATCACATGACCCAGAAATACAATATTTGTTTGAGTAAATTGTAATTTGGACAAACCAATATTGTGTCCTTCCTGTGCTAGGTGTTTCAGCAATACAATCATGTCTGATTCACATTGTTTATGGGAGGGGCTGCAAATCATGAGGTCATCCACGTATTGTAACAAGGCTGTCCCTGGTGTTAGGCAAAGTGGTGCAAAGCTGCGTCGAAGAGCCTCATTGTAAATGATGGCACTTTCTCAATAGCCTTGGCACAATCGCTGTTTTCACATCGTGATCTTTGTTATGTCAATTTTGGTGGGAAACGCCACTTTAAATGCTCTGGTCAGCGTCCGAATGGCATCCCTGAACAGTGCATTTGCTTGGTGGTCCCAATAGACGTGACCACACCTAAGGTCTTCTACTGGAAACTTCCCGGCGATCTTCTGCCAGTCAGTTAGTTTCATTCTGGAGATCAAGTCTTTCAAGTTCAGAGTGGTTGGCCTGAACTCCTTGCATAAAATCTCCAGTTGCTCATCAAACTGTTACCTGAAGCGACAGGATCAGGGAAGTGTTGGGCGGCCGCCGTGACGTCCGTCAATGTCAATGATCAAAACACCAGCATCGGTCCGTCAGGGCCAGCAACTTCCACCATGGGCAAGTTGAGAACTGATCCATGCTGATGTTGGCGGGTTCTGTTGGCAATGGGAAAAAAGCTAGGGGGTTCATCTTCGTCCTTCAGCTCAGTCCGAACGAAGGACCTGGTAATTGGGGCGGAGGCGGGACAGAGGAGTCCGCTGGATACCCAGATGCCCATGGTGTTGATGGTTGGGCAACCGGTCTGGGTTCCGGCGGAGGGTCTTGGGGTTCTGGTGGAGCGGGTTGGTCTGGGGCTTGGTGATGGACCGGTGGGCAGGCGTTGAGGTCAGGATCCAGGTTCAGCACCATCAACTGTCAGCTGTGTTTTCCTATTTTTTTTCTTTTGAACCGGGTAGTTCTTTCTGTAACTTCTTCCTTTCCCGTGTCTCTGCTTCCTTTTTCCACATATTCAAACATTCAGTGTGTTTCTATGTCTTCTAAATCCTTCACTGACACTTTCTCAACTCACATTCTTTTTTCTTTCAGCTTCACTCCTGATTCATTGAGTCTTTTCTTACTCAATGATCCTCCCTCTGGCAATTCAAATTTCTTTACCCATGTTGATAGACAACTCACACTTCTTTCGCCCCACTTATTCCTCATAATATCCATGATCGGGCCCTCAGGAGGTCCAACCTCCTTTGTTTCCTTATTCCCCATCCCGGATGAGGAACCTGTGCACAGCTCTCTTACAACACAGACGTCTCTGTAAGGGATTGGTTCGTTTACGGTACAACTGATCTGAAAGCAATTGTCTTGTTCTAAGTCCCGGACACGAATTTACGAATCCTACTATGGCCACGCCAAGACCCGCCCTACTCTGTCTGTGATTGGCTGGGTTGCATGCAAGTCAACTGGACGCTTTAGAACTCTACCGTACCCTCGCTGTGAGCATTCGAAAGCGTCACGAAAGAGCTTCTACGCTCCTTCAATGCTGTATTTGGCTTTGCGGAGACGTTTCGTTTGGCTGCTAAAGACAAGTTTTTCCTTCCACGTTGACAAGACGCAATGAACCATTCATTTAAGTATATCTGGCCATGGAAGTTGCCGAATTATTTGTTCATTGCCTTGCTGTTGTTTTTTTTAAATATCTGTAACGTTATGTAGCCTATAGGCTACCCTTTTGACCACGTTCTTCAAGAGTGATTTTATGTTTATGTTTATGTTTAGGCATTTAGCAGACGCTTTTGTCCAAAGCGACATACAAAAATTTAACATCAAATTTAATCAAATTGTCATCTAAATTATTATGTGAATTATAAGATAAGAAAAAAGTTCAAAAATCCCAGGGAATAGGAACAGGTGCTAACACTAGTAACCCTCATTGATGTTGCAGGTGTTACATTTTTAACTCCTTTATTATCACAACATTACGAACTTACATCAGTGTAATTTGTACAAGTCTCTTGAGAGATGTTCTCTTTCGCGTAGCTCCTCCAAGCGAAGCGATAGTCCATCACACACATTTCAAAAGCGAGGTAGCCGAATCAAAGATAGGGGTGACGTGTTGTGACGGACCAATCAGAAATAGAGGCGGGCGTGTCTTTTCGGGGTCTTGGCGTGGCCATAGTAGGATTCGCAAATTCGCGTCCCGGACTTAGAAATGGCCCTCGATCGTTATGGACAAATATGATGAACCTGGGTGCGAATTATGTGAAACTTCAAAACTCACCGAGTATCTAAGTCAGTTGTAAATTGAGTTCGTGGAACCCCAGTGGTGATGGTCCGGGGCGTCCGGCAGCCACCCCTCATGTCTCGTAATGCCGAGTAGAGGCTGGAAGTCTCTTCCCATGGTGGCCAGCCACTGCCCGCCTTCGCCCCAGACGATCACTCAAGGGATCCCACTTCTGACACCAAATTGTTGTGGAAACAAAAATATATTGTCTTTGCAAGGTCTCTGGTGAGAATTGAAATAACAGACAAATGAAACCGAGTTGTCTTTCTGGATTTAATTCTTGCAAGAAGGAGCAACGTCATAACAGAGTGCTATGCAGTCTGTCAGAGAAGCTCAAAGAGGGGTAGTCCAGCAGCCACATTTATATACACAGAAAAGAGGAAAGGGAGAAAGGGAAATGGAATGTCTTGTGGTTACAGCTTAGATAGAAAGCCAGTCCAGACCAGTTCTTCGTTTGCGTTTGGCCCAAAGAGGTTTCTAATAACAGAAGCTCAACAAAAGTGCAAGTGCAGGACAAACAGATGGTCTCTAATAGCAGAAGTTCAACAAAAGTGTAAGTCTAAATTTTTCCATTACAGAGCAGGTTCAATAATCCAGGCAAGGAAACATAGGAAAGTTAAATCAGTTCACCTGGACACCACGTTTAATCACTTATCTAAGTGATTTCTTCAGTCTCAACTGACTGCAGGTATCACTCAACCTTATAAATAATACAGCTACATAATTACCGCAACCAACGATCGGTTTCATATGCAAATTGCTGTGACCATTAACTTGAGTTTTGATGGCCATGTGTACTATTCACAGAGGATTGGGGAATAGTTGCAATCACAGCATTGTAAGATGGTGACAAATGTACTCTTAGCCGCCCTCCCCTTTGGTTCAGGGATGGTCGTTCCTGTCGTGTATAAAACACTAATAATGTTCTAAGCTGTTTAAGCAGATAACTGGAAAGTGCACACGGCAGACTTATGACAGTAACGTAGTATATTTATTATTACACTGTAACAACCTAGTTATCCAGAGTAGAGCGGAGCACCAAGAGAACGCCCTGGTGGCGATTCTGCCTTATATACTATTCAGGAACAACCAATAGATGACCTCCACCTTATTCAGTACCAATCACATTGATCTGTGTATATTCAAAACTAATAAAACCACACTGGTTAATATTCTGTGTTGGGAACACCACAGCTCCTCCCCTGTAAATTCAAACTTCATTTTTTTTCTAGGATTCTAACATATCCTTTTTGCTCTTAAGCTCATAACCATGTACAGTATTTCTTCAACAGCAACCATAATTACATTACAGATTTCTTTTTTTTTTCAATAACCAATCTGCATGTCAGTCACAAGTTCAGTCTATCAGGAGGACGTCTGTCTCTCACAGGACGAGTGTTCCTTTCCACAACTGGTGGTGGTGGTTCTACAGGTCGTTCTTCCACAACCTGTGGTTCAGGATGTTCTGACATATCAGTGTCTGCATTGAAATCATCAATCTCCCAAGAAGCTCTATCACAAGAGTCCATTTGAGTCTGATTTGGATTTCCCTTGACACCCAACATCTGGTTCACATGTCTTTTCACACAATTTCCATTTACTTCAACACTGTATGTGACAGGACCCAACACTTCACTTATAACTCCATTCAACCATTTCTCCCCTCCCCTGTAATTTTTTACCAACACGTGTTGACCAACCTTACAAGACCTAACACGGGGAAGATTTGGTTCAGACTTGGTCTGCATTCTCTGAGAGAACTCTGGTTTGATAAGACACAACCTGGTTCGCACCTGTCTTCTCAGAAATAGCTCAGCTGGGGTCTTTCCTGTCTTAGTATGGGGTGTGTTTCTGTACCCAATCAGAAAATTTGCTATGCAGTGCTCAAGCGTCATACCACCAATGGCTCTATTCTTTGCAAGGGATTTCTTAAGATTTTGGACCAATCTTTCAGCTAAACCATTACTTGCAGGATGGTATGCAGGTGACTTGATGTGTTTTACTCCATTTTTAGTCAAAAATGACTCAAACTCTTGCGATACGAACTGAGGTCCGTTATCAGTTACAACCTCTTTAGGCAACCCATAAGCTGCAAATAAATTTCTCATTGTTTCAATTGTCTTAGATGAAGTAGTAGTGGTCATGGGAACTATCTCTGGCCATCTAGCATAGCATCCATCACTACTAAAAACATCTGCTTGTGGTCCTCAGCAAAATCAAGATGTACTCTTTCCCATGGACTCGAAGACCATTTCCATGTATGTATCGGTGCGGTAGCAGGCATACTACGCTGCTGCTGACAAATAGTACACTGATTCACTTCACGTTCAATACTGTCATCTAATGTAGGCCACCAGAATAAACTTCTGGCGAGGGACTTAATTTCAACTATTCCCCAGTGGTGCTCATGTAATTCAGACAATAGCCTGTCTCTTAGTTTATCAGGCACTACCACACGGTAACCCCATAATAAACAATCATCCTCAATGCTAAGCTCTAATTTTCTCTGAAAATAAGGCTTCAGTGACTCATCCTGTACATGTTTAGGCCGTCCAGTTAACACCAACTGTTTAACCACTCTTAACACAGGATCTCTGTCTGTTTTTTTGGCTATTTCTCTAGCAGTAAGAGGTAAGTCTTCCAGGTAAGACACTCTGTAAATTGGGTTTGACACCACATCTACATCAGGCTTCACAGGTAATCTTGATAAAGCGTCAGCATTGCTATGCTGCTCTGACTTCTTGTACTGGATTTCGTATGTATACGTTGCCAAAATTAGAGCCCACCTTTGTAATCTAGCGGCGGCCAGTGTTGGCACACCTGTTTTAGGCCCCAGAATTTTCAACAGTGGCTTGTGGTCTGTCAATAACAAGAATTTCCTTCCATAAAGATACTCATGGAATTCCATAACTCCAAAAACAAGACCCAGTGCCTCCTTTTCCAGTTGAGAGTAATTCTGTTCTGTTTTAGTTAACATTCTGGATGCAAATGCGATAGGTCTCTCACTTCCATCTTTCATTTTGTGGCTGATTACAGCACCAACTCCATAAGGAGAAGCATCACATGCTAGTATGATATGTAACTGCATCAAAATGTACTAACAATTTATCTGACTGAAGAGACTTCTTTGCACTATCAAATGCACTTTGACATTTCTCTGACCATTCCCAAGTTGCATATTTATGCAGCAATGCTGTCATTGGCTGAATCAGAGTAGATAGATTAGGGATAAACTTCCCATAGTAGTTTAACAGAGCTAAGAATGACCTGAGTTCAGTTACATTTTTCGGAACTGGAGCCCTCTGAATAGCATCTGTCTTTTCCTTCATTGGATGTATGCCCATGGCATCAATGACATGCCCTAAGTATGAAACGCTGTTCTGCATGAATGCACACTTCTCTCTTTTAACCCTGAGATTGTAAGTTTCAAGTCTGCTAAGCACCTCTTCCAAGTTAGTCAGGTGCCTTTCTGTATCTTTTCCAGTAATTAAGATGTCATCTAAATAACAGATGACCCCTTCCATGCCCTGAAGAACCTGATCCATAATCTTTTGAAAAATAGCAGGGGCGCTAGCAACACCGTAGGGTAACCTATTGTAGTGATACAACCCTGTGTGTGTGTTGATAGTTAGGTAACGTCTTGAATTGTCCTCTAACAGAACTTGCTGATAAGCCTGCGACAAGTCTAATTTGGTAAACTGCTGACCTCCTGCTAGTTTAGCAAATAAATCTTGGGTTTTGGGTAGTGGATACTGTTCCACATTCAACCATGGATTGATGTTGACCTTGTAGTCTCCACATATTCTCACACTATCATCCTTTTAAGGCACACAAACTATTGGAGCTGCCCACTCACTGTAATTAATGGGTGAGATGACACCTTCAGCTTCCAATTTTGCCAGTTCTCTCTCCCAGGCTTTTCTTAATGCATAAGACACGTTTCTAGGCTTACAGAACTTGGGCACAGCATCTGGAACTACATGTAGTCTGGCTTCAATGCCTTTTAACTTGCCTAGCTCAGGTTTGAACACTGATGCATGTCTGGCACACACATCATCCACTGTATCAGGAGCCACTCTGTTGACTCTTGACCAGTCTACCTGTAATTGACTTATCCAGTCTCTGCCCATTAATGCAGGACCTCTTCCTTTCACGACTAGTAGTTCTAGCTTTTCTGAGCATTCCTTGCATTTCACCTTTGCTGTGAATTTTCCTATCAATGGCAATGATTCCTCACTGTAGGTTTTCAGCACACAATTTGCAGGACTAAGTTTCACATCTTTAACCCTGCGTTTAAGTAGAGTTTCAGATATCACTGACATGGCTGCGCCAGTGTCTACCTCCATTTTCACCCTTATACCATTTACACTGACATACACATAGTAGGGTTTCACAATGTCACCTTTACCCGTGTCCATTGCAAAAAGTTCGGCCCCTCCACTGTCCAATGTCTGACCAGTGTCAATGTTCTGTACAGCATCCACCAGTCGTCTCTGGCACTGCAGAGCTGAGGCTGGATAGGATCTCCATCTGCCCGAAGACTGTGAGCGTTGCTCTGGTCCACGTGCTGGGGAGCGTTGCAAACAAGTCTTCCCTGCTGCTTGATAGCGCTGGAATTTGTACATGTCTCGTGCTTGAGAGCGTGGCAACATTCCAAATGCATGGTCCCTTTCGATGCCTTGCCATAGCTTCCTTCTTTAGGTGAACGGCATGCTTTTGCGATGTGTCCCTTTTTCTTGCACGGGTGACACTCTGCGTCCTTGAACCTGCATTCATCCGGTCTGTGGCCTTTTCCATTGCAGCGATAGCAGGGCTTTCCGTTAGCTGTAGACTTTACCGTAGCCTCTCTATGCTTTATGTTAGCCTTCTTTTCCACCACATTAGCTTTATAGCCTTTCTGTGCAAACTGTTGCGCACTGTTGCCTTTTGTTACCTCAAAAGAAAGCGCCATTTCAACTGCGAGCTGTAACGTTGTCTTTTGTGTGAGCAGCATTAAGTAACCGATCTCTTAGCTCACTGCTCTTAACTCTACAGACAAACCTATCACGCAGTGCTTCATCTAAAAATGTTCCAAATTTGCATGTGGCTGCTAACTTTCTCAAACTTGCAATGTACTCACTTATTGTTTCGTTTTCCTTTTGGTTTCTTCCGTGAAACTTGCATCTCTCGGCAATAAAGTTGGTTTTCGGGATGTAGTGCTTTTCTAGCATTCCCACCAGTACTTCATATGTTTTACCCGATGGCTTATCTGGCGCGCACAAATCCATCAGCAAGCTATGCGCCCTTTTTCCTACCACCGTAAGAAATACCGCTTTGGTTTTCTCATCTCGAGTGTCCAATCCATTTGCTGCGAAGTACTGCTCTAACCACTGGCAATAACTATCAAAACTTTCCTCACTTTCCTCGAAGTGGAAATCTTCTGGCTTACCGAATGCCATCTTCTGTTCGACGGTCCTTTCACTCACCGAACGTCTCTCTGGTTATTCGTCCTTGACTTCTGCCTCGCTAGAGCTGCTTGACATGCCAACTCTGTGACTTCCAACTTAAACATCCCATCCTCGTCGCCAAACTGTCGTGTATAAAACACTAATAATGTTCTAAGCTGTTTAAGCAGATAACTGGAAAGTGCGCACGACAGACTTATGACAGTAACGTAATATATTTATTATTACACTGTAACAACCTAGCTATCCAGAGTAGAGCGGAGTACCAAGAGAACGCCCTGGTGGCGATTCTGCCTTATATACTATTCAGGAACAACCAATAGATGACCTCCACCTTATTCAGTACCAATCACATTGATCTGTGTATATTCAAAACTAATAAAACCACACTGGTTAATATTCTGTGTTGGGAACACTACAGCTCCCTTGTCACATGGATGGCCTTTTTGACTGCCCATTCAATCCAGCGTTCCTCCTTATCAAGGATGTGCACATCCTCATCCCTGAAAGAGTGGCCACTGGCCTGTAGATTGGTTCAGACCGTATAGTTCTGGTCTGATGCGTTGTCTCTCATGTGTTGTGCCATACTCCATCCTGTACAAGTCACAGCACTCCTCCCAGCACTTTACAGCATGCACTACATTGCTCCGTTTGTGCCGGGTGACCTGATCCTTGGGGTGGACCAATTTCTGGCGCAGCGTGTTTTAGAGTTTGAAAGCAACTGAGACGAGTTGTTTGGAAAATACGCGTCTCAACTGTTCCGACACCCCAACCACACATGGAATCACCACTGGTTTATGCTTAGACAGCTATTGTCTTTCTCTCTTCGATTGGCTGTTTCACTGTTGGGTTGTCTTCCTGGCTTTGACAAACGCCCAGTTAGGATAACCACGGCCTGTTTAATGTGGGATTTCTCCCCTTCCACAGCTGATGTGTCGATTGGGATGTTGTCAGCTCTGTATAGCGTCCTGATGACTCCTAGTTTTTGCTCCAGTGGATAATGAGAGTCAAACCTTAAGTACTGTATGTGTTGGTTTAGGGTAAAAAACAATCAAATGTCCCACATCACCAATTGCAAGTTCGTAGTTTAAGAATGCTAACCTGTCACTTTTCAAATCCTCCCTGGTGAACTTGATGTGATTGTTCACTGAGTTAATATTAGATTACATTACAGTCATTTTAGCCGATGCTATCATCCCAAGCGACTTACAAAAAGTGCATTTAATGTAGGAAATCAGGAGAACTACTAGTAATCAGAGATAATAAGTTCATCTTCTCTCTAAACAAGCATCTAATCAAAACCGGTGCTAAAATAAAAGCACAAGAAAGACTATTTTTTTAAACGAGTGAATACAATACGTAAGTGCTAAGAGCAAGTAACAGGGTAGTAGTTCTTGAAGAGGTGAGTTTTCAACCTGCGCATCAACTCCGCTGTCCTGACATCAGTCGGGAGTTCATTCCACCACTGTGGGCAGGGACAGAAAAGAGCCATGACCGGGTCGATCGGCAGCAGGGACCTCTGACTGACAGGGCAACCAGGTGTCCCGAAGCAGCAGAGCGAAGTGGACGGGCGGGGGTGTAGGGCTTGACCATGGCATGGAGATAGGAAGGAGCTGTTCCTTTCACTGCCCTGTAGGCTAGCAGCAGAGTCTTAAACTGAATGCGAGCAGCTACTGGGAGCCATTGTGGGGACATGAGAAGGGAAGTTGTGTGGGAGAACTTAGGGCAGTTGAACACCAGACGAGCTGTAGCTTTCTGAACAAGCTCCAGAGGTCTGATGGCTGACGCCGGGGTGCCAGCAAGGAGGGAATTGCCATAGTCCAGCCGGGAGATGACCAGAGCCTGGATGAGCACCTGTGCCATCTCGTCGGTGAGGAATGGGCGAACCCTCCTGATGTTATATTAGAGGATAAATCTGTAGGAGCGAGCAACCGATGCAACGTTTGCAGCAAAAGACAGGTGGTCGTCCAGGATCACACCCAGATTCCTCACAGTCCAAGTTGGTGTGACCACGGTGTTGTCAATGGTGATGGCCAGGTTTCGTTGCGGGCAACCTTTCCCCGGGAAGAACATCAGCTCTCTCTTGTCCAGATTGAGCTTCAGGTGGTTTGTCACCATCCACTCCGAGATGTCAGTCAAGCACGCAGCAATGTGTATCTCTACTTGTGTGTCAGAGGGAGGAAAGGACAAGATCAGCTGGGTGTCATCGGCATAACAATGGTAAGAGAAGTCAGTGAAGCACCCAGCAATGTCAGTCAAGCACGCAGCAATGTGTGTCTCTACTTGTGTGTCAGAGGGAGGGAAGGACAAGATCAGCTGGGTGTCATCGGCATAACAATGGTAAGAGAAGTCATGCAAGAGAATAACAGAACGCAGGGATGTCGTGTACAGGGAGAACAGGAGAGGACCACTTAACATCCAATTGGCCAAAGAGGTAAACTGAAACTAGGCCTATTGCCCAGAAACTGGTCACTTATGTAAAACTCTATCAAGCCTCACACAAAACTGCAAACAGCAAGTTACCAAGGAATATAAGCCAAAAGGACAACTAAGTCAAAACAGTTAGGCAACAAGAAATATTTTAAGAACACACTAGGTGAAAAACAGCTACAGCTAGAATAAGACAGCTACAGCTAGAATAAGATCCCACTAGTTCCCACTACGAACCAGCAGCAGATCTATAGAGAAAAGGACTAATACTCAAGCAGCTGGAATGAGGCTAATAGCAACTTGTTAAGCAAGAAAAGATGAGACTCACTCTATTCTAGATGAACCAGCAATTCAGAATCACTCAAGAAGTTAAAATGCACACTGGATTGAAACTGAACCAGGCCAGACTTATAAATCCCCGTGATGTTCTGGTCACACCCTGGCCACTTAACATCCAATTGGCCAAAGAGGTCAACTGAAACTAGGCCTATTGCCCAGAAATTGGTCACCTATGTAAAACTCTATCAAACCTCACACAAAACTATTAAAACTGCAAACAGCAAGTTACCAAGGAATATATTAATAAGCAAAAAGGATAACCAAGTCAAAACAGCTAGGCAACAAGAAATATTTAAGGACACACTGAAAAACAGCTACAGCGAGAATAAGACCCCAGTAATTCCCACTAGGAACCAGCAGCAGATCTATAGAGAAAAGGACTAATACTCAAGAAGCTGGAATAAGACTGATAGCAACTTCTTAAGCAAGAAACACGTTCTCTATTCTAGATGAACCAGCAATTCAGAACAACTCCAGAAGTTAAAATGCACACAGGATTGAAACTGAACCAGGCCAGACTTATAAATCCCTTTGATGTTCTGGTCACACCCTGGCCACTTAACACCCATTAGTGCTGTGCCCTCACATGGTACTGATGGAAACTATAAAATCCGCTGTGACAACCCCTGAAAAACAGGGAAGAAGCTGAAAGAAGAAAAATAAGAAGAGGGCTAGGGCCCTTAGTTCCAGTGAAGGGAAATCTAATGCTATAGCATACAATCACATTCTACAGAGTTGGATGCACCAACTCCAACAGTTTGAGGAAGGCCCTTTCCTGTTTCAAAAAGACAATGCTGCCTGCACAAAGCAAGGTCCATAAAGACATTGTATGCAGAGTTCGGTGTGGAAGAACTTGACTGGCCAGCGCAAAGCCCTGAGCTCAACCCCATCAAAAACCTTTGGAATGAATTGGAATGCCGACTGCAAGCCAGGCTTTCTCGCTCAACATCAGTGCCCGACCTCACTAAAGCTTTTGTGGCCGAGTGGCAGCGAATCCCCAAAACCATGTTTTAAAATCTAGTGGAAAGCCTTCCCAGATGAGTAGAGGCTGTTTACATGGCAAAGGGGGAATGAACTCCATATTAATGTCAATGGTTTTGGTATAAGATTTTCAACAAGATAAGTGTGACGTTCAAATGGCCATATATACATTTGGACAGGTAGTGTATATTCCAAATTACACCATCTTCTTTCCCCATTGCCAGAGTGCGAACTATGAAGGAGCCACAGGGATCTTGGCTCCTCATGGCTCCCTTGAAACAACGCTTCACCATCGTTAAGCCCACTGAGGCAAATTTGTAATATGTGTTAATAATAAATCAAACTTATATAGCGATTTTCTAACACTCAAAGTCGCTTTACAATAAACGGCGGTGAAACAAGACAAAAGTTAAACATAACACAGACATACAGCAGTGGATGGGAAGGGGGGGGGGTTCGAGAAGGAGACGCGGCAACCACACACGACGCCAGCAGTACTCCGACTTAAACAGATACAAAAGGGAAAGAAAAACAAAAAAGAAAAGTACTGTAGATGTTGATTTTCTTTAGGGGTTTACTCCCGTAGCCTATTCCTCTCCCGAGGTATCCACTAGGCATGTCTGTGAATATTCTAATTCATCCAGGTCATGGATATCCAAAGGAGTTGAATCAAGTGCAACTGGTCTTCGTATATATCCGTGAAGACGTTTCGCCTCTCATCCAAGAGGCTTCATCAGTTCGTGCCTTTCTGACTAGACCAAGCTAGTCTGACTGGCTGGTGATGAGACTCAGAATGTATCCTCTAGGAGTCGTTGTCAGAGCTATTGATATGCGTGGCTGTTTGTGTCCCGATGTTTACCAACGCCCGTCGCTAACAGAGCCATAGATATGAGTGGCTGTTTTGTGTACCGATGTTTGGCCGCGCCCGCCGTTATCGGAGCTATTGATATGCGTGGCTCTCCTGTGCTCCGATGTCCAGCCGCGCCCGTGGCCATCGGAGCTATTGATTTGCATTTGTTTAGCAGCTACGGCACTGACCTATACATAGGAGAAACCAGACAACCACTACACAAACGGATGGCCCAACACAGACGGCCAAAGTCCTCAGAACAAGACTCAGCAGTCTATCTACACCTAAAGGAGAAGACACACTCCTTCGAGGACAGCAACGTACATATTTTGGACAGAGAAGATAGATGGTTTGAAAGAGGGGTGAAGGAAGCTAACGACGGGTGCGGCAAAACATCGGTACACAAAAGAGCCACCCATATCTATGGCTCTGTTAGCGACGGGCGTTGGTAAACATCGGGACACAAAGAGCCACGCATATCAGTAGCTCTGACAACGACTCCTAGAGGATACATTCTGAGTCTCATCACCAGCCAGTCAGACTAGCTTGGTCTAGTCAGAAAGGCATGAGCGGATGAAGCCTCTTGGATGAGAGGCGAAACGTCTTCACGGATATATACCAAGTCCAGTTGCACTTGATTCAACTCCTTTGGATATCCACTAGGCAGTGGCACTATTTAACCCATAGCGGGGGTTCGTGGGCATCTGGGAATATCCACACACCGGTGGGGCTGGGTACCGCACGTGTAGGGGCCAGACCTCCTCCGAGTCCCTTGTAGTTCAGCCAGGGTCCAAGGTGTACCCAGTCAACATGTGTCGCCACGAGGAGGCACTACATAGGGCTTGCTGTTGGAGAGGCTATATACTGGCAGGGAGAGACATACTTGCCCAGCTCTCCTGTTTGCATTTCTGCTAGCCAGTGGTGAAGGTTGGGAGTGAGAAGTGATAGGCACAGAACACTACACCAACACACTAGACGCTTCACAACAACCCGATTTCTTACAGAAGACTGTCACACACACAATGTGATAATGTGCTATACAAATAAAATTGACAAACAAAATTTCAAGTTTCACTACTGGATGTTTCCTCAACATAATGCACATTAAGACTCATAGTTAACTTTACATTGCAGTCATTTATCTGACACTTTTATCTAATGTGACTTACAATACGTTCATTTAACGTAGGAAATCAGTGGGGAGTTCATTCCACCACTGTGGGGCCAGGACAGAAAAGATCCGTGTCCGGGTCGATTGGCAGCAGGGGCCTCTGAGCGAAAGGGCAACCAGGTGTCCCGAAGCAGCAGAGCCAAGTGGTTGGGCGGGGGTGTAGGGCTTGACCACGTCTTGGAGATAGGAAGGAGCTTTTCCTTTCACTGCCCTGTGGGCTAGCACCAGAGTCTTAAACTGGATGCGGGCAGCTACTGGGAGCCAGTGTAGGGAAATGAGAAGGGGAGTTATGTGGGAGAATTTATGACGGTTGAACACCAGACGAGCTGTAGCTTTCTTAACAGGCTCCAGAGGTCTGATGGCCGACGCCGGGGCGCCAGCAAGGAGGGAGTTGTGGTAGTCCAACCGGGAGATGACCAGAGTCTGGATGAGCAACTGTGCCATCTCGTCGGTAAGGAATGGGCGAATCCTCCTGATGTAATAGAGGAGAAATCTGCAGGACCAAGCAACCGATGCAACGTTTGCAGCAAACAATAGTTGGTTGTCCAGGATCACACCCAGATTCCTCACAGTCCGAGTTAGCGTCACCACGGTGTTGTCAATGGTGATGGCCAGGTCTCGGTGCGGGCAACCTTTCCCCAGGAGGAACATCAGCTCTGATTTGTCCAGATTGAGCTTCAGGTGGTGTGTCGCCATCTACTCCAAGATGCCAGTCAAGCACGCAGCAATGCATGTCTCTACTTGTGTCAGAGGGAGGGAAGGACAAGATCAGCTGGGTGTCATCGGCATAACAATGGTAAGATAAGTCATGCGAGTGAATAACAGAACGCAGAGATGTCGTGTACATGGAGAACAGAAGAGGACCCAGAACCGGACCTTGTGGAATGCCTGTAGTCAGTCTGCGAGGCTCCGACACAGGTCCCCTCCATGTCACCTAGTAGGAGTGGCCCGTCAGGTAGGATGCAAACATTGAGAGTGCAGAGCCAGTGACACCCAGCCCCTCGGGGGTAGAGAGGATGATCTGGTGGTTCACTGTGTTGAACACAGCTGACAGGTCCAGGAGTATCAGGACAGAGAGAGAGAGTTTGCTCTCGCAGCGTGCAGCAATTCTGTCACTTCAAGGAGGGCCGTCTCTGTCGAGTGACCCACCTTGAACCCAGACTGGTTGGGGTCCAGGAGGTTGTTCTGGTGGAGGTACAAATAAAGTTGGTTAAACAGCATGTTCGAGAGTTTTGGATAGAAAGGTTAGAAGGGAAACCGGTCTGTAGTTTTTGACGTTAGAGGGGTTAAGTGATGGTTTCTTGGGAACGGGGGTGACTCTAGCAGTCTTGAAGGCAGATGGAAAGCATCCTGCCTGGAGGGAGGTGTTGATGAAATGGGTTAGAAAGGGAAGGAGTTCAGGTGCTATAGACTGAAGAAGAAGGGGGGGGGGACTGGGTTAAGGGAGCCTGTGATAGGGCGACTGGATGTGATGAGGTTGAGGACCTCATCGGGGGAGAGGGGAGCGAGGTGGGCTAGTGCAAGGAGCGCTAACCAGGTGATGAGAAAAGGAGGATCTGATGTCGTTTACCTTCTAGTTAAACAAGTTAGCGAAGTCATCAGGGAGAAGGGAGGAAGTAGGAGGAGGAGGTGGGGGTTGAAGTGTAGAGAAGGTTTCAAAGAGTTTCTTAGGATTAGAGGCAGAAGATTGGATTTTAGAGCGATAGAAGGCAACTTTAGCAGCAGAGAGGGAGGAGGAGATAGTGGAAAGAAGAGATTGGCAATTAAGAAGGTCCTCTGGGAGTTTGCCATTTCTCCGTTGGCGCTCTGCCACTCTTAGGTGCCATCTGTCAGTACGTACTGAGTTGGTAAGCCAAGGGGCAGGTGGAGTTGGGCGTGCAGGCCTGAGGGTGAGAGGACAGATATTGTCCAGAGAAGAGGAGAGGGTAGAGAGAAGAAGATCAGTAGCAGTGTCAGGGGGTAGGAGAGAGAAAGATTCAGGTGTAGGGAGGATAGAGGTAACAGAGGAAGAAAGATCAGTGGTGGAGAGAGAGCGGCGGTGTTCTACGTGTGGAAACCATGTGGGTAGGGGGAGGGGCTGAGGGGGGAGAAGAGAGGGAGAGAGAGTAGGAAATGAAATAGTGGTCAGAGAGCTGGAGGGGAGTAACAGAGAGATTGGAAATAGGACAGTGTCTAGTAAAGATAAGGTCCAGCTGGTTGCCGGCCTTGTGGGTAGGAGGAGAGGGTGAGAGGTGAAGGTCAAAGGGGGAGAGGAAAGAGAAGATGCTCTAGCTTGTCAGTGTGGATGTTGAAGTCACCGAGAAGGATAAGTGCAGAGTCATCATCTGGGAAGTGTGAGATACACTCACCGGCCACTTTATTAGGCACACCTGTCCAACTGCTCGTTAACGCAAATTTCTAATCAGCCAATCACATGGCAGCAACTCAATGCATTTAGGCATGTAGACATGGTCAAGACGATCTGCTGCAGTTCAAACCGAGCATCAGAATGGGGAAGAAAGGTGATTTAAGTGACTTTGAACGTGGCATGGTTGTTGGTGCCAGACGGGCTGGTCTGAGTATTTCAGAAACTGCTGATCTACTGGGATTTTCACGCACAACCATCTCTAGGGTTTACAGAGAATGGTCCGAAAAAGAGAAAATATCCAGTGAGCGGCAGTTCTGTGGGCGAAAATGCCTTGTTGATGCCAGAGGTCAGAGGAGAATGGCCAGACTGGTTCGAGCTGATAGAAAGGCAACAGTAACTCAAATAACCACTCATTACAACCGAGGTATGCAGAAGAGCATCTCTGAACGCACAACACGTCGAACCTTGAGGCAGATGGGCTACAGCAGCAGAAGACCACACCGGGTGCCACTCCTGTCAGCTAAGAACAGGAAACTGAGGCTACAATTCGCACAGGCTCACCAAAATTGGACAATAGAAGATTGGAAAAACGTTGCCTGGTCTGATGAGTCTCGATTTCTGCTGCGACATTCGGATGGTAGGGTCAGAGTTTGGCGTCAACAACATGAAAGCATGGATCCATCCTGCCTTGTATCAACGGTTCAGGCTGCTGGTGGTGGTGTAATGGTGTGGGGGGTATTTTCTTGGCACACTTTGGGCCCCTTAGTACCAATTGAGCATCGTGTCAATGCCACAGCCTACCTGAGTATTGTTGCTGACCATGTCCATCCCTTTACGACCACAGTGTTCCCATCTTCTGATGGCTACTTCCAGCAGGATAACGCGCCATGTCATAAAGCTCGAATCATCTCAGACTGGTTTCTTGAACATGACAATGAGTTCACTGTACTCAAATGGCCTCCACAGTCAACAGATGTCAATCCAATAGAGCACCTTTGGGATGTGGTGGACTGGGAGATTCGCATCATGGATGTGCAGCCGACAAATCTGCAGCAACTGCGTGATGCTATCATGTCAATATGGACCAAACTCGCTGAGGAATGTTTCCAGTACCTTGTTGAATCTATGCCACGAAGGATTAAGGCAGTTCTGAAGGCAAAAGGGGGTCCAACCCGGTACTAGCAAGGTGTACCTAATAAAGTGGCCAGTGAGTGTAAGTGTGTCAGGCTCCTCCAGAAACTCACCAAGGGGGCCTGGTGGGCGGTACACAACCACAATTGTGAGTTTGACTGGATAAGAGACATTAACAGCATGAAATTCAAAACAGGGTGGAGAAAATTGTGGAACTGAAACAAGAGAGTATTTCCATTACCGGGAGATTAGCAGGCCAGTACCACCACCTCGCCTCCCAGCCTTGGGAGTGTGAGAAAAAGAGTACACATCTGACAGAGCTGCGGGTGTGGTAGTGTTTTCTGACATGATCCAGGTCTGTTAGAGCAAGAAAGTTGAGGGAGAGCACGGATGCGTAGCCTGAGATAAACTGAGCTTTCGGCACCACGGACTAGCAATTCCAGAGCCCTCCCGTCACCACTTGCTCAACGTGAGTAGAGAGAGTCGGATAGATGAGATTGGTAGGGTCACAGCACCTAGGAGTGAACCATCGTCTATGCCAGCCCCGGGAAGAGGAAAGGACAGGAATGTGAAAAAAACACAGCCTATACTAGGTACACAAAATACAGATGACTGACCGGATCTAAAAAGAGCAGTCCTTGCTTGACGAAGTCTTGGCTTGAAAAAGTCACGCTTGCCTTTGTTCACTCTAGCCTTTGTTCAGCCTAGACCTGTTTGCCCGACGCTTCCAAGTAGCAGCAGTGATTTAAAGAACACTGATTGCTAATTGTCTGCCAGGAGTGCAGGTCACACCCTGGCCACTTAACATCCAATTGGCCAAAGAGATAAAGTATGCCTATTGCCCAGAAACTGGTCACTTATGTAAAACTCTATCAAACTTCACACACAACTATTAAAACTGCGAACAGCAAGTTACCAAGGTATATATTTACAAGCTAAAAGCATAACTAAGTCAAAAAAGCTACGCAACAAGAAATATTTAAGGACACACTAGGTGAAAAACATCTACAGCTGAAATCAGCCAGCTACAGCTAGAATAAGATCCCACTAGTTCCCACTAGGAACCAGCAGCAGATCTATAGAGAAAAGGACTAATACTCAGGCAGCTGGAATAAGACTAATAGCAACTTGTTAAGCAAGAAAGATGATACTTACTCTGTTCTAGATGAACCAGCAATTCAGAATTCCTCCAGAAGTTAAAATGCACACTTATGTCATAATGTTGTTTACAGTCTTGTACCTTTGACTTTATTTCAAGCAACCAGAATTTCTTCAACTGAGTTACTATACAGAAATGGAGATTTGCCTGACTATGTCGAACACCATACAAATCTTGTACTATGAACTTGATCTGCTGGGGTTCTGCCTGTGCCTATGCCTACCTATCTGTCTAGGATATCTTCTTTTCCAGCACATCCTACCACCTGGTCCATGCTCCCTGCTACTGCATGCCCACCATCTTGCTGGTCCTTTCCTCCTCGACTCCTGCGCCCACACCTCCTCCAGGACTAGATGGTGTCTGTCCTTGCCATGGGCCTTATCAAAGCGAGGTTATGGGATGGCTCCCAGCCTTACCCATCCAGTTGCCACTGTGACCACCAAAGCCCTGTGTTTCAGCTGAGCTTCTTCCATCTCCAGACCTCCCTGGGATCTTCACTTCGTTCCTGTCTGCACAATAATACTTTCTGACACCACTCTAGTGTCCTCGGAGTCCCAATAGAGCAGGGCCTCTCTTTTGTGCGAGAAACCCTGAACTTATTGAAGCTGTTGAAAGGGAGCTGGAGTTTATTGTCCCTCCCATACTGTGGTGCACTGCTAAGGCTGCATGGCAGACCCAGCCATCTCCAGAGGTAGCTACTGTTCTTCCTGTCCAAGGTCTCCACTGTTGACAGGTTTACCTCGTACACCAGCAGAGGCCAGAAGACGAGGTAAAATGATTGGTAAATCCAAGCCAGGTAGCCTAGACTTGTCTACTGTGGTGAGCCAAGTGTCAAGCTCCTTGATGGTTATGTGGATTGTCGCTGCATCCCTGAAGCTACAGTCAAAGACCTTGCCTAGACCCTTGACTGGTTTCTCAGTGATGGATGGGATCGCAATGCCATCCTAAAAGAAGTAAAACTTGTCCACCACTTTCCCCCTCTTCAACACCATGGCTCTGGATTTGGATGGTTTAAAACTCACCTTCACCCAGGAGATTAGCTTCTCCAGTCCCTGGAGGATCCACCTACCACCAGACACTGATGTGATGATAGTGAGGTCATCCATAAAGGCTCTGGTTGGGGGGGGGGGCTGCCGAATACCAGACTTGAACAGAGGGCCCCTGCACTCAGTTGCAGCTGCATGGCAAAGGCATAATCCACATAATCCCCTTCTGGAGCTGATGCCAGTCAGATGTTGTATTCTCAGAAGTGACACTCAGCTTGAAGTTCCTGTAGTAGTTCAGGATGAGGTCCTTGATTTTACTCTGTACATGGTGTCGGTCCAGGATAGTCTTGACCAGCTTGTGGGGTATTTAGCCGAATGCATTAGCAAGGTCCTTGGTGCACTTCCCTGATCAGCTAGGGTGACAACTCCAGTGTGTTCTAGGCACCCTGGAACTTGAGGAATGCCACCTTTCTGTACAAAAATGTCAATGTAGGCATTCTTTTGGAGGAAGTCTCATCTTTCTGGATAGGACACTGTAGATTGTCTTCCCCTCCACACTGAGAAGCGAGATGGCTCTGAAAGTTTCCAGCTTGTTTGAGTTCTCTTCCTTTGATATCCAGACTCTTGTCTGCCTGCCTCTACTGGTCCACTACAGTTTGCATCGCCTTTGCTGGACTGGGTTGAGTAGAAGAAGACAGACAAGAAAACGTCAGGACTGTCGAAGTCCTCAGATGCCTTTCCTCTACAAATAAAGTGTATTCCAGTGACTTGCAGTAACGTTAACGCAACAAAACAGGTCATTGGCCTACCATTACTACGTTAACAGTTATTAGCAACACAACTTTAGCAAAATTGAACCAAGGTACACTACCGTTCAAAAGTTTGGGATCACCCAAACAATTTCGTGTTTTCCATGAAAAGTCACACTTATTCACCACCATATGTTGTGAAATGAATAGAAAATAGAGTCAAGACATTGACAAGGTTAGAAATAATGATTTGTATTTGAAATAAGATTTTTTTTACATCAAACTTTGCTTTCGTCAAAGAATCCTCCATTTGCAGCAATTACAGCATTGCAGACCTTTGGCATTCTAGCTGTTAATTTGTTGAGGTAATCTGGAGAAATTGCACCCCACGCTTCCAGAAGCAGCTCCCACAAGTTGGATTGGTTGGATGGGCACTTCTTTGAGCAGATTGAGTTTCTGGAGCATCACATTTGTGGGGTCAATTAAACGCTCAAAATGGCCAGAAAAAGAGAACTTTCATCTGAAACTCGACAGTCTATTCTTGTTCTTAGAAATGAAGGCTATTCCATGCGAGAAATTGCTAAGAAACTGAAGATTTCCTACACCGGTGTGTACTACTCCCTTCAGAGGACAGCACAAACAGGCTCTAACAGGTACTATTTAATGAAGATGCCAGTTGGGGACCTGTGAGGCGTCTGTTTCTCAAACTAGAGACTCTAATGTACTTATCTTCTTGCTCAGTTGTGCAACGCGGCCTCCCACTTCTTTTTCTACTCTGGTTAGAGACTGTTTGTGCTGTCCTCTGAAGGGAGTAGTACACACCGGTGTAGGAAATCTTCAATTTCTTAGCAATTTCTCGCATGGAATAGCCTTCATTTCTAAGAACAAGAATAGACTGTCGAGTTTCAGATGAAAGTTCTCTGTTTCTGGCCATTTTGAGCATTTAATTGACCCCACAAATGTGATGCTCCAGAAACTCAATCTGCTCAAAGAAGTGCCCATCCAACCAATCCAACTTGTGGGAGCTGCTTCTGGAAGCGTGGGGTGCAATTTCTCCAGATTACCTCAACAAATTAACAGCTAGAATGCCAAAGGTCTGCAATGCTGTAATTGCTGCAAATGGAGGATTCTTTGACGAAAGCAAAGTTTGATGTAAAAAAAATCTTATTTCAAATACAAATCATTATTTCTAACCTTGTCAATGTCTTGACTCTATTTTCTATTCATTTCACAACATATGGTGGTGAATAAGTGTGACTTTTCATGGAAAACACAAAATTGTTTGGGTGATCCCAAACTTTTGAACGGTAGTGTACGTTAGCTTCTAAGCTAGTTCAACTCAAACTTGAACATTGAACAAAATTACTTTGTTGCTTGCAAACATTGTTAGTTATATATGCATAGGAATCAATAATTACGTTATTTAACATTAGTTGTTCCAAGTTAAAACGAGCGATGTAACATTATGGCTGATCAGCCTGTTAGCTGAGGCCTAACGCTAACTTACCTGTTATGGAGTGATCACTGCAAAGGCGGACATTTTTAAGTAGTTCCTCGCTCCAATCGCTTCTTCTGATTGCTTGCAACCAAAGACGTCTCCGGTTAGCCTTAAAAGGGATGCAAGTTGACGGAATTTGGTTAAACGAGCGTTTTGTTTTGTTTGTCAAAACGATTCTGGCAACTGACTGCACAACACGGCATGATGATACCGGCCACTTCCTTGCTGCAGCCGACATGCGCAGTAGAACCTGCGTGACAGAGTGAGGTAGACTGACAATTCCCCTATAGGTGTGACCATTAACTAGAGTTTCGATGGCCATATGTACTATTCACAGAGGATTAGGGAATAGTTGCAATCACAACATTGTAAGATTGTGACATATGTACTCTTAGCCCTCCGGTTCAGGGATTGTCATTCCCTTTTAACATAGATGGCCCGTTAACTCCCCGTTTAGACCATCCCTGCCAAGGATGTGCACATCATCCATTTCAGGGATGAGGATCTGTCATTTCATTGTCCTGTTGTAATAGCTTCAGTCAATCTATTACCCTTTTTTTGTGTAACCACTGCCTGGATCTCATTTCAGGAGCTCATAGTATTCATGTCGCTAAGTAACGTCATTACTTTCTCATGATTGTCTGGTTTAATAAAACGGTGCATCTGCTTTGTGCGCCAGAAGGATGATGATGTTATCATCCTTACTATGAATCATGAGCACATTCCTCTCATCTCTGCTGATGTTGGACGACACCACATTCATATTGCTGATGCAGACTGAAACCTTCATCCGCAGTTGCTCCGTTTCCGGTTTCCATGATGCTGTTGTTACAGATCACCGATTCCGTGGCTGTGATCAGTTCTACTTGCGGGATTTGCCTCGGAGTGACAGCAAAATGCAACCCTTTAGCAACGATTTCTTTCTCCACTTGTATGAGTTGTCTGTTGGACAGATTCGTCAACCACTTGTCCACATCAGCAGCATGTGTCTGGAGTCCGTCTCTCTCTGTCTGCTGTTGAGGGCACCGTCTGTAGGTCGAACAACTTCTGCTGCCTGTTTTTTTTTTTTGTCTGTCAAGTGCTGGGAGGATTGCTGCGACTTGTACATCAGGGAAACCAAACCGACACTGAAAAGGGTGGCACAAAACAGAAAAGCTAACATGTCAGGCCAGGACTCCGCAGTCTACACCCATCTACAGACCAGTGGCCACCTTTTAGAGGATGAGGATGTGTACATCCTTCATAGAGAGGAACGCTGGTTTCAACGGGGAGTCATAGAGGCCATCTATGTGAAGAGGGAATGACCATCCCTGAACCGGGGGGGGGGGGTGCTAAGAGTACATCTGTCACCATCTTACAATGCTGTGATTACAACCATTCCCCATCCTCTGAATAGTACACATGGCCATTGTAAGTCTAGTTAATGTTCACGTCAATTTGCATATGAAACCAATTTTTGGTTTCGGTCGTTATGCCACTGTGCTGTTTATAAGGTTGGGGATACCTGCAGTCAGTTGAGACTGACGAAGTCACTTGGATAAGTGATGAAATGTTTCTCTCTGTAATCGTTGTGTACAGATGAACTTATTCAACTTTCTGGGATTTATTATTATAATTGTATTTATTTAGTTGTTCCAACACTGGCGAACAGGAGAATATTTCCACGTCATTGCACCATGAACTGTCAACAAAGAAGCATGCACCACCTCCCTTTACCTTTCCAGTAAGCATGTGATGCAGAGTTTTTCAGTCCTATCTGGTGTATTAGGGCCCAGCCAAGTCTCTAAAGCAGAACATAGAACAGTCTTTCATGTCCCTTTGAGAACTGATTCAGCAAGGAAGTCCACCCAGCTTGTTGTTGAGGAACTAGACTTTAGAAAGCAGTATGTTGGGTATCGGGGGCTGGGTTAGGATGCTGTCGTAGCCTCGCCAGGGCGCCACCTCATTTACCTCGCCTGTGGCTGTGCTGCCTGCGGCCATTACTCCATTGTGGTACCTATTTGTTGCAGGCAATCTCTCTCGGTAATTCCCGCAACTTCCAGCTGTTGGGATCATCTAATCTTATGTCTAGCAATGTCTGGTGATCTTAGGTAATGGTGCAAGACACGTTTTGTGCAACAAAAGCGAAATATAATATGAAAAACAACAAGGTGAGAACAGCTCGTTGCGAGTTACCATAATATGGCGTCATCTTCAATATCATCTCATCAGTCTCCCATCTCATCGTCTGTATTATGCAAACATATTGAATTTAAAGGTAACATCTACATCATGTTACCTGAAATGGTTATTAAATCTTTAATTTAATTGGTTTTGGTTTTTTTGGTAATTTTTCTGGGGGTTAAATTATATCGCCCATCTTTGTGAGTGCAAGTAATGGTCAGGACAATATTGCCCTAGCCGAAACCATGTATGTTTTTTTTGGAAATGCAACTGTTTAAGTTGAGCTTTGATTTGTCAGGGTTTTTTTATTTGAATAAATAAATTGAAAGTTGGTTTACTTTCTCCAGGATCTTTGTTCACATTGTACTTGCACATTTTAGTGTTTAAATGATAATGAAGCCCATGCGGAATGAGTTTCACTGCATTCACCCCATCTGCTACCCAAATTTCCACCTATCACCGATTCCCATCCAAATAATCCTGAACAAACATTGAAAATCATTTGAAGATACTATTTGTACTAGGTTTTTTTTTTCTGGTAATGAGGAAAAAGCATTTTGTGGCTCTCAAACAATTATTTTATAAGGTCCTTTTAGCCAGCCAGTTTTAGGCATCAGGAACACTGTCATTTCACTTCATGCACTTGCGTACATGAAATGAAACGAAATGCCGTTTCCCCCAGCCCACAGCAGTACAACACAAAGTCAAAAACACATCCAAAAACTACAAGAACACACATATCCAAACTAACACATATCCAAATTAAACAAAAAAAAAAATCGCTGTCTAAGGGAACAAACGCGAGCCAAGATGACTGTCGGAACTGCCGGTCTGCATGGGCTAGCAGTTAGCTTAGCTTGCCCCGTGTCCGCGTCCTGTCAGTGTTTACACTGTGTTTTTAAAGTCAGTCCCTTATAAATCATTGCAGATTGAGTAAAGATTTTTTTTTTTTGCAGATCTTTTCCAAACAACTATTGGGATAAATTTGTGAAAAGGAAGGTAAGTGTCAACATTTCTGCATTCCAAATATTGCATGCAAACAATCTCATTCCAGCTAAAGTGAAGAAAATTTGATTTTCTAGCAAAAATCCATAATGTTTGATCATGGCACCAGATTAGGGTTTTCAAATTATAGTTTTGCTGATGGAAATTGAGAAACTTGGCTTAGTTCATCATCCTAGTTAGGAGTCCTAACTAAGATGATGAATGAGGAGAGGTAGCCGCAATCATCAGATCATGACTTGGGAGTTTTTAGAATATGTAAGCTACGGTTGCCTGAGTTCAGCCTCCGATGACATTACATGACATCTTGCTATGCTCAAACCAAAGAGTATCAAGACCAGCTTGTTGAGTTTTTAACTTTTACATGTTTTATAACCTCTAGATGTCAGCAAAATCATGAAAATGATCTAGGGTTTACTTATTCTTTAAATAAACTGACTTTTTTTCCAAAAATAAAAATAGCAGAAAATTCAATAAGGGTAATAATATGGGTCTTAGAGATAAAATGATTAAGCATGAGGAAATATTTAAGCGTACCAAGTTTCACATCTCTAATGTCCAAGCTTCATGTTTAACTGCAATTTGAATTTGTGAAATTTGGCACCTACAAAAGCACCCCTTTGAGGTTTGTTAATGCATTTTTTTCTTTTGTCGTGGCATAACTTTGGAATGGTGAGGATGCAAGGAGTAGAGGTGATGAAGGCGTATGGGTTTAAATACTTGGTCAACTGTCCAAAGTAACAGAGTGCAGAACAGGCATTATTATGGATCCCAGCCCACTGCTTTTCTTGGCCAGACACGCCCTGCGCAGCATCCAGGTGGTAGGATTCAAGGAAAAGCCGCCCCTACTCTGCCTCTGATCAGCAAACAATATTGTAACGTGCATGGATAAGTAGACACGTTGGCCCTTGGCTAACGGGTCGGACCCTTTAGTCGACTGGTTAACGTTGTCGCTTGCGGAGTGGGAGACACGGGTTCGCGTCCCGGTTGTGGCGGTTCCCGGACTGCCCCCCTGATTTCGCTACACGTTTGGCTAGCGGGTCTGACCCTTTAAATGCAGCGAATTTGGGGGGCAGTCTGGGGGACCGTCGCCACAGCCGGAACGCGAAGCCGTGTCTCCCACTCCGCAAGCGACAACGTTAACCAGTCGACTATTGGGTCAGAACCGTTAGCCAACGTGTCTACTTATCCATGCACGTTACACTACCCCCCTCCTTCGGGAAGCGCGCATATCAGCTCCTTCACGCCTCTGGGCGCATACGCTTCCGATGGCCTTACAGTCTCACCATCCCACTTCTGACATCAATGTAGCGAATTCGGGGGGCAGTCTGGGAGACCGTCGCCACAGCCGGGACGCGAACCCGTGTCTCCCACTCCGCAAGCGACAATGTTAACCAGTCGACTAAAGGGTCTGACCCGTCAGCCAGCGGCCAACCTGTCGTCTACTTATCCATGCACGTTACACTATTGTCAATATACTGAAAACAATATTGTTTTCTCTTACCTTTGAACATATGTAGGTATTTTTGCTGACAGTGGCAGGGTTGAACTGCCCGTGTGTTCGTCCACACAGCCGAATCCAGTGGCGATATCTCTCAATATTTGTTTTGGGTTTGATGAAAAGAATAAAAACAACTCCAGGATATCATGAGTCACTGTTACAGGTACCCCACGCACACCTTTAAAAATGTTCCTGTTAAATCTCAATTCCCCCTGTTTTCCCTCTCAAATTCACTTACCATCAGAACGCATCAGAGTTTGTCTAACTCCTAGTACGTTAGCAATGGTAACCATGGGTAGGAGCCATCTGGTTGGTGGGTATAGCAGACCAATCAGAAGGCCAACAAAGGGTCAATTGTGTCTGTAGAGACGCCATCTTCTTAAGAGTCTTTTGTGTACCATCTCTTTAAGAGTATATTGTTCACTGATGCCGTCGACAGTACAGGAAGTGCAATCCTTTGGATACAGGAAGTACAGTAGTCAACAGAAAACTTGGTAAAATCCTCGAGACATTTTGTTCACGATATCGCCATTCTCTACACGCATTTCATGCTTTTGGATCCACTGTTGGTGCGTTAGTATTCTTAATGTAAGTCATATTAGTTTGGCTTGATGTAAATATTTCGTATTTTATTGTATGAGTTCATTTACATGTGCTGATATTAGCGAATGCTAACACTAGGGAATTAGTTGGATGTGATAATCCATTGTCACCAGTTTAGCCAAAATACTCACCTTAGTTGGTCAATAAGGTATATGCTAGAAATTGCATAGCAGCAACACACTTGAAACTCATGTATCATTTCATAGTCATTTTTATTGATGTATTGAACTTTGTTGCGTTGTGTCTCTTGTAGTTTTACCCTACTTCCTGTCAACCATTAAACAGAGTGGAACTAAGCACCCTCTTCAGCGTGGTGATTGGAAGAGTGGTCGTCTATGTGCCAGCTTATGCAGGGTGTATAGGGGTGGCAGAATACTTATCTTACAGCCTGAGATTTGGTTTGCATTTACTAAAACTTTGACTCTTGGTGCTTACGTTTGAATTTTCAAGTAGTAAATGCCAAACCTTTCTCAAACTATTGAGTTGTGCATAATGTTATGCTGGTTCTGGTATACAGTAGAATTATTCATTGACACTTAAGTAATCCACTCCAACTTTTTATGTCACATGTAAATAACCCTAAATTGTCAAAACCTTTTACCAACAGCCTCCCATTAAGACAATTAGATAATGGTAACAGAGTTACATGTTATCATACACATAATTCACACATGCTCATTAAGTATCATAAAACCCTGGTCCACACTACAAGATTTTTCAAATCTTAACAGATATTTGAAATGTCAGAAACCCCACATATAACAACGTATAGTAATTAAATGTGATAAATTTCAGTTTTTGGTCCTCTAGTGTGTGGTGAGCACACACACTTAACGATTTGGCCAAAATAGAACTCCACACACAGATTCCATTCACATTCAACAATGATCAACCACAGTTCCGACTATCAAAACTTGACATCTTGCAATCAAACATGACTGCAGATGCTGCCATGGCTATTGTGTTTATGACTTCTACCACTTCAGTCAGCTTGGCTCCCAATTAGCCATTGAGCTTTCCCACGTGACAGTCCACAGATTGCATCTTCTGCATTCCTTGGGGTTCCCCCCAACACTACAGGATATCAAATTGGATCAGATCCCATCTCCTTTAGATTTGATTCTATCAGATTTGAACTCGGTGAGCCCAATATGGGTTTCCTAGCAGATAGGGGAAACAGAATACACTCTTAACATACCTCCCACCGCAGGAGAATCTAGCAAGATAATCTTTAGAACCATCAAAAAATCGTAACTAGTCAGAAGGGGGGAATTGGGCCCAAAATCAACTGACTCATCTTGTAGTGTGTGTGGGCCAGCCCAAACAAATTTGACTGTAAAAAACGTTTATAGATACCACCATTTTTGTGTAAACATCTTTATGAACCTGCTGATGCTGTACCAATCCGCCTATCAATCTCCTGCTCCATCCTACTCTCACTTGTGAACAAGACCCCGAGATACTTGAACTCCTTCACTTGAGCCAACAACTCATCCCCAAGCTGGAGGGAGCAATCCATCATTTTTCGGTAGAGAACTATGGCCTCAGACTTGGGGGTGCTGACTCTCATCCCGGCCATTTCACACTCAGCTGCAAACTGTCCCAGTGCGTGCTTGGAGGTCGCGTTCTGATGAAGCCAACAAAACCACATCATCTGCGAAGAGCAGAGATACAATTCTTGAGGTTCCCAAAATGGACACACTCCTCACTTTGGCTGTGCCTTGAGATCCTGTTCATGAATATCACAAACAGAATCACAGACAAGGGACAACCTTGGCGGAGTGCGACACCCACCAAAAACATGTTTGACTTTGTGCTGAGAATGCAGACACAGCTCTCACTTTGGTTATACAAAGACCAGATGGCTTAATGCAGCATCAGCAGCAATGCGGACATTGTACCAGACCGTCGTGGTGAAGAGGGTGCTGAACCGGAAGGCAAAGCTCTCAATTTACGAGTCAATCTTCGTTCCAGCCCTCACCTATGGTCATTAGCTTTGGGTAGTGAGATCGCGGATACAAGCGGCTGAAATGAGTTTCCTCCGTAGGGTGTCTGGGCTCAGCCTTGGAGATAGGGTGAGTAGCTCAGACATCTGGAGGGAGCTTGGAGTAGAGCCACTTCTCCTTCGCGTTGAAAGGAGCCAGTTGAGGTGGTTCAGGCATCTGATTAGGACACCTCCTGGGCTCCTTCTTTTACAGGTTTTCTAGGCACGTCCAACTGAGAGAAGACTCTGGGGTAGACCCAGAACTCGCTGGAGGGACTTCATGTCCAATCTGGCCTGGGAACGCCTTGGGATCCCCCAGAAGGAGCTGGAAGGCGTTGCTGTGGAGAGGGATGTCTGGAGTGCCCTACTTAGCTTTTTGCCACCGTGACCCAACCCTGGAGAAGCAACTGATGATGAGGATCTTTATGAACCTTTTATGAAGAAATACTGGGAACTGCTTAGAGGAGTTGCTAGTGTGCCTAAAAGATCAGCTCTATTTAGGTCAAACAGGTTTACTGTCACTTTAAATAATTACTATAGGCTTTCCCCCCGGGCCTAGACATAATTTCTTTGGAAATACCTGACTTTCTGCCACTGTGTCTGTTTCTCAGGTGATGGATAAATACGGTGAGTTTTATGGCCATGATCGGATTAGTGAGCTGCTAGGGATGGACAAGGGTGCTCTGGACTTCAGTGATGCTCATGAGAAAAGGAAACCAAAGAAAGACAGTTCACTGGCTGCTGTGTGAGTATTTGTGCGTGCATGCGACACAGTCTGTTGTAAGCACAAGCATTTGCTGGTGCGTTGTGTGTATAGTTATGTGCATGTGTGTATGTGTGGTGTATATTCAGAATAGGAGAAAAAAAAGGTAACGTTTTGATAACAGGAACAATTGAAAGAATTTTAAAACCATTTAAGTTTGACTTTACCAAAATTATGACAGACTCTGTGAACTTAGTTCAAACAGAGACAGACTAACTGTCCAGGTTTTTGTCTGTGAGACTCTCACATAAATAAATGAGGGAAGACAGGGACTATAAAGTTGAATTTATATAAGGAAATTATAAAGAGGAACATTCAACAATCTGGTAATTTTAACATAACAATGGGCTTTTTGGAGGACAAAACTACTTTTTCTCTTTCCACAACTACCTGACTGACAGTGACTGTCAACCAATTAGAAATCAAGATTAACAGGGCATCTGGGTAGCGTAGCGGTCTGTTCCGTTGCCTACCAACATGGGGATCTCCAGTTCGATTCCCTATGTTACCTCCAGCTTGGTCGGGTGTCCTTAGAGACACAATTGGCCGTGTCTGTGGGTGGGAAGCTGTATGTTGGTATGTGTCCTGGTCGCTGCACTAGCGCCTCCTCTGGTCAGTCGGGACTCCTGTTTTGGGGGAGGGGGCACTGGGGGAATAACGTGATCCTCCTCACGCTATGTCCCCCCCGTGTAACTCCTCACCGTCAGGTTTTTCCACATCCATCAGAGGAGTGGAGCAGCAACTGGGATGGCTTGGAGAGTGGGGTAATTGGCCGGATACAATTGGGAAGAAAAAGGGGGGGAAAATCACATTTTTTAATGGCCTTCTTTTCTCTTTTCACAGGCTCAACTCCATCGATGTCAAGTACCAAATCTGGAAACTAGGGGTTGTATTCACAGATAATGTAAGCATATAGTACTTCACACAGGATTGAAAAGCACAACTAGCTACAACCCAAATGCTAGTAAATTTGAATTTGGCTGTAAAGCTTTCTTTCAGTAGTAATTGAGTGACCATGTTTTGAAATTGCTTGTTTGAACAAGTTTTACTTGGATAGTGGAGTGAAATGTTGGAGTACACTCGCTGCTGCAGGCAGTGGTTCCTCAAACTGATGCTAAGCTATCATTTAAATATAAATAAATGCATTATTATATAATTACTATCACGATGTCTTACATAGACACTAACAGCAATTAAAATGTCTACACAAGAAAAATACTGTATTTAGAAATTGTGTGGGGTTAGCTATTGGCAGCTGTAAAGCCTTTGATTGTTTGGTACCAAACTTAGTAAGAATGTACTAAATGGGGTATCTGGCGAGCTCAGCAAGTCACGTAGCAATTACCAAGTCACAACCCAAGTTATAAGCTTAAAATATCATAGGCCACACCCAGGAAGTCACTTTTGACATATTGTGATATTTTCAATAATACACAGAGGTGTAGCAATTTACATGTATAACAATTTTCATGATATTTGTTCAATCCAAATGTGAGATATGCAAATTTGGCATTTGTGACACCCCTGTATTGTGCGCATTCTCTAATTGCCCTAAACAACTACTAAGTTTAATAACAATCAAGCAAACTGAAAAGGAGTTATAGCGATTTTTCTATTGGACCACACCCCCTTTGAATTTTATTGAACAATGTATCCAAAAACAGTTAGAGAAATCATTAATCCGTCAAATATGTTTTAAAGAGCGTGGTCTATACATGGTTCTGTCAGGTGGCAATTAGTGTAGGATGAGGTCCCAAAAAATAGTCTACTACTACTTTCGGCTGCTCCCGTTAGGGGTCGCCACAGCGGATCAGCTGTTTCCATTTCTTCCTGTCTTCCGTGTCTCCCTCTGTCACACCAGCCACCTGCATGTCCTCCCTCACCACATCCATAAACCTCCTCTTTGGCCTTCCTCTTTTCCTCTTTCCTGGCAGCTCCATATTCAGCATCCTTTTCCCAGTATACCCAGGATCTCTCCTCCACACATGCCCAAGCCATCTCAATCTTGCCTCTCTTGCTTTGTCTCCAAACCGTCCAACTTGAGCGGTCCCTCTAATATAATCGTTCCTAATCCTGTCCTTCTTCATCACTCCCAGTGAAAATCTTAGCATCTTCAACTCTGCCACCTCCAGCTCCGCCTCCTGTCTTTTCGTCAGTGCCACTTGACTCCGAACCGTATAACATAGCTGGTCTCACAACCGTCTTGTTAACCTTCCCTTTAACTCTTGCTGGTACCCTTCTGTCGCAAGTCACTCCTGACACTCTTCTCCACCCTGCCTGCACTCCCCGTTACTTTGGACAGTTGACCCCAAGTATTTAAACTCATATGCCTTCGTCACCTCCACTTCTTGCATCCTGACCATTCCACTGTCCTCTCTCTCATTCACGCATAGGTATTCCATCTTGCTCCTACTGACTTTCATTCCTCATCTCTCCAGTCTCTCCTCAACCTGCACCCTACTCTTGCTACAGATCATAATGTCATCTGCGAACATCATTGTCCATGGAGACTCCTGCCTGATCTTGTCCGTCAACCTGTCTATCACCATTGCAAACAAGAAAGAGCTCAGAGCCGATCCTTGATGTAATAATCCCACCTCCACCTTGAACCCATCTGTCATTCCTACCGCACACCTCACCATTGTCACACTTCTGTCATACATATCCTGCACCACTCCTACATACTTCTCTGCAACTCCCGACTTCCTCATACAATACCACACCTCGTCTCTTGGCACCCTGTCGTATGCTTTCTCTAAATCTACAAAGACACAATGTAACTCTTTCTGGCCCTCTCTATACTTCTCAATCAACATTCTGAAAGTAAACTTGCATCTGTGGTGCTCTTTCGTGGCATGAAACCATACTGCTGCTCGCTAATCGTCACCTCTCCTCTTAAACTAGCTTCCTATTACTCTCCCAAATCTTCATGCTGTGGCTGATCAACTTTATACAGCTGTAGTTGCTACAGTTCTGCACATTGCCCTTGTTCTTGAAAATCGGTACCAGTATGCTTCTTCTCCACTCCTCAGGCATCCTCTCACTTTCCAAGATTGTGTTAAACAATCTAGTTAAAAACCCCACTGCCATCTCTCCTAAACATCTCCATGCCTCCACAGGTATGTCATCAGGACCAACTGCCTTCCACTCTTCATCCTCTTCATAACTGCCCTCACTTCCTCTTTGCTAATCCACTATCTCTACATCATCCAACCTTCTCTCTCTCTCATTTTCTTCATTCATCAGCCCCTCAAAGTACTCCTTCCACCTTCTCAGCACACTCTCCTCGCTTGTCAGCACATTTCCATCTCTATCCTTGATCGCCCTAACTTGCTTGCACATCCTTCGCAGCTCGGTCCCTCTGTCTAGCCAATCGGTACAGGTCTTTTTCTCCTTCCTTAGTGTCTAACCTGTCATACAACTCACCATATGCCTTTTCCTTTGCCACCTCTCTCTTTGCTTTATGCTGCATCTCCTTATACTCCTGTCTACTTTCTTCATCTCTCTGACTATCCCACTTCTTCTTTGCCAACCTCTTCCTCTGTATACTTTGCTGTACTTCCTCATTCCACCACCAAGTCTCCTCGTCTTTCTTCCTCTATCCTGATGACACACCAAGTACCTTCCTAGCTGTCTCCCTCACTATTTCTGCAGTGGTTGCCCAGCCATCCGGCAACTCTTCACTACCACCCAGTGCCTGTTTTAACTCCTGCCTGAACTCCACACAACATTCTTCCTTCTTCAACTTCCACCATTTGATCTTCGGCTGTGTCTTCACTTGCTTCCTCTTATTGGTCTCCAAAGTTATCCTACAGGTCACCATCTGATGCTGCCTAGCTACGTTCTCCCGTCACCACCTTGCAGTCTCCAATCCCTTTTACATAAGATATAGTCCACCTGTGTGCACTTTCCTCCACTCTTGTACGTCACCATGTTCCTCCCTCTTCTTGAAATATGTATTCACCACAGCCATTTCTATCCTTTTCGCAAAACGACCATCATCTGTCCTTCCACATTTCTCTCCTTGACTCCATACCTTCCCATCACCCGTTCCCTTCACCAAAATATCCATTGATGTTAGCTCCAATCACCACTCTCTCCTCCTTGGGTACCCTCTCCACCACGTCGTCTAACTCACTCCAGAATTATTCTTTCTTGTCCATCTCACAACCAACTTGCGGGGCATATGCGCTGATAACATTCAGCAATACACCTTTGATTTCCAGCTTCATACTCATCACTCTGTCTGACACTCTCTTCACCTCCAGCATGCTCTTGACATACTCTTCCTTCAGAGTTACCCCATTCCTCCTCCCATTCACACCATGGTAGAAGAGTTTGAACCCACCTCCGATACTCCTGGCCTTACTCCCCTTCCACCTGATCTCTTGCACACACAGTATGCCTACCTTTCTTCTTTCCATCATATCAGCCAGCTCTCTCCCTTTACCAGTCATAGTGCCAACATTCAAAGTTCCGACTCTCACCTCCACACACCTACCCTTCCTCCTCTCTAGCTGCCTCTGGACATGACTTCCCCCTCTCCTTCTCTCAAAAAAATTGTGATTTTTTTTGGGGGGGCGGGATGGAATTTCATGGTCCAACGTTCTTACGATCAATTTTTTCAACTGATAATTGTTTGCAGTGAAGTCAAAAGTGATACAGATGTTGCTCTATTTCTAAGTTTTTAAGGAAAAAGTTTAGCAAACTACTGGTAGTTTTAATTTGACTCAAATGGTTAAAGGTCCAACAAGAATAACAAACAGCACCAGTACCCAGATTGACCGAATATTTAGAAATAGACGCAAAAGGATCACAAAATCACACAACATGACAACTGGGCTGTCAATATGGTATCAAGAAAATTAACATGCAAGAGGTTTACTACTAATACTACTCCTTGAAAATTATTCAGACGTAACTAGCCGAAACTTTACAGAAAAATTACAATCTATAATCAATGAATTTTCGATTAAGATGAAATGCAAAAATAAGAAACAAACTCTTCTGGGTGTGTTACGTGTCACAAATGAAGAACAGAGGCCAGTGTAGTGTGGAGAGAGCCCACAGGACGCTGACTCAGGGAAGGCACCGGTAGAATGGTTGGGGGTTGGTTTATTGGACGCCCCAGTGCGTGGGGCGCGTTCCTGGCGCCGCTCCCGCAGCCGTTCGTCCATCAGGAGGGCAAGGGTGACGAGCTCATTGAAGGAACCAGGGCAGTCCCAAAGGATGAGGTCTTTGACGGGCTCGCTCAGTCCCCACCTGTATGCTCTCTTGAGCGCAGTGTCATCCCACCCACTGTCTGCCACGAGTATCCTCGCCACCAACCTAGCTCCCTGCTGGATGGAATGGAGGCGGCTGGCAGCATCCTGCCCATCAGCTGAGTGGTCGAACACCAGACGGAACTCACGGCGGAAGGCACCATAGTCAGAGGCGAGCAGTTCAGTATGGCCAACCGCCGCTATGGCCCAGCTGAGGGCTTTGCCAGTGAGGAGGGACATAATAAGGGCTACCTTGGTCTCCCCTGTCCTATACCTGGCTGGCTGATGTTTGAACAGGAGCTCACACTGACCAAGGAAACACCTGCACAGCTCGAACTCCCCACTGAAAGCCTTGGGGCAGGGAAGGTTAGGCTTGAACCGGGGGTCCAGTGTGGGTTGACTTGGAGGAGGGGGAACGTCGGGACCAGGAATGGGGAATCCGGAGGCCGAGCTTGGGGCAGGGACCAGGGCGGTCGCTGATCTTGGACACTGCCACAGCCAGAGCAGCGATCTGCACGGAGAGTGAAGCAAGGGTGCTAGCCGAGGTATGCGAGTTAGCCTGGAGCCCGCTGATTTCTCCAGTGATCCGGGAGAAGGCAGTGCTAAGCTCACAATGGAGTTGGGTGAGTTGAGTGCTGTGGTCCTTTACCACTACCTCGAGAGGGTTCTGGGGCTTAGGGGCTATAGCTCCCTGAGCGACCGCCTGCCCCTCAGGTTTGCTTTGGCTCATTCTGGCTGCGATGTTCTGTTATGTGTCACGAATGAAGACCAGAGGCCAGTGCAGCGAAACCCAAAAGGACAGACAGACAACAGAGCAACACTGCCACAGGGTATAATAACAGGTGAGTCTCAGGTGGGCATTGTTGAGATGATGTGTGCCTGGCTACCAAAGTCCGAATCTGTAGAGCGAGGGGTTGTCCGAGGAAGTCCGGGTCCGAGATCCAGGAAGTCAAGTCCGAGTAGGAGGGATCCAGGTAGAGAGACACGGAGGGAGCTCGCTGGAGAGGTCCGGGGGAAAACGTGAAGGTCGCTGGGGGCGAGGAGCAAGGGAGATGCGGGGAGCCGTGGAGGGAGAGTCCTGGGAGGGAGAAAAGGGAGACACGAATATAGACACTGGGAATAACGGAATAGCAAGAGGGCAAGGAAAGCTCGAAGGCTTGTCAGAGCTTTACCGCAGGGTTCAGTAAGTCGAAGCACAGACAGGCGTTCTAGCAGGCTTCTTGTAGAGGGCTGCCTGATTACCGCAGGTGTGCCTGATGGATGATGGCAAACACCTGGTGCAGCGCTCGTCTCCTCAGAGCACTCGGATGTTTCCGGCACGTTCGAGCTGGGGGAGTGGCTTGAACGTGCCGGGGAGGCAGCTCGGGGCGGTGTAACCACAACAGGGTGAACAATGATGTCCAAAACTTAATGAAGGAGTGAGACAGGGCCTTAAAAATAGCCACAAAATCAAAGTTGTTCCATGATAGACATACATTTGCAATGCTAAGAAACAAGGTAACAAGAGAATTTAGAAAAGCAAAGGCGGACTTCTTCATCAAAATCATTGAAAACTCTCACCGTAACTCAAAAGCTATATGGAGCCAGATTAAAAAATTATCCAGTCAAAACAAAGCCAACTGAATTGAAGGTCAATGACACAATCCTACAGAGCCCAGTTAATGTGGCACAGGCCCTCAACCAGTACTTTGTCGAGTCAGTGACTACCATTGCCCAAATTTTCACAGTTCAACAAAGCAGTGCATGGACCATCAGTACTAGTGAGCCAGCACTAGCATTAAGACCAGTGTCTGAGTCAGAGGTAGTAAAAGTAATCGCATCTCTCAAGTCTTCAAAGGCTAAGGATATATATGGTATGGACACACTCATGTTGAAAGAGATCAACTCAATAGCTAACCCACTAATGCATATCATTAATACCTCTTAAGCGAGGTTTCCCCAACTCATGGGAGTCGGCAGTTCTAACGCCTATACTCAAAGGCGGTGACTGTCGTCTGACCACTAACTACAGGCTCATCAGTATTTCACCCATTGTATCAAAGGTATTCGAAAAACCTTTTGCCAAACAAATCATTGACCATCTCAACAATAGTTCCTTCCCACTGCACCCAATGCAATATGGATTCAGGGCTAAAGGTTAAGGTGTCAATGGACAAAGGCGAGGCTGTAGGCGCCATGTTCCTTGATCTTTAGAGGAATTATTTGTTAGCAAACACTGGGGATGCGCGCGCAGCTTGGCTGCAGGAATAACGTTACCCGACTGTTGATTACCATCTCGGCTTGGTATGAAGACGGCTAGCGAACTTCCTATACGTTACAAGAGTTTGAGTTTAGTTTTAAAATGTTTTCCGTCTACTACAACAGCTTGTCACCCAGTGATAAGACCAGTTATGCTATGATATGTGTTAGAGGCCCACATGCTTTAGGCGCAGGTCAGTGGATTAATGACGAGACAAAATGGCCCAGTCTTTAGTGGCCAAATATTCACGAATACCAAGTCTTTATTCCGGGAGAACTTGAACGTGTACACGTCTCTGGATGCATACAACAATGTTACTAGAGGCCATGTCCAGGACATACTAGTTCATGATTACAAAGTTGAAAACTTTGTATTTCTAAGGACTGAGGTGCTGCCTAGCCAAAGACAGGGCAATAATACGGAGATGTACAAGGTCTGGGTTATTATGAACAAGAGAAACAACTGTATTCTGAAAGCAAACTGCACCGGTATGGCTGGGTATGTAACTTAAGTTAATTTACTAAATACTCTTAGCTTTCCATTACTATTTAACTTCTTCAGTCACTGTCGTTAATGTAGTAAACAAAATTTCACTGCTCATTTGCTGCAATTATACAGCTATTATGCGGGCATATCTAGCCTGAACACATTTAAACCAATGTGTGTAATACATTAGATTACTAGGTATTAATCTCTATACCATTTTCTTGCAGCTTGGGGTCATGCTGCAGGCGTGTTGCTGCACTTATGCTCAAAGTTGAGCTGTGGGTCAGGTATGGAAAGACCGAGAAGTCTTGTACCTCAGGGACAAACAAGTGGCTCCTCACATCCAAAAGAGAGGTGAAGCCAGCCAGACTCTTAACCTGAGCTCTTAATCTGCAGCATAGACCAAACATACAAGCACCTACAGTCTGCTCCCACTGTGAAAGGCCAGAGTTCGGATAGAGGACCACCTGTGCAAAGTGCAAGGACCATTTCCACTTCGAATATGCAAAAATCAAAAGAAAGACTGTGGAATGGTATTGTGAACAGTGCAAAAAAAATGAAGTCAAAAAGATGTACTGTGAAACAAATCATTTAATGCAGTAATAAATTGGCATTGCCTGTAGTTGCATCTTACATTAAAACAATTGAATGTTGAATTAATCTCAATAATATTTTTTTAAAATAGGTGTGCATCTTGTAAAAAAAAAAATTACCTCATGTCACTGCTGCTGTACCTGCACATAAACGTATGACTAATAAACCCTTGAAATTTATCTTTGACTCTACATACTGGAAAATGTAATTATAATTTCGTGGAACCTTTATCAAAACACTGACAAGTTATTTTCTAGGGGCTATACATTTACAAAGGTTTGTTAATGCTGCACACACAATCACCATATTACTAGCAACACAACTTTAGCAAAACTTAACCAAGGTACGTTAGCGTCTAAGCTAGTTCAACTCAAACTTGAACTTAATTACTCTGTTGCTTGCAAACATTGTTAGTTATATATGCATAAGACTCAATAATTACGTTATTTAACGTTTGTTGTTCCAAGTTAAAACGAGTGGTGTAACGTTATGGCTGATTAGCCTGTTATCTGAGACCGAACGTTAACTTACCTGTTATGAAGTGATCACTGCAAATGCGGGCATTTTTAATTAGTTCCTCGCTCCAGTCGCTTCTTCTGATTGCTTGCAACCAAAGACGTCTCCTGTTAGCCTTAAAAGGGGTGCGAGTTGACGGAATTTGGTAAAACTTGAGCGTTTTGTTTTGTCTGTCAAAACGATTCTGTCAACCGACTGCACAACACGACATGGTGATGCCGGCGACTTCCTTGCTGCAGCCGACATGCGCAGTAGAACCTGTGTGACGTAGACTGATAATTCCCCTCTGGAAAGCATTAATCATAACATCCTACTGCATAAACTACTCAATTTCAATCTTTCCACAGAATTTGCCAACCTTATCAGATCTTACCTCTCATCTTGCTCCCAGTTTGTCAAAATCGATAATTATACATCTAATTCTCTGGATCTATCAACTGTTGTCCCACAGGGCTCTATAGTGGGTCCAATCCTATTCAGCATGTACATCAATGACCTACCTTCTGTGTGTGGAAAATGTGATATCAATGTATGCTGATGATGATAGCTATTTTTTTCTCGTGGTAAAACTACAGAAGTGGCAATAAAATTAACAAATGTTATGTGGAAGGTCACATCCTGGCTTAACCAATGTCGTCTGCAATTGAATGTGTCGAAAACAGTTTGTATGTTTTTCTCAAAAAGCAACAGCAAAAATATAGAGCAAGATATTCTCAGCCAGGGAGAGAGCCTACAAGTTGTCTCAGAATGCAAATACTTAGGAGTGCACATAGATTCAAACATTGGCTTCAAAACCCACATAAGGGTCTGCAATAAAGTAAAGTTTAGTTTGGCAAATTTCAGGTTTACCAGATACTTCCTATCAACTGAGGCAGCAAAGATATACTTCCACTCGATGGTTGTTTCCTACATCACCTATTGTCTGATAAGCTGGTCTAACACACACTACAACATTAAAACCACTAGAAACATTATACAAATACTCAAAACCTTAGACAAGAAGCCATTCACTTTTCATCGTTGTCATATTCTAAAAAAAGTATAATAGTAGGGAAAACCTCATCAAATACAAAAATGTCTGCCTAGTTTATAAGATCATGTATGGTTTAGCTCCTCCTCCTCTGTCCAGCTTCATCAACTTCAAATCTACCACAAACAGAGCTATAAGAGGTGCAGCTAGAGGGGACTGCACAATCCCACTCAGGAGAACTGCATTTAGTCAGGCCGTCTTCTTTGGAGCATCACACCAATGGAACTCAGTACCACAATCAGAGTCCCCATCCTATTTTTAATTTAAATGTAATGTCAAGAAATGACTTAAGAACCACCAATGTTAACATGTTATTTAAGTGTATTGTACATTAGCTGTATTGTATGTCTGCTTTTTTATACATGATATTTTCTATATTATCTTTACATATTTTCTTGTTTGTTTGTTTGCTCTTGTTGTTTTTGTATTGTATATTGACTAGGTTGTTTGTTTATTTATTGGTACTATTTTATTATCCTAGGATGTCTAACAACATCAGACAAAGGGACTGCCGATGGAAACTAGTGTATTAGCTAACTCGGGTACATTTACATTTGTTTCGAATGTTGATTAATGGATATTGTCCCTTCCCAAATAAACTTTTAAACTAAACTAAACTAAGACTCCCCAGGGACATACACAAGGGTCCTGTTTGTGGACTTCATATTGTGGTTACACCGCCCCGAGCTGCCTCCCTGGCACGTTCAAGCCACTTCCCCAGCTCGGACGTGCTGGAAACATCCGAGCACTCGGTCCGTGCTCTGAGGAGAGGAGCGCTGCGCTGCACTAAGTGTTTGCCATCATCTATCAGGCACACCTGCGGCAATCAGGCAGCCCTCTATAAGAAGCCTCCCAGAATGCCTCTCTGTGCTTTGATGTACTGAACCCTGCGGTAAGGCTCTGACAAGCCTATAGGCACCTAGGGCATTTCAAGTACCTCGTCATGCCCTTTGGCCTCACCAATGCCCCGGCCGTCTTCCAAGCGCTGGTCAACGACGTGTTGCAGGACATGCTTAACATGTTTGTGGTGATATACCTGGACGACATCCTCGTGTTCTCCACGACAGAGCAGAAACACCACCTGCACGTCTGCCTGGAGTACAGGCCTACCGACAGGATGCAACTCCGGTGCTTCCTCGGGTTCGCCAACTTTTATCGGCGCTTCATCAGGGGGTTCAGCCGAGTGGCCGCCCCCCTCACTGCACTAACCTCCACCCTCCGCCCCTTCTCTTGGACCCCGGAGGCGGAGGCCCTTTCTCGGTCTTGACGGGACTGTTTACGACAGCTCTGGTACTCACTCACCCTGACCCGTCCAAGCAGTTCATCATGGAGGTGGCCTCATCGGACATGGGCAACGGAGCCGTCCTCTCCCTGCGGTCAGAGGAGGACCAGAGAGTCCACCCGTGCACCTTCCTCTCCCAGCGTTTCAGCCCAGCAGAGAGGAATCATGGCATCGGCAACCGGGAGTTACTGGCGGTCCATGCCGCCCTAGAGGAGTGGAGACACTGGTTGGAGGGAGCAAAGCAGCCCTTCGTTGTGTGGTCAGACCACAAGAATCTGACCTACATACGAATGGTGAAGAGGCTTAACCCCCGGCAGGTGCACTGGGCTCACTTTTTCAGCCGGTTCGTCTTCACCCTCACCTACCGCGCGGGTTCCAAGAACGTCAGGGCAGATGCCCTCTCCCGCCTGTTTCCAGAGGGCTCACCCGATGCACCAGACACCCCTGACACCATCCTTCCCCCAGCCCGGGTGGTGGGTGCCGTTAATTGGGCTATTGCATTGGTGGTGTGAAGGGCTCAGCACGCCCAGCCTGACCCAGGCAACAGACCCCAGAATCGCCTATTTGTGTCATCCGCCGTCTGGTCCCAGGTGCTGGAGTGGAGGCACTCCAGCCGGTTCGCCTGTCATTCCGGCGTCCACCGGACGGTGGCCCTCATCCACAGACACTTCTGGTGGCCCACTATGGAGGCGGACACCAAAGAGTTTGTGGCCGCCTGCCCCACTTGTGCCTGGGCTACCCATCGCCCGCCGGCGGGTCTCCTGTGCCCCCTCCCTGTCCCCAGTCGACCTTGGTCACACATTGCCTTGTACTTCGTGATTGGCCTCCCCGTGCCCCAAGGTAATGATACTATCTTGACCATTGTTGACTGGTTCTGCCAGACCGTCCATGTTGTCACCCTTCCCAAGCTCCTCTCTGTGGCTGAGACGGCAGACCTCCTTGTCTCCCATAATATCCGTCTCCATGGGATCCCTCAGAACATTGTCTCCGACCGTGGTCCCCAGTTCACTTCTAAGGTGTGGCAGGCCTTCTGTAAGGGGATTGGGGCCATGGTCAGTCTCTCCTTCGGATACCACCCCCAGACCAATGGGCAGGTGGAGCGGGCCAACCAAGCCCTGGAGGCGGCCTAGCATTGCGTCACCACCAGCAACCCCACCTCCTGGAGCAAGAACCTACCCTAGGTGGAGTATTCCCTTAACACCATGGAGAGTTCTGCTACCAGTTTGTCCCCCTTTGAGTGCTCCCTTGGTTATCAACCTCCTCTGTTTTCCTGTCAGGAGTTGGAGGTGGCGGTCCCGCCCACCAGGGCCCATCTCCGCTGGTGCCGTCACATCTGGAAGACTGCCCGGGCCGCTGTGTTGCGGGCCACAGAGGGGCGCCAACCGGCGGAGAGTGCCAGCCCTAGCCTATCGTTCTGGCCAGAGAGTGTGGCTACTGGCCTCCCCCTCCCGACACTCTCCCAGAAGCTGACTCCTCGCTACATTGCTCCCTACACAATTGGCCGCATCAACCCCTCCGCGGTACGTCTCCTCCTCCCTGCCTCACTTAAGATCCATCCTGTGTTTCATGTCTCTTACCTCATACTGGTAGCCTCCAGCCCCGTCTCCCCCTGTCCAAGCTCCTCCGCCTCCCAGAGTCCTCGACGGTGGCGATTGGGTCTGGGACATCAACCGACTGCTCGTCGTTCGCCGCCAGGGCCGGGGTTACCAATACCTGGTGGACTGGGTTGGTTACAGGCCCGAGAATCGCAGCTGAGTGCCCCAATCCTACCTGGCCGACTCCTGAAGGAGTTCTATCGGGCCCACCCCAACGCCATCGGATGGTCGCCCAGTGTCTCGCTGTTTTTGTTTCCCTCAAGACCCTCCCTCCGCGACTTCCACAGCTCCACGTGTCTCCCTCACTCCTCGTCCCCAGCGACCATCATGTTTTCCCCGGACCTCTCCAGTGATCTCTCTCTGCGTGTCTCTCTCTGGACCCCTCCCTTCGGACTTGATTTCCTGGATCTCGGACACGGACTTCCTCGGACAACCCCTCGCTCTACGGATTCAGACTTTGGTAGACAGGCGCACGCACATTTTCACAACCCCCACCTGAGATTCCTCTGTTATCATCCCTGTGGCAGTGTTTATTTACCTCCATTAAAATTGCCTTCGGGTTTTCTCGGTGCCCATCTGTCCTTTGGGTTTCGCTAGTCTCTGGTCTTCATTCGTGATGCATAACAGAACATCGACGCCAGAATGAGCCAAAGCAAACCCAAGGGGCAGGTGGTCGCTCAGGCAGCTGTAACCCCTAAGCCCCAGAATCCTATAGTTCTTGAGGTGGTGGTAAAAGACCACAGCACTCAACTTACCAAACTCCATTCTGAGCTCAGCACTGCCTTCTCCCAGATCACTATATAGACGGGAGGTTGATTAGCTGGTCCTCTGGTGCGGCCATAACAACCTGGAGCTGAACATGCTCAAAACAGTGGAGATGACAGTGGACTTCAGGATGAGTCCCACAACACCGCCACCATACTCAACAGCACGATGTCTACGATGAAAAGCTACAGATTTCTGGGTTCCACAACTGACACAATCATCAAAAAGGCCCTGCAGAGGATGTACTTTCTTTGCCAGCTCAAGAAATCCAACCTACCTCAGGAACTGTTGATTCAGTTCTACACTGCAATAATCCAGTCTGTCCTCTGCACATCCATCACTGTCTGGTTTGGATCGGCCACCAAACAGGACAGGGACAGACTAGAATGGACAGTTAGGTCTGCAGAGAAAATCATTGGTGCCAGCCTGCCCTCCATTCAGGACTAATACACCTCCAGACTCAGGAAACGAGCAGGCAACATCACTGCAGACCCATCACAGCCTGTTCCAACTCCTTCCCTCTGGTTGGCACTACACCCCAAAACAACCAGATATAAAAACAGTTTCTGTCTGTGGGCTGTCATTCAAATGAACACTTAACGCCGTCAATAAATCCAACATGTTGTATATACGGTATTGTACATATGCTGGTACGCTGTCATGTACATCTACCTCAGACATGTATGCAAGTAACCTGCTAACATGGATTTCAGCATCTCATATATTCTCTGCACCATTGCACATTATCACCTCTTGTTTCACCTGTATAAGTCAGTCCTTGTGTAGATATGTGAAGATTGTTGTGTTGTAGTGCTGTTATTCTAAGTACACTGAGAGAGCCACGAAACCAGAGTCACATTCCATATAGTGCAAACCTACATGGCCAATAAACATGATTCTGATCTCAAGTAGCCTAGACCTAAATTCCCACCATAAACTGCCCTCTCTCCATTGTCCCTTGTTTTCAATAATCTTGTATTTCCCCTGTATTTTTACGCATTTCCAATTTTTTTTCTTTTTTTTTTTTAAATCGTAACTTTCCGTCCATCCATTATCCAAACTGCTTACCCTGCTCTCAGGGTCACAGGGATGCTGGAGCATATCCCAGCAGTCATAAGGCAGCAGGCGGGGAGACACTCTGGACAGGCCGCCAGGCCATCACACACACACACACACACACACACACACGTCTTTGGACTGTGGGAGGAAACCGGAGCCCCCGGAGGAAACCCACGTGGACACGGGGAGAACATGCAAACTCCACACAGAGGACGACCCCGCAAGGTTGGACTACCCTGGGGCTCAAACCCAGAAACTTCTTGCTGTGAGGCGACCGCGCTAACCACTGCACCGCATATCATAACCTGTCTGCAATATCTATGGGCCATATCACTCCAACATCATATTTCCATTAGGACATCAGTTCAGCTTCACCCTATGTGCAATCTCCAAGGTTACATTTACCACGATGAAAGCTCTCCCGAGTGACCAAGTGGGCGGTTAGAGAGTTTGAAGAGAAAAAAATAATGGGTACATTTCAGACATCAGAGAAAGAATAATTTCCTGTTCAGGCTTTTAAGGGAAAGGCATAAAAGAAACATTACACTGCTTTTATTATGATAATTCATATTTAAAAAGCCGCCAGAATACCGGAAACCAAGTCCCTGAAACTTGAAATTTTATTGGAGGGGACCTCCAGACCTTTGCTTCAGTTGAAAAATCTCTCATTATCTGAGGCCCTAAGGGTGGCAGTTATGACTCACACTGATAACTTCACATGGGGATTCTGACATGTTTTCTGCTGGGAGGGCAACAAGAGGTCTGGAAATTAGGTGTGGGGGGGGGGGGGGGGGGGACAGTCACAAAAAAAATCATTGAAAGACATAGTCCTACCAAGAAAGTGTTGGAAACCCCCCCCCCCCAAAAAAAACACGAATACTTTTGTATTACATGTTGATACTATGGAAACATTTACCACATAGACTCTGCTTTGTTGTTTTAGTGAGGTTATTCCATCCACTTTATTTGTGTTGCTCTTAATCATGGTTACAGCATCAGGCCTTTACCTCCACAGAGTGAACAAAGATGGGTGAACAAGTCTCTAAACTTAGATCCTTGACCCTTGGACGAGGAAATACCCCCCCCCCATAAAAATCTGATCTTTTTATGTTTTCCCTTGTTCTCTTATTTTCTCTCTCTCTTCTCAGTCCTTCCTTTATCTGGCCTGGTACATGACCATGTCCATCCTGGGTCATTATAACAACTTCTTCTTTGCTGCTCATCTGCTGGATATTGCCATGGGTTTCAAGACACTCCGTACTATTCTCTCTTCCGTCACACACAATGGCAAACAGGTAGGTTTTTAATGGCATCGCTTGCATAGTTTACATAAACAAGACATGTATTCACCCCATTTGTGCTTAGAGGAAGAACAGCCAGTTATAAAAATATTTAAAAGGTAGAACATGATATAAACATTCATGCTCATGATTTAAAATAATGGGCTCATATAACTAAGATATCCATCTCCAAATGTACATTTTTAAGTAGAATTGACAATTTCGTGTAAGGGTAGCGTAGTGGTCTATTCCGTTGCCTACCAACATGTGGCTCGCCAGTTCAAATCCCCGTTACCTCCGGCTTGGTTGGGCGTCCCTACAGACAATTGGCCATGTGTGCAGGTAGGAAGCCGGATGTGGGTATGTGTGTTGGTCGCTGCACTAGCGCCTCCTCTGGTTGGTCGGGTTGCCTGTTCAGGGGGGAACAAGCGTGATCATCCCATGCGCTACGTCCCCCTGGTGAAACTCCTCACTGTCAGGTGAAAAGAAGCAGCTGGTGACTCCACATCCATTGGAGGCGGCATGTGGTACATACTTGACAGCTATCTCTGTCTACAATAGCATATGATACCATTTCCATTACAACTGGACTTCACAAAATTACATATACTCACTTCTTGCCTTACAGACCTCATGTATCCATATGATACCCTGATCCACTGCAAACATGTTTAGTCAAAACCCACCATTGTCTTGGTCACTCAGTTCATTAACATGCTCACGTAATTACAAACACAGTCATACCAAATAATACTGCATACCACAAAAACTTATCACCACCTGCTGCTATAGAAATGTGTTATGTTTAGATTTGAAGGACTCCAGTGGACACATGAACATAGGCAGCTTGGTGCCTCCGTTTTATTTAGCCATTACCCATTAGCAGTGTTCTAATCAACCGTGGGTTTCAGTCCACCATACATTTAGGCAGCATGGTGGCCCAGTGGTATGCACTGTTGCCTCACAGCAATAAGGTCTTGGGTTCGAAACCCAGGCCATCCCCGGTACTTTGTTTTGAGTTTGCAAGTTCTCCCCCTGTCCGTTTTGGGTTTTCACTGGTGCTCCAGTTTCCTCCCAACATCAAGGTACGGAGGCCCTTAAGGGACGTGGAAGGTGAAAAAAGGATGTACCTTTTGCGAGATCTTGCAAAATTTTCATGTACTTCTGGTTCAGTTCCGCAACCGAGCGAGAAAGACGTTGACTTACATGAAAGGCTTTGCGAGATCTTGTACGTTCCTTTTTTCCCCTTCCATGTTCCCTAAGAGGCTCCATATCAAAGACATGTATGTTAGAGTTAATACTCCTGTCTGTGCCCCTGACCAAGGCAATGGGAAAGAACTGGAGTTGGTCCACGGGCGCTGTAGCTGCCCGCTGCTCCTAGCTACAGAGTCAGGATCGGTTAAATGCAGAAATTCCCCATGGGGATTAATAAAGTATATCTTAATCTTAACATGCTTCGACATGTTAAGATGAAAGGACAGCATTGTACTTATCTCCCACTTACAATGCCGTCCTTTCATCTCTACCCAGGAGACTCAAGAAGCCTAGCCTCCAAGAACAACAGTCGGTCACTAACGGCTCCAACGACTCTCATGACCACTGAATAATGAAGTCGAAACTAACACCCCCAACGACCGTCGCTGCTAAACATATGCAAATCAATAGCTCCGATGGCGACGGGTGCGGCCAAACATCGGTACACAAAAGAGCCACTCATATCTATCGCTCTGTTAGCGACGGGCGTTGGTAAACATCGGATCACAAAGAGCCACGCATATCAATAGCTCTGACGACTCCTCCTAGAGGATAAATTCTGAGTCTCATCACCAGCCAGTAAGACTAGCTTGGTCTAGTCAGAAAGGCACGAACTGAGGGAGCCTCTTGGATGAGAGGCGAAACGTCTTCACGGATATATACCAAGTCCAGTTGCACTTGATTCAACTCCTTTGGACACACATGAGAAGTAAAAATCCATCATTTGTAAATGGAAGAAGTTTGGATCCACCAGGACTCTTCCTAGAGCTGGCCACCCAGCCAAACTGAGCAATCGGGGGAGAAGGGCCTTTGTCAGGGAGGTGACCAAGAACCCGATGGTCACTCTGACAGAGCTCCAGCATTCCTCTCTGGAGATGGGAGAACCTTCCAGAAGAACAATCATCTCTGCAGCACTCCACCAATCAGGCCTTTATGGTAGAGTGGCCAGACGGAAGCCTCTGCTCAGTAAAAGGCACATGACAGCCCGCTTGGAGTTTGCCAGAAAGCACCTAAAGGACTCTCAGACAATGAGAAACAAGATTCTCTGATCTAATGAAACCAAGATTGAACTCTTTGGCCTGAATGCCAAACGTCACGTCTGGAGGAAACCAGGCACCTCTCATCACCTTGCTAATACTATCCCTACAGTGAAGCATGGTGGTGGCAGCATCATGCTGTGGGGATGTTTTTCAGCAGCAGGAACTGGGAGACTAGTCAGGATCGAGGGAAAGATAAATGGAGCAAGGTACAGAGAGAGATCCTTGATGAAAACCTGCTCCAGAGCGCTCAGGACCTCAGACTGGGGCGAAGGTTTACCTTTCAACACGACAATGACCCTAAGCACACATCCAAGACAACGAAGGAGTGGCTTCGGGACAAGTCTGTGAATGTCCTTGAGTGGCCCAGCCAGAGCCCGGACTTGAACCCCATTGAACATCTCTGGAAAGACCTGAAAATAGCTGTGCAGCGACGATCCCCATCTAACCTTACAGAGATCAAGAGGATCTGCAGAGAAGAATGAGAGAAATACCCCAAATATACACTCACTGGCCACTTTATTAGGTACACCTTGCTAGTACCGGGTTGGACCCCCTTTGCCTTCAGAACTGCCTTAATCCTTCGCGGCATAGATTCAACAAGGTACTGGAAACATTCCTCAGAGAGTTCGGTCCATATTGACATGATAGCATCACGCAGTTGCTGCAGATTTGTTGGCTGCACATCCATGATGCGAATCTCCCGGTCCACCACATCCCAAAGGTGCTCTATTGGATTGAGATCTGGTGACTGTGGAGGCCATTTGAATACAGTGAACTCATTGTCATGTTCAAGAAACCAGTCTGAGATGATTCGAGCTTTATGACATGGCGCGTTATCCTGCTGGAAGTAGCCACCAGAAGATGGGAACACTGTGGTCATAAAGGGATGGACATGGTCAGCAACAATACTCGGGTAGGCAGTGGCGTTGGCACGATGCTCAATTGGTACTAAGGGGCCCAAAGTGTGCCAAGAAAATATCCCCCACACCGTTACACCACCAGCCTGAACCGTTGATACAAGGCAGGATGGATCCATGCTTTCATGTTGTTGACGCCAAATTGACCCTACCATCCGAATGTCACAGCAGAAATCGAGACTCAGACCAGGCAACGGTTTTTCCAATCTTCTATTGTCCAATTTTGGTGAGCCTGTGCGAATTGTAGCCTCAGTTTCCTGTTCTTAGCTGACAGGAGTGGTACCCGGTGTGGTCTTCTGCTGCTGTAGCCCATCTGCCTCAAGGTTCGACGTGTTGTGCATTCAGAGATGCTCTTCTGCATACCTCGGTTGTAATGAGTGGTTATTTGAGTTACTGTTGCCTTTCTGTCAGCTCGAACCAGTCTGGCCATTCTCCTCTGACCTCTGGCATCAACAAGGCATTTTCGCCCACAGAATTGCCGCTCACTGGATATTTTCTCTTTTTCGGACCATTCTCTGTAAACCCTAGAGATGGTTTTGCGTGAAAATCCCAGTAGATCAGCAGTTTTTGAAATACTCAGACCAGCCCGTCTGGCACCAACAACCATGCCACGTTCAAAGTCACTTAAATCACCTTTCTTCCCCATTCTGATGCTCGGTTTGAACTGTAGCAGATCGTCTTGACCATGTCTACATGCCTAAATGCATTGAGTTGCTGCCATGTGATTGGCTGATTAGAAATTTGCGTTAACGAGCAGTTGGACAATAAAGTGGCTGGTGAGTGTAGGTGTGCCAAGCTTGTAGCTTCATACCCAAGAAGACTTGAGGCTGTAATCGCTGCCAAGGGTGCCTCAACCAAGTACTGAGTAAAGGGTGTGAATACCTATGTACATGCAATATTTCAGTTTTTTTATTCTTAATAAATTTGCAAAAATTTCTACAAAACCTTTTTCGCTTTGTCATTATGTAGATTGTAGATTAAATTCCTTTCTTTTTTCATCAATTTTGGAATAAGACTGTAACGTAACAAAATGTGGGGAAAGTGAAGGGGTGTGAATACTTTCCGGATGCACTGTATATTAGATTACATTCAATTTTGTCAATGCACATAATACAAGTACTGAGACAATGAAATGCAGTTTAGCATCTAACCAGTCGTGCAAAAGCAGTAAAGTGCCATGTGATGTACATATTGTATGTATATTTTAGAATAAACAGTAGAGGTAAGCTAAGATATATAAAGTCAGTGGTGGAGAGTAACCAAGTATATTTACTCAAGTACTTTGTTTAAATGCAGTTTTATTTTTTATGATGTTCATTAGTCAGAGGGACGAAACCAGTTCTTTTACTGCAATATGTTAACTACATCAAGCTCGTAATACTTATGGACTTTTACTGTAGTAGATTTTTCTGGCGGAGGCCCTTGTCCACGAGGTCTTCAAATCCCACCTCCGGAAGAAGTTCTCGTGTATCCCGAGGGAGGCTGGGGATATGGCGTCTGCGTTGGCCATGTTCAAAGTCTCTATAGGTCGTTTGCATATGATGTCTCAAACTACAGATGGAGGGCAGGAAGTGATTTTCTACATATCTGTGAATGTTCTCATTCATCCAGGTCATGGTTATCAAAAGGGAGTTGAATCAAATGCAGCCGGACTTGGTATATATCTGTGAAGACGTTTCGCCTCTCATCCAAGAGGCTTCCTCCGTTCATGCCTTTCTGACTAGACCAAGCTAATCTGACTGGCTGGTGATGAGACTCAGCATTTATCCTCTAGGAGTCGTTGTCAGAGCTATTGATATGCATGGGTGATAATGACGGGCGCGGCCGAACATTGGTACACAGAAGAGCCGCTCATATCTATGGCTCTGTTAGCGACGGGCATTGGTAAACATCGGATCACAAAGAGCCACGCATATCAATAGCTCTGACAACGACTCCTAGAGGATAAATGCTGAGTCTCATCACCAGCCAGTCAGACTAGCTTGGTGTAATCAGAAAGGCACGAACTGAGGAAGCCTCTTGGATGAGAGGCGAAATGTCTTCACGGATATATACCAAGTCCAGTTGCACTTGATTCAACTCTTTTGGATGATTTTCTACATAGGAAGCACTATCACAAACTTTTGAAATGGCTATGTTTGGCGTCATTAACTGAGAAACCACAAGGAGTTTTTATTGAGTACCAAAAGCTGTTCATGAGGGGGGAAAGAATGCAAGAAATTGACCGAAAACGCTGAAAAAAATGGCTTGCGAACCGTCTGTGGTTGGGAGGAGCGGAGTCGGATAACGCGCGTGTGCAGTGACCACTTCGTAAATTTTTTTTTAAAAAAATCAACTCTTCATAACATAAGGATTATGTCCAACATATCTTACTTTCTGTTTATACCCTTCTCTCATAATATCGTCTAAACTAGCACAGTTCGGGCTAAACTAGCTCCATCTCGTCCATTCTGCTTTTCACTTCCTGCTCTCCATCTGAATGTTGCGCGTCATCAGAATCACGTGACTGCAAACAAGCTATAGTAGATGCAGCAGGCAGGATATGTGGTCACCGGTGCCTGTCGATGCAGCAACCTAAGAACCCACTGGTGAACACCAGCGGTGAGGGAAGCTGTTAGGCTAAAGAAAGAGGCCTTTCGGACTTGGTTGGTCCAGGGGTCTCCTGAAGCAGCACACAAGTACTGGGAAGCCAGAAGGGCTGCCTCTTCGGCAGTCACAGAAGCAAAAACTTGGGTGTGGAAGGAGTTTGGTGAGGCTATGGAGGATGACTTTCGGTTGGCGTCAAGGACATTCTGTCAAACCATCCGGCGACTCAGGAAAGGAAAGCAGGGCTCAACCCAGGCTGTGTTCAGCCGGGGAGGGGAACTGTTGACCCGGACTGGGGATGTTGTCGAGCGGTGGAAAGAACACTGAGGAGCTCCTGAACCCGACTAACACGTCCTCAGTGGAGGAGGTAGAGTCTGAAGGCTCAGGGGAAGCCCCAGTCATATCCCTGGCAGAGGTATCAGGTAGTTAAAAAGCTCCTCAGTGGCAAAGTGCCGGATGTGGATGAGATTCGCACCGAGATGGTGAAGGCTCTGGACATTGTTGGGCTGTCTTGGTTGACACGCCTCATCAGTGTCACTTGGAGGTCGGGGACAGTACCTGTGGAGAGGCAGACTGGGATGGTGGTTCCCATATTAAAAAAGGGGGACCGGAGGGTGTGCTCCAATTATCGGGGCATCACATTGCTCAGCCTCCCTGAGAAAGTCTACTCAAAAGGAGGTGCTGACCGATTGTCGAACCTCGGATCCACGAGGAACAATGTGGATTCTGTCCTGGCCGTGGAACAACGGACCAACTCTTTACACTTGTGGGAGTGCTGAGGGGGGCATGGGAGTTTGACCAGCCAGTTTACATGCGTTTTGTGGACTTGAAGGCTTACGACCGTGTATCCCGGGGCAGTTGCTACAAGCCATCTGGTCCTTGTATAACCAAAGTGAGAGCTGTGTCCGCACTCTTGGCACAAAGTAAACACGTTTTCGGTGGGTGCCGGACTCCGCCAAGGTTGTCCCGTTTCTCCAATTCTGATTGTGATATTCATGGACAGGATCTCAAGGCGCAGCCAAGGTGAGGAGTGTGTCCGTTTTGGGAACCTCAGAATTGCATCTCTGCTTTTCACAGATGTGGTTTCATCAGAATGCGACCTCCAGCGCGCACTGGGGCGGTTTGCAGCTGAGTGTGAAATGGCTGGGATGAGAGTCAGCACCTCCAAGTCTGAGGCCATGGTTCTCTACCGGAAAATGGCGGATTGCTGCCTCTGGGTTGGGGAGGAGTTGTTGCCTCAAGTGAAGGAGTTCAGGTATCTCGGGGTCTTGTTCACGAGTGAGGGTAGGATGGAGCGGGGGATTGACAGGCGGATTGGTGCAGCATCAGCAGTAATGCGGACGTTGTACCGGACCGTTGTGGTGAAGAGGGAGCTGAGCCAGAAGGAAAAGCTCTCAATTTACCAGTCAATCCTCGTTCCAACCCTCACCTATGGTCATGAGCTTTGGGTAGTGACCAAAAAGGTGAGATCGCGGATACAAGTGGCTGAAATTAGTTTCCTCCGTAGGATGTCTGGGCTCAGCCTTGGAGATAGTGAGGAGCTCGGACATCCGGAAGGAGCTTAGAGTAGAGCCGCTGCTCCTTCGCGTCAAAAGGAGCCAGTTGAGGTTGTTCGGGCATCTCATTAGGATGCTTCCTGGCCGCCTTCCTTTGGTGGTTTACAGGGCACAGCCAACTGGGAGGAGACCACGGGGTAGACCCAGACCTCGCTGGAGGGACTACATGTCCAATCTGGCCTGTGAACGCCTTAGGATCCCCCAGGAAGAGCTGGAGGGCGTTGCTGGGGAGAGGGACTTCTGGTGTGCCCTACTTAGCTTGCTGCCACCACGACCCGACCCCGGAGAAGTGGCTGACGATGAATGAATGAATGAAAGATTTTTCATGCAGGAATTTTACTTGAAATGGAGTATTTTTACATTGCTGTATTGGTACCTTTACTGCAGTAAAGGATGTGAATACTTCAACCACTGGTTTACAGCATCATAACAGAATGGACAGTATGATCAGAGTGATTTGAATTAAACAATGGAGAGGAGATATTTGGGTTTATGAATACGTTCCATAGAATAGCTGCTGCATGGCTATATGACTTCACTAACCCGGCAATGCACGGAACAGCCGACTGTCTCCACGACTCCACTTTCCTTCAGCATGACCCATGCTATACGTTTAGCTTGACTGACGCTTTGGCTGGGCTCTCCTGCTGCCTTCAGAAATACAAAGTCGTCAACACCTTCAGAAAACACAAGGTAATCAACAATATCGATGTAGCTAACGTTGGGCCACTGTCTCATGTCATCTACCCACTCCTTGAGAAGTGATGGGTGAGGCACTGTTACAGTAGTGCCCTCACGACTTTTTAAAACATCTTTAGTGTGTATCCACCTCCATTTTTTTTGTTGTCCATTTGTACCTCATCCATGGCTAAACCCCAGCTTTTACAGCGTCCCTGGTACCTACGCAAATGTAAACAAGTGTTTAACCGGGAGAGCAAAAAACCGGCTTCCCCTACGAATCATGGGTAAACTCGAAGTCAGGAAAAAGTTAAATAGTTGAGCTGCAGCTCAGAATTCTTCTGAGGCTACACATTTTATACGTCACCCCAACCTGAAAAATAAAGTGTCTATGACCAAGAAGTATCCCCTCATTGATTGTTAAAAGTTTAAATGATTTATCTTTAAGAAAATGTAGTATTTTGTTGCTGAAGCCAAAGTGGTGGAGTAGTGAATTAAACGTAAATGGATGGATTAGTCCATGTCAGTTGGTGGCCCTTTAGTATAGGTCAGTAGGTTGGCCTTAAACACAAGCAAAGGACATGTGCGCTGCTGAGTTTACAGCACTAAGGCAAGTGTTAATATTGTAGTTGGTCCACGGGCTCAGGAATACTCAATCAAATTTGTTCCTTATTTTTGCTTACATCGAAGGCTTACTGTATAGTACCTGCAAATTCTGATGAAATACATATGACGTCATCAGCCTATGAACTCTGTAAAAAGAGCAAGTCATTCTTGTCCAGTAAGTAATTTGAAAGGGTAATTAACATGTAATATAAAATCCAATCATTTCCATGCAAATTATTAGAATGCAAACATTCATACTGACAGAACATGGCATATTTCTGAAGAAAAGGAATAGAGAAAAGGTTTTCAAGAAGCGGTATCTCTTAGTGGTATGCACATAACAGAGAAGGTTTTAAAGTTAAGCTCAAGTTATGTCAGTTATATAAAATGAAACTGAATCACTTGTTTGTGTTTATATACGTTTGTGTACATCTCTACAGTCATGCAGTACTTGAAGTGGAAAAAAGTGCACGTATTCTGTGTTCAAATTTTGGCATACAAGCAAATCATTTGGTATTATGTTTGGAATTTTAAAAGTGAATAAAAGTTACTAAGATATTGCTGATATTCACAATATGAATTTCTACTACTACTACTATTTCTGGCTACCCCCGTTAGGAGGTTGCCACAGCGGATCATCCGTTTCCATCTCTTCCTGTCATCTACATCTTTCTCTGTCACACCAGCCACCTGCATATCCTCCCTTACCACATCTATAAACCTCTTCAGCATTCCCCTTTTCCTTTTCCCTGGCAGCTCCATATTCAGTATCTTTCCTTCACACATGTCCAAGCCATCTCAATCTTGCTTGACCCCAAACAGTTGACCCCAAGTATTTAACCTCATACACCTTTGTCACCTCTACTCCTTGAATCCTCATTATTCCGCGGTCCTCGCCCTCATTGAACATATTGATTCTGTCTCGCTTCTACCGACTATCATTCCTCTTTTCTCCAGTGCGTACCTCCACCTCTCCAGGCTCCCTTCAACCTCCACTCTACAGGTCAGAATATCATCCGCAAACAGTCCACGGAGACTTCTGCCTGATCTCGTCCGTCAACTTGTACATCACCATTACAAACAAGAAAGGGCTCAGAATCAATCCTTGATGTAATCCCACCTCCACCGTGAACCCATCTTTTGTTCCAACTTGCACACCTCACCACTGTCACTCTACCCTCATAGATACCCTGCACCACTCCTACATACTGCTCTGCAACTCCCGACTTCCTAATACAATACCACACCTCTCTCGGCATCCTTTCATATGCTTTCTCTAAATCCACAAAGACACAATGTAACGCCTCCTGACCTTCTTTATATTTCTTCATCAACATCTGTGGTGCTTTTGTGTCATGAAACCATACTGCTGCTCACTAGTTGTCGCCTCTCCGCTTAACCTTGCTTCTACTACTCTTTCCCATAACTTCATGGTGTGGCTGATCAACTTTATACCTCTGTAGTCGCTACAGTTCTGCACATTGCCCTTATTCTTGAAAACCGGTACCAGTACGCTTCTTCATTCCTCGGGCATCCTCTCCTGTGTTAAACAATCCAATTAAAACTCCACTGCCATCTCTCCTAACACCTCCATGCACCACAGGTATGTCATCCGGACCAACCGCCTTTCCACTCTTCATCTTCTTGAAAGCTGCCCTCACTTACTCCTTGCTAATCCACCACACTTCAAAGTACTCCTTCCACCTTCACACTCTCCTTGCTTGTCAGCACTTTCCGTCTCTATCCTTGATCACCCTTACCTGCTGCACACTCATCCCACCTGGGTCCCTCTGTCTAGCCAGTCGGTGCAAGTCCTATTCTCCTTAGTTTCTAAACTCACATTTGCCACCTCTTTGCTTTACGCTGCATCTCCTTGTACTCCTGTCTACTTTCATCATTCAGACCATCCCACTTCTTTGCCAGCCTCTTCCTCTGTATACTATGCTGTACTTCCTCATTCCATCACCAAGTCACCTCATCTTCCTTCCCCTGTCCAGATGACACACCAAGTACCTTCCTAGCCATCTCCCTCACCTCTTCTGCAGTGCTTGCCCAGCCATCCGGTAACTCTTCACTACTACCCAGTTCCTGTCTTAACTCCTCCCTGAATTCCACTCAACAAAGTCTTCCTTCTTCGACTTCCACTATATCATCCTTGGCTCTACCTTCACTCTCCCTCTACTTGATCTCCAAAGTCATCCTACAGACCACCATCCGATGATGCCCATCTACATTCTCCCCTGTCACCACCTTGCAGTATCCAATCCCTTTCAGATCGCGCCCCATACGTAAGATAGTCCACCTGTGTGCACTTTCTCCGCTCTTATATGTCAAAAAAAAAATTAATGACATGAATTTCAGTTACAAATTTTTTTTATAACTTAGAGGAAAATTAATGCCTTAAAACAAGTTCTTCTGCAGATGTCATGTCAGGGCTTGGGCTATTGATGAGAAGAAATTCTCACATACTGCTTTTGCTCAACATCAGTTTTAAGGTTTTGGTCTTAGGACCGTTGCCAGAGTGATGATAAATTCATTCCTAATATAAACAATGTTTGTATTACGGGTACAGGCTATGCAGCTTCCTCTCAGCCTTACCAATGTTAGGAGGAAAAAAGGTGCTAAAAACTATAGTTCAAAACTTAAAGAATTTCTAATATTCTTTGTCAAACATTTTGCTTCAGAATTGCCTTGCTGAGTGTCCAGGTGGCATGGCGGCCCATTCCATTGCCGACCAACACAGGGATCGCCGGTTCGAATCCCCATGTTACCTTCGGCTTGGTCAGCGTCCCTACAGACAATTGGCTGTGTCTGCAGGTGGGAAGCCAGATGTGGGTATGTGTCCTGGTTGCTGCACCAGCACCTCCTCTGGTTGGTCAAGGCACCTGTTCAAGGGACAGGGGGATCCGGGGGGAATAGCGTGATCCTCTCACATGATACATCCCCCTGACGAAACTCCTCACTGTCAAGTGAAAAGAAGCAGCTGGCAACTCCATGTGTATCAGAGGAAGCATATGGTAGCCTGCTGCCTTTCCTGGATCGGCAGAGGGGGTGGGGCAGCGACCGGAATGGCTCGGAAGAGTGGGCTAATCGGCCAAATACAATTGGGGAGAAGGGGGGGGGGGTTGCTTTGCCAACATCACCATAGATTATATGCACGGACACACCAATAAGGCCATCAATGCTCCAACATGCTTAGCTGAGGTTAAAACCATTAGATGGACTGTTTTTACAGACAGCTACTTCAGGGGAGTTGATTCAAGGGCCCTCAGCAAGATATTACAAAACCAAGGCCAAGTTGCACTGAGGAACGAGATTGACTCGTCGATAATTTTTTTCCTTGCACCCTACAGGAAACACTTAACGAGAACGTGGCTAAAAACTGACCTGTCTCCAAAACCTTCATTGCACATAGAAATAGCAGAGGCATATACTTTTAAAATAGATAGTGTCAAATTCCAAAAGCCTTTCTTGCCTCATTTGGGCAAGGAGACAACTGATGAGTGTAACTGGAGAAAACGTATCTAGCAGAGCCTGTGGTCAGGGAGCATGGACAAAAGCAGCTATTCCCACAACAGAGTCATCTTGAGCTCTCAGAGAAGGACATAGGACAATGTGTCCTCTCTGATGTCCCACAGAGGACATCTCAATGCAAACAGATCCCTCGCTGATCTCCAAAATCTTGTTCAGATCTCCTGTTTGATTGTCAGGATATAGTCTCCATTATCCCTTTCGAGGGCCTCCTCTGGACATTATATCCAGTCCTGTAATCATGGCATGTGAAGAGCCCTGCGGCTGTGTAGGAAGATATAGGCCAGAGTTCCATTGCTGCAATGTGAAAGCTGGCAGACCTCACACCCCCCTGACCATTACATTGACTGTACTTATCAAACATCATGTTCTACCTTGGTTGACACTCATAAAGTGACATCTTCACCATCCCTGCTTTTGCCTATCCATCTCTGACAATACTATGCCTATACCAAAATCTACTTAAAGTGCCTTGCAAAAGTATTCAACCCCCTTGACAGTCATCACTAATTTCTGGATTATAAAAACACACACATCTGTTCCTGAACAATATTATTTTTGTGAACCCATAAGCTCTAACAGTATGTTCCCAAAGCCAAAAGTAGTTATGTTTCACCCACTTATTAATAAATTAAAAACTAAAATATAGTGCTTGCATAAGTATTCAACCCCTTGTGTTTTGAAAGCTCCAAGTTTACACAAATGACAAATTTCTAAATCAAACTCAGGTAAACGCACTTGGACATATGTAGTGTGCACCTGTAAGACATTAAAGTAACGGTCCCATTTATGGGTATAAAAAGCTCTTTGTAAAGTTCATTAGCTGGGCGTGAACTCCATCAGAAAATGAAGACAAAAGGAGCATAATACTGAAGTAAAAGACAGTGATTAAAATGCAGAAGGCGGGAAAGGGATACAAAACAATATCCAAGTTTTTGGATGTCCCACGGAACACCGTTGGATCTACGGTTAGAAAGTGGAAGCTGTATCACACCACCCAGATGCTTTGTAGGACAGGCTGTCCCTCAAAGCTAAGTGTCCGAGCAAGACGTGGGCTGGTGAGGAATGCCACAGTTCACTTTGAAGGAGCTCCAGAGGTCAGTGGCTGAAACTGGAGTAAATGTGCATGAGTCAACCATATAACAGGGTGGCAAGAAAGAAGCCGTTGCTCAAAACTATGCATATAAAAGCATGCTTGGAGTTTGCTACCAAGCATGAGAGAGACTCAGTTAGGATGTGGGTCAAGGTTATGTGGTCAGATGAGACGAAAGTTGAGCTTTTTGGCCAAAATTCAAAGCATTGTATGGTGCAAACCTAACTCTGCTCATGCCCTAAGAAACACCCTCCCTACAGTGAAGCATGGCGACGGCAGAATAATGATATGGGGTTGTCCAAAGGAGCTGAATCAAGTGCAACTGGACTTGGTATATATCCGTGAAGACATTTCGCTTCTCATCCAAGAGGCTTCATCAGTTCGTGCCTTTCTGACTAGACCAAGCTAGTCTGACTGGCTGGTGATGAGACTCAGAATTTATTCTCTAGGAGTCGTTGTCAGATCTATTGATATGCGTGGCTGTTTGTGTCCCGATGTTTACCAACAGAGCCATAGATATGAGTGGCTGTTTTGTGTACCGATGTTTGGCAGCGCCCGTCGTTATCGGAGCTATTGATATGCGTGGCTCTCCTGTGCTCCGATGTACAGCCACGCCCGTCGCCATCGGAGCTATTGATTTGCATTTGTTTAGCAGCGACGGCACTGACCTATAAATAAGAGAAACCAAACAACCACTACATCGGATGGACCAACACAGAAAGCCAAACTCCTCAGGACAAGACTCAGCAGTCTATCTACACCTAAAGGAGAAGACACACTCCTTCGAGGACAGCAACATACATATTTTGGACAGAGAAGATAGATGGTTTGAAAGAGGGGTGAAGGAAGCCATGTATGCGAAACTGGAAAAACCATCCCTCAACAGAGGAGGAGGTCTGCGACACCACCTATCTCCCACTTACAATGCCGTCCTTTCATCTCTACCCAGGAGACTCAAGAAGCCTAGTCTCCAAGAACAACAGTCGGTCAATACCGGCTCCAACGACTCTCATGACCACTGAACAATGAAGTCGAGACTAACACCCCCAACGACCGTCGCTGCTAAACAAATGCAAATCAATAGCTCCGATGGCGACGGGCGCGGCTGGACATTGGAGCACAGGAGAGCCACGCATATCAATAGCTCCGATAGCGACGGGTGCGGCCAAAAATCGGTATACAAAACAGCCACTCATATCTATCGCTCCGTTAGCGACGGGCGTTAGTAAACATCGGATCACAAAGAGCCACGCATATCAATAGCTCTGACAATGACCCATAGAGGATAAATTCTGAGTTTCATCACCAGCCAGTCAGATTAGCTTGGTCTAGTCAGAAAGGCACGAACTGAGGGAGCCTCTTGGATGAGAGAAGAAACGTCTTCACGGATATATACTGTCGCGGTTTTTCTATAGCCCGGATAACTATGGATGGAGGCGGGGACTTTTAGGTGCGACAAACCGGGCTTCACCACCGTTAGCTAGATAGCTGCGCCAATGCTAGGGCTAGCCTGCTAGTTAGCCGTGTGCTAATGGGTTAGCAAGCTCACCTCGGGACCAGGGCTGGTGATGGAACAGGGCGGCGGAGCTCTAGGCGGGGCGGGAGATGGATGGCTGCTCTCCGGGGTGCGTGTCTCTCTCTCTCTCTCTGTACTCTGGCTCCGGTGTGACCGGGTGAATGTCTCTCTCAGTCTCTCTGGGGAAGCTCTCGGGGGTAGTCAGCTAGCTACAGGTACCGAGGCAGTCTGCTGCTAACACTACCACTGCTAGCCACCGTATCTACTGTCCAGCCCAGGATACGCTAGGTTTCCCTGCTCTATCCCACGCTAAGGTGACAGTCTACGATATGGTTACTAAACAGTTCTGGCGCTTTGTCTCCCCCGCGGTGTCTAATATAGTTGCGTCTGTGACAGCGCGAGCTAACCTGTGATTGGTCCTCTAGCTGCACGAGCCCAGTGCAACATTCCAAGTACATCCCCAGGCATTTCCCACTACACTGCCCCCCTCCAGCACTGCTGAGTCCCTTCAACATAAATGAACAACAGACTACAAAGATCAGTCTGATTAATCTAACACGATAAACGGGACAGAACACCCGCGAAATGAACTAGGCCCGGAACAAAGGGCGTCAAACAAATGTGGGTGGTCGCTATCCATACTGGACTCTTGTGACTAGCCTAGTAACCCCCCAAGTCAACTAGTCACGTCCGTCAAAGTTAGTCTAGGAGCCAGGCGGGCCTCCGGACTGGCCGGCCCCGTCTGGTGGTGTACGGGAGATGGGACTCAGCGGCGTCGGCTTCGTCTCCTTCTGGGTCAGGGGCGTTGGACTGCCCGCCCGGACCACAGGCTGCTGTCCCACGACGTTGGGTGATTGTCGACTCGCCTGAAGAGTAGCTGGCAGCAGTGTGTTGGAGCAGCTGGAACCGAGCCGGGGAGCCTGGTGTGCTGGGTCCTCCATCGTCGTTTGCGTGGAACAGGTCCTCCAGCCGGAGATCAAGGTCTTCATCGATCTCCTCCTGCTCTGTCACTCCTTCGTACTCCTCTGTTCTCTGCGCCCCCGGCTCCTCCATGTCAGCAATGGGAGGACCTCCTTCAGGTGTTTCCTGCGGCCCTATGGCTGGTGCTGGAGCAGACAACAGAGCATGGCGCCTCCGCTGAATCCAGACCGGCACGTCGTCTGAGAGGTAGGGTAGCAGTCGATCGTGGTGGAGGACTCTCTCCTTACGACCTTCCTGGACTCTGTACAAGACGTCTCCCATCTTCTCTGTGATGAGGCCGGGACCTCTCCACCGTGGCTTCAACTTTGGAGATCGACCCTTCTTCCTGGTGTCGTCCCGGACATAAACTAGATCTCCAGGGTGAAATGTGCGTTGTCGAGCACGTAGGTCGTGGTCCTTCTTGTTCCTGAGCTGGGCAGCACGGAGATGCTGGCGCGCCACTTCGTGGGTGTCCCGCATGTTCGCCCCCAGGTCAGCAACGTACTCGGCTGGGGAAGTGCGATGAACGTTGGCTTCCTGCACCCTCAGGGTGAGTCCTTGCGGCTGGTTGACTTCTCGCCCAAGCATCATCCGGTTTGGTGTGTAACCCGTACAGGCATGGGGTGAGCTGCGGTAAGCCCCGGCGAGGAGGTGGAGGTGTTGGTCCCACTCGCTCTGGTGTTTCCCTACGTAACAGCGGATCATTTGCAGGAGAGTTCGGTTGAACCTCTCGACTTGACCATTCGACGCAGGATGGTAGGGGGTCGTTCTGGTCTGCTTAACCTCGCTGAGTTTACGGCGCGCAGTTCCCTCAGGCAGCTCTTCACCGTAGCGGCGGCGTAACTGGGTGATGAGCGCGTGGTAGTCATCTTTTATCGGAGCCGGCTGCGCGATGACAAAAGACATGGCGTTGTCCCTCAGTCGGAGATACAAGGCGTCCAAACAGGTCTCGTCGGTCCAGCCCCTCTTTCTCGCCATCCGTTCGAATGGTCCAACGAAACTATCCCAGTCGCCCTTACCATCAAAAGTGGCGAGGAGCTTGATGTCATTTTCGTGTCCTCGGTCGGGACCTTGTGAGCTTCGGTTGCTGCTCCAACTTTGAAGGTCTCCTGTCTGGCTCTGTTGACCTCTAGAGGACCCTGCCTGCCCTCCAACGCTGTCATCCAGCAGGTTTCGGCCGCCGTTGCTGCCCAGGGACATTTGGCCACCCTGCATCCCGTCGGGGGGTGGTACTGCAGTCGCTCCATTTTTTCCACCATGACCGATCGGAGTGCTGGTAAGTGGTGCGGGCTCACTGGGTCCATTTCCTGTATAGCGCAGGGCTGCTGGGGCCGCTTTGCTGCTCGGCCTGTCTGGCGTCTCCTCGTTGCGCCGGTCGCTCAAGTTAGCCACTGCGGCCATAGCTGCTGGCAACAGGTGATCAGCGCCGTCTCGCTGTCTGGCCCCTGGGTTCTCCCGGGCCGGGGTGAACTGCGAGAGTAGGCTCATGTCTCTCACCGTTCTGCTAGTTCGTTCTCCGAGCACAGCCCCTGCCGACCCTACACCACTATCGCTTTGAGGGCCACCAGGAGAAACCCCCTGCTTCACCACTTGAGCGATGGGCGACAAACCGGGAGGCTCACCCCGGATATCCGAACGATGACGGGCCCAATCGGCGCGCTGAATGGGAGGTGTGGGGGGACGAGATCGCTTAGCCACCGCTTCCGCTAGTCCATCGATACGCGCTGTGAGGGCCTCCATCTGCATCTCTATCTGGCGTTGCATCTTAACCTGGGTCTGGCGCTCCATGTTTTCCATCCGGCGTTGTATCTGAACCTGGGTCTGGTTCATGGTTTCCATCTGTGCCAGGAGGAGCTTCATCCAGGCGTGCTCTCCGGGGTCTTCTGTCCCCACACCAGCACCATCCAGACTCAACTCAGACTGTTCTTTTACATTTTCTTTGTCCTGTGACATTTTTATTTTTCCACTGATTTACGTGACTACGGAAGAAATTACAGTGCTTCACAAAATGGCTTCTTGCTAGCTGGGTTAGCTCACAGTGTGCAGGCTGAATTATGCCGCCATGTGACCGGGGCAGGATCCTCCGGTGTTGAGATTATGGCGAATCCCAACCTTTTATCCCACTTCTGACACCACTTGTCGCGGTTTTTCTATAGCCCGGATAACTATGGATGGAGGCGGGGACTTTTAGGTGCGACAAACCGGGCTTCACCACCGTTAGCTAGATAGCTGCGCCAATGCTAGGGCTAGCCTGCTAGTTAGCTAGTTAGCCGTGTGCTAATGGGTTAGCAAGCTCACCTCGGGACCAGGGCTGGTGATGGAACAGGGCGGCGGAGCTCTAGGCGGGGCGGGAGATGGATGGCTGCTCTCCGGGGTGCGTGTCTCTCTCTCTCTCTGTACTCTGGCTCCGGTGTGACCGGGTGAATGTCTCTCTCAGTCTCTCTGGGGAAGCTCTCGGGGGTAGTCAGCTAGCTACAGGTACCGAGGCAGTCTGCTGCTAACACTACCACTGCTAGCCACCGTATCTACTGTCCAGCCCAGGATACGCTAGGTTTCCCTGCTCTATCCCACGCTAAGGTGACAGTCTACGATATGGTTACTAAACAGTTCTGGCGCTTTGTCTCCCCCGCGGTGTCTAATATAGTTGCGTCTGTGACAGCGCGAGCTAACCTGTGATTGGTCCTCTAGCTGCACGAGCCCAGTGCAACATTCCAAGTACATCCCCAGGCATTTCCCACTACAATACCAAGTCCATTTGCACTTGATTCAACTCGTTTGGATAACCATGACCTGTATGAATGAGAAAATTCACAGACATGCTATGGGGTTACTTTTCATCTGCAGGCACTAGGAACATTGTTCGAATTGAGGGAAGACTGGATGGAGCTATATAGCAAGCAAGCAACATTTTATTTATGTAGCACTTTTAAAAACAGTTACAAAGTGCTGTACACTCAATACACAAAATATGAATAAATGTCTAAAAAAAGTTGAATGAATATAAAAACATGGCATAGGGAGTAACAGACCAAGCTAAAAACACAACAAAACAGAAGTCAGGGGTGGGAATCTATAAAAAGAAGATGAGTTTTTATAAGCCGCTTAAAACAGTCCAAATATCAGCAAATCTAATGGATTGGGGAAGATTATTCCAGAGGCTTGGGGCTAAAATATGCTGTATATCCTAACTGCCTGAGTTGTATGTCTGCTTGCCTCCTAACTGCCTGCTATACTGTCCCATTAATTGTGCCGTCTGTTGTAATTAACTGTCCACTGTCTAATCCTGCTGATACTGTATGCTGCCAATACCATTAATGCTTTATTGTGTTGTATGTTGCCATTGGATGTGTCGTATGTAGCCACCACTGCTTACGTGTGTTAACCAACTCCTGGGTTATTCCATATTTGCTGCTACTGCTCTACTGTGTGTGTACGTGTGTGCTATGTCTTACCTGTTGCTATATGTCAGCCTTGTTCCTCTGCACACGTAAGTATGACCACTATGCATGTTTTGTTGTACTGATTGTGATGTCCACATCTGTGTACTTGGCTTTTCATGTCACTGCTGTTCCTTGTTTTTACCTCTCTTTATTTTACTCCCCATCCCCTTCCCCTAGGGGGCACTTACCCCCAACATAGGCCGTTATTGTAAATAAGAGTTTGCTCTTAATTAACTTGCCTATTAAAATAAAGGTCGATGATGATGAAAACTGCAAAGGCGTAGTCACCTTTTGTTTGAGGTTTGAGGATCGGAGTGGTCAGGAAATGGAATGAGAAGATCAGAAATATAACTGGAGCCAAGATCATGCAGTGCACTTTAAATGGAATCAATAAGATCTTAGATTATTTTGAATTTTACAGGAAGCAAATGGAGGGATGCAAGAATAGGGATAATATGGGACCTACGGCTAGTTGTAGTTAGTAGTCTAGTTCTGGTTAGTAGTCTTGCAGCTGCATTCTGAACCAACTGTGGACAATTTAAAGTAGCTTGGTTGAGGCCAAAGTAGAGGGAATTACAGTACTATAGACAGGAGAAAATGAATTAATTTTTCAATATCCGTAAAAGAAAAAAATATTTCTGATTTTTTGCAATATTTTGTAGTTGAAGAAAACAGGATTGGACAAGCTTAGTAACATGGTGATCGAAAGACATTCTGATCAAGGATGATACCAAGATTGTTAGCGGTAAGATTGATGTTTGAACGAAGTGAACCAATAAACTAGTCAACTGCAGTGGCAAAGTTCTCAAGACCAATTGAGAACTTCAGTTTTGTCGGGGTTTAGATGGAGGAAATTAAAAACAAGACTATAAAGTCCGTATCAGAGTTTAGATTCTTCGGTGTAACAATGGATGACAAACTGACATGGAAATCTCATATATCATATGTAAAAACAAAGGTTTCTAAGAATATTTCTGTTTTGAACAAAGCAAAATACCTGTTAAATCACAAGGTAATTCGAATTCTGTACTGTCCACTTATTTTGCCATATTTTAGTTACTGTGTGGAAGTGTGGGGCAACACGTATATGAGCAACATAAAGCTATTGTTTATATTACAGAAAAGAGCAGTAAGAATTATCCATGAAGTGGATCCAAGGGAACACACCGACGGACTGTTTATCAAGTCAAGATTAATGAAACTTAAAGATTTAGTTGAGTTACAGCCATTGTTTTTCCAAGATGGCGGCGCGCTGGACGTAGCGGCTACTGCGTTTCCCTGTTCAGTGCCATGTTTTCTTTGTTATTGACACGTTTTAAGTTTACTTACAAGTGTAGGTCCTGCGCTCTTCTACAGCCGTCAGGAACTTTTAAACCTCAGAACGGATTACTCACTTCCCTCCACCATCACGGACAACTCCCCCATCCATATTATCCGCTCACCGGCCTCGCAGTGGAAACACTGCCCCCGTCGGCAACGTAAACAAAAGAGGGGGAAACGTGGCGGGTTACATGCTATGCTAAGTAGCGCTCCCTTCAAAGTTTCCCTCCCCAGCATCTTCATGGCTAATGTCCGATCGTTAGCTAACAAAATGGACGAGATAAGACTCAGGCTGTCCTCCCAGAAAAGGCTGCAGAACTGCTGTCTGCTGATGTTTACGGAGACTTGGCTCAACAGCAACATAGCCGACTCGGCAGTCGAGCTAGCGGGCCGCACAGCCTTCCGGGCCGACAGGACAGCGGACTCCGGCAAGATCCGGGGAGGAGGTTTGAGTATTTATGTCAATAACTCTTGGTGCAACAATATAAAGATCGTTGAAAGGCATTGCTCTGCTGATCTGGAGCTCCTTATGATTCAGTGCAGGCCTTTTTACCTGCCCAGGGAGCTAACAGCCATTACCATTGCCGCTGTATACATCTCCCAACACGCTAATGCTAAGGAAGCACTTAAGCAGCTACAATGTGCCATCAGCAGACAACAGACCAAACACCCGGACAATGCCTTTATCATAGGTGGTGATTTTAATCAGGCAAACCTCAGGGCTGTATTGCCCAAATTCCATCAGCATGTCTCCTGCCCCACTAGGGGACAAAACACCCTGGACCATCTCTATACAAACATCGAGGACTCATACAAAGCTACTCCCTGCCCTCAGCTGGGGCATTCTGACCACCTCTGCCTGTTCCTGGTACCAGCCTACAAACCCCTAATAAAAAGGGTCAAGCCAGCAGTAAAGACAATCACTGTCTGGCCAGAAGGAGCAGTCTCTGAACTCCAGGACTGTTTTGAAAACACAGACTGGAGTATTTTTGCACATTCAGCTACCCAGGGCTCCCATATAGACATTAATGAACAAACATCTGCCATACTAGCCTACATTAACTTTTGCACTGAGAGTGTCACAACAAAAAAATCAGTCCGCACCTTTCCAAACCAGAAACCCTGGATGACCAGTGAGGTCCGGCAGCTGCTGAAAGTCCGGGATGCAGCGTTCAAGTCAGGTAACTGAGGCCTACAGCGCAGCCAGATCCAACCTCAAAAAGGGCATCAGAACAGCCAAACATAAATATTCCCTACGAATAGAGGACCACTTTCACAATAACCCTGATACCCTGCGAATGTGGCAAGGCATTCAGTCCATCACAGACTACAAAAGCTCTAATCGCGGCCCCACTGTTCATGATGGCTCCCTGCCAGACAAGCTAAATAATTTCTATGCCTGCTTTGACAAGAACAATACTGACCCAGCCACAAAAATCCCCAGCCACCCAGAAAACCAGGTGCTCGCCGCTCCGGTGGCCAAGCGGAATAACCCGCCTTTCTTGCAACCCACTCGTCATGTGGCTGGGAGGTTCGTATCCGAGACTCGCCGTAACCGGTCACGGCCAGAGCATCCACGGGGTAAGGCATTCATTAGGCCACCCTTACCCAAGGGATAGTGGGTGTAGATCAGTGTAGTGTTCGGGGACTCATCGTTCTCCAGCGACCCCTCTGGCCCACCCGGGCGCCTGCAGCCAAGCAACCGAAAGCATTATCCCTACGCCTCCTTCACGGCCTGAAGGTGATGAAATCCATGCGAGGCTTCAGCGTGTAAAATAGCGAGAGCAGCCGACACGAGTTTGAAGGAAGCTGGTGTTATGACTATCCCCTTCCTGTGGAAACGTGAGCCAGGGGAGTAATTCGACAAGAGTTACGGCCATATGCCATTGGGTTAATCGGGTGGGATAAGGGGAAAAACTAGAAATAAATTTATAAAAAAAAAAACACAAAAAAAACAGGTGCTCACTCCATTAGCCACAGAGGTCAGAGAACCACTGCGCAGAGTGAACACACGGAAGGCTGCCGGACCAGACGGCATACCGGGTTGGGTCTACCAGGAATGTGCCGACCAGATGGCTGAGGTCTTCACACCTGTATTTAACCTCTCACTCTCCCAATCTAAAGTCCCGGCTTGCTTTAAGACCACCTCTATCATTCCTGTCTCCAAGAAACCAACATCCACATGTCTGAATGACTACCGACCCATAGCACTCACCGCCATTGCCATGAAGTGCTTTGAGAGACTGGTTCTGGCTCACATCAAAAACATTATCCCCCCCCCCACATTTGACCCACATCAGTTCGCCTACCGTCCCAAAAGGTCTACTGAGGATGCCATTGCGACTGCCCTGCACGTTGCTCTGACCCACCTTGAATTTAACAACACATACATCCGGATGCTGTTTATAGATTACAGCTCTGCCTTCAACACTATCATCCCCGCCAAACTAACCACCAAACTCCTCTCCATTGGCCTCAACCCCTCCCTCTGTAACTGGATCCTGGACTTCCTGACCAACAGTCCTCAGTCTGTTAGGTTAGGTGACCACACCTCCTTCACCCTGAGCCTCAGCACAGGTGCCCCTCAAGGCTGTGTTCTGAGCCCCATCCTTTTCGCCCTCTTTACCCACGACTGCCTGCCAACTCACCCTTCAAATGTTATAGTTAAGTTTGCAGATAACACCACAGTCATTGGCCGTATCACCAACAATGACGAGATGGCCTACAGAGACGACTTTGAGCACCTCACATCATGGTGTACTACCAACAATCTTGTCCTTAATGTGCAGAAGACAAAGGAGCTGATTTTGGACTTCAGGTCGTCTAGAAGCTGCAGCCACTCCCCCATACACATCAATGGGGTGGAAGTGGAGCGTGTTTCCAGCTTTAAATTCCTTGGAGTCCACATCAGCGAGGACCTTTCGTGGACATTAAACACCCAAGCCCTTGTGAAAAAGGCCCAACAACGCCTGCATTTCCTGAGGAGCGCCTGTCTACCCCCCAAAATTCTCACCAACTTCTACCACTGCACCATAGAGAGCATCCTGACCATCTGCATCTCAGTGTGGTACGGCAACAGCACCTCAGTAGACCAGAAAGCTCTGCAGCGGATCGTCAAGGCGGCCCAGCATATCACCGGTACCCAGCTCCCAGCCATAAAAGATATTTATCACAAACGCTGCCTTCGAAGGGGTCCGAGCATCAGCAGAGATCCCACCCACCCCAACCATGGACTGTTCTCCCCTCTGCGCTCTGGGAGGCGCTACAGGAGCCTCCGAGCCTGCACTACCAGGCTCAAAAACAGCTTCTTTCCACAAGCTGTTGCCCACCTGAACGTGGCTACCCACTGAATGTCTGCAGATATTTTAAATATTTTGTACTCCAGCTCTTTTTGTAACTTATTTTTAGCTTTTGGTCTTCATGTGTGTATATCTTATATTGTGTTTGCTGTGTCTGTCTTGCACTGTTTCGTGAAGCCACAGCCCTCACATTTCATTTTTAACATGTGCCTGCACATTGTTTTTAATGACAATAAATTGAATTAATTTGAATTGAATTGTTAGTTATGTACAGGGCAAAAAGCAGAGTATTACCAGACGATTTACAGAAATTGTTTTTAGTTCAGAGGACGAGGACCATAGAAGGAAATTTAATTTTAAACATCAGTATGCACGTACTACTTTAAAGCAGATATGTGGCGTCAAACTATGGAATTCTTTAGAGAAGGATCTAAAGGGTTGTATAAATATATTTCAGTTCAAGAAAATGTATAAGGAAATAATAATTACACAATAATGGAGTTGTCAGTTAATGGGTTTTCAGTTGATGGTGAATTATTGTGTATGGCTTTTTGGTTCTTTTTAATTTCTCATGTTGCTGTAAGTATTATATTAGTTGTTTAGTAACTGACTGACAGAACATCTATTCTGTTGTTTATTTAGGTTTGAGTAAGGGGCAGGTAAAATAAGAATTTTCTTCTCCCTGCTCCTTTTCAATCATGGAATGTATAAATTGATTTGTGTTCGACTATGAATTGCTTGTTTCTGTCTGGAGCTGTGCATTACCATGAGTGGATTAAATGATAATGAAATGAAAGGGAAATCCAGTCTTTGGTGGCAGCTAAGCAATCATGGAGCATGGCGGGAGGACAGTTGATTCAGGTTATTGGGTTTGGCAGAGAAATAGATCTGAGTAGCATGTCTTGAAAGTGATAAACCAATTTAACGCTGTACCAGAAACGCCAACCCAGTTCTCCAACCTATCAAGTAAAATGGCATCAAAGGCAGCAGATAAATATGGGAGAATAAGAACAGTGTATTCACCTTTGTCAGCCTGCATAAGAATGTCATTGGACACTTAATAATGCAGTCTCAGTACTATGTTTGTGACAAAAGCTGGATTGAAGTTTACAAATACAAGGAAATATTCGAAGAAAACCTGTTGCTGTCTGCCGTAAAACTGAAGCTTGGGAGAAGGTTGACCTTCCAGCAGGACAGTGATCTTAAGCACAAGGCTAAAGCAACAATGGCATGGCTCAGTGGCCAAGTCAAAGTCTGGACCTCAACCCCACTGAAAAGCTGTGGCACAGACTGAAAATCGCAGTCCAGAGACGCCATCCCACCAACCTGCAATAGCTGTAAAAATTTTGCCAAGAATGGGCAAAAATTACTCCAGAAGAATGTGCAAAGCTTGTATATACTTACCCCAAGAGAATCATGGCTGTTATTGCTGTCACAACAGGAGCAGGAAGAGGACAATGGTGCAGACAGCGGAGACAAACTGGGCTAGAACAAGGTTTTATTAAACAAGAACTTGCAGGTACAGACAGCAGGGAAGGCTCGCAACAGGACATGTCACGTCCGGTGACCAAGAGTCCGCGTCTCTGTGAGTGTCTCTGTGAGACGATCCGATGAGAAGCCCGGCCATCCAGGGGGAATATATACACAGGGGAGCCAATCAGGGAGACTGGATGCAGGTGTGCAGGACAGGGCAAGAACAGGCAAGCCAATCGGAGAACGGGGAGAGCGATTGGGCACAGGTGTGCAGGACAGGGCAGGAACCGTACAGCCAATCGGAGAAAGGGGAACAAGTGAGTGAAGCCGGGCAATCAGGGTCACTCAGGCAAACGGGCGCAGGTGAATCGAAACACCAATCAGGGGATGGGGACGGGCGAGCCCCGATGACCCAGATCACACACCCATGACAATTGCAGCAAAAGGGTACTCAACAAAGTATTGATATGTGAGGGTTAAATACTTACGCAAGTGCTATAGTTTAGTTTTTAATTCATGTTAAAAAAGTCAGCGAAACATATCTTATTTTGGCTTTGGGAACATCTGTTAGAGTTTATGGGTTCACAAAAATAATATTGCTCAGGAACAGATGTGTGAGTATTGTAGCGAATTCGGGAGGGGGGCACCACCACAGACGGGACGCGAACCCGTGTTTCCCACACCACAAGCGACAACGTTAGCCAGCCGATTAAAGGGTCCGACCCCTACCCCCCTCTTTCGGGAAGCGCTGGACTTACCATCCCACTTCTGACACCAATGTAGCGAATTCAGGGGGGCAGCCCGGGTACCGCCACAGCCGGGACGCGAACCCTTGTCTCCCACTCCGCAAGCGACAACGTTAACCAGTAGACTAAAGGGTCCGACCCGTTAGTCAAGGAGCAACGTGTCTACTTATCCATGCACGTTACAATCTTTTATAATCCAGAATTTAGTGATGACTGTCAAGGGGGCTAAATAGTTTTGCAAGGCACCTTATGGTAGCATGGTTAGGCTAGATGTTCTGCACATCACCCAGAAATACTGCTGGACCTCCACTAATACCACAATGAATAGTGTAACGTACACGAATAAGTAGACACGTTAGCCCTTGGCTAACGGTTTGGACCCTTTAGTCAACTGGTTAACATAGTCGCCCGTGGTGCGGGAGACCCGGCTGCGGCGGTTCCCGGCTGCCCCTGCATTCGCTACAGTATTGTTTCTTAATTATAGTTAGGATGCAACTGCAACTGCTTAATATTGTGCACTTTTTTGTGTTGGATTCCACTCAACTTTCCAACAAATGTAAATTTAATTACAGAAAATGAAATTAATATTAAGAAAAAATGTTTGAAAATGTGTCAGATGTTTAAGATAGGTGAATGGCATGAATAATTATCATGTTTACAGTTTTTTTTAGACTTGCTGTCTATCTACCTATTTGCCAAAGCAAAAGTTTCAAATTTCATTTTTACATTTCCCCCTTTTGCCCTCCTGCTTTGCTCTTCTTGCAGTCGTGTTTTTACCCTGCATTAATAATTAACCACTTTGCCTTTCTCTCCCCTTCTTCATTCAGCTGGTGTTGACAGTAGGCCTACTGGCAGTGGTAGTGTACCTCTACACAGTAGTGGCCTTCAACTTTTTCAGAAAGTTCTACAACAAGAGCGAAGATGGAGAATCGCCAGATATGAAGTGTGATGACATGTTGACAGTGAGTAGAGGAATGGGACAGAACGCATTAGCCTAGTTTGTTCATTGCATGAGACTGACTAAAACATAACAATAAGTAATGGTGGAAGATGATTAATCTCACGAGGTCTGAAACATTAAAATTAAATTGGCTAACCATTTAATTGTTTTTAAAAAATATCAAAATAAGGATAACAAGCAATGACAACAAGTGAAATATAGCCACAAGCAGCGAGTCCGTAGTTTAAGACAACACAGACCATTAGAGGTGTAAAGCAGACAGCTTAATTGTGAGTGAGAGAGTTGAGAATTGAGAAGTGACATAGAAAACATGGCGGCGCGTGTAGACGCAGTGACCTCACCGGACCAAACAACTCGGCGTTTTTGTTTTCTAATGTGTCTGACACTGCGAGAAAGAATGTCAACTCTATTGGGAAGCACAATTACAGGGGCCAGCGCCCACCATACCCCTCTGACCATCAATGGTATGGACGCGGAGAGAGCCAGTAGTGTTAAGTTCCTGGGAGTTCACATCACAGAAGACCTCTCCTGGTCCTCACATGTCACTGCGCTCTCCAAAAAGGCCCAGCAGCATCTTCACTTCCTGCAGTGTCTGAAGAAGGCGAGCCTCCCCCCACCCATCCTCATCACATTCTACAGAGGCACCATAGAGAGCATTCTGACCAGCTGTATCGCTGTCTGGCATGAGAACCGCAAGGCCTTCGACCGCAAATCGCTACAGCAGATAGTGAAGACAGCTGGAAAGATCATAGGAACTGCTCTCCCATCCATACAGGCCATCTATGATGCACGGTGTACCCGGAAGGCTCTCAGCATCATGAAGGACCCCACCCATCCTTCTCACATCCACTTCATCCTACTACCCTCTGGCAGGAGGTACCGGAGCATCCGTGCTGCCTCCACCAGACTATGCAACAGTTTCATTCCTCAGGCTGTGAGGATCCTCAACAACCTGAACACTTAGACCTTCCACAAAATGACTTTTTGACCGTCTTCCTCACTGTCCGTGTCAGGTGTGCTTGTGATGCTTAGGTCTTTTTGCTTTTAATGCACTTTTTGTTTTTAATATTTATTGTGTGTTATTTGTTTTTATGGGACACTATGGTCGTTGTGAAACATAAATTTGTTCCTTTGTATGTGTGAGACATGCATATGAGGAAATGACAATAAAAGTAGTCCAAGTCTTAAGTTAATTAAAATATACACCAAGTTTGGTGATGTTTGGAAAAAATGTCATTGATTTATGACCAAATTTGCAATATGCCAATGCGGCTGTTTGGAACTGGTGGCGCCCCCTATCAAGAAATTTTAAAATAGTTTTACACACATGGTTCAACATTGGGCGACACGGTGGCCCAGTGGTTAGCACTGTTGCCTCCCAGCAAGAAGGTGCTGGGTTTGAACCCCCAGGCCTCCCCAGGTCCTTTCTGTGAGGAGTTTGTATGTTCTCCCCGTGTCTGTGTGGTTTTCCCTCGGGTGCTCTGGTTTCCTCCCAACATCAAAGACATGTATATTAGGGTTGATATGCCTGTCTGTGCCCCTGACCGAGGCTATAGGAAGAAATGACTGGAGTTGGTCGCAAGCGCTTACACGGCGGCTGCCCACTGCTCCTATCTACACAGCTAGGATAGGTTAAATGCAGAGAGTGAATTTCGTTGCATGTATGTACAATGAAAAATAGTGTATTCTATTCTTCTATTGTTTTGAAACATATCCTTTGAGTTTTGTCATGATTGGACAAATCCTTTCTGATTTATAGTCTTTGTGTTATAATGCGCTAGTTCTTTTGCATTTGTAGCGCCCCTAGTAGTTGATTTGAATGAAACATTCAGAGTATTTTTCAGGTACTTATGTGGACATATCCTCCAAGTTTTGTGGTGATTGGCCCAACGGTTGTTGACTTTGGTCTATTTATGTGCTGAGCCATGCCCTTTTGAAGTTTATTGGTCAATATCTTGAAAACCAAATAATTGATGCAACTTTTAATGAGCTGACAATGACGATCCACAGAAAGTTGGTAAAAATCGGACCTACGATTTAGGAGGAGATGTCAAAAATTTGTTTTTGAAAATTGTCAAAATGGGGGGAAATCTAGTCAGGTGGATTTTAGTGGATAAATATGTAGAGTGGGGATAGATGGATATCTGTACCAAGTTTTATGTAACTATGTTTTATGGCATAGGAATCGTGACTTTTCAAAGTAAGTATAGTGCCCCCATCAGGCTAATTGGGGTCATGTTTCTTGTTTAGCATTTCCACATCAATGAATGGAAAAAATCTTTTATATCTTCTATTTACCATCTCACAGAAATTTGCGCAAAAATTTCTGAAGAAAAATAATTCAAGCCGACATAGGCAATTAGGAGTTCAAATCTTCAACAGCTTCATTAAAAATATACACCAAGTTTGATTATGTTTGGACAAAATGGCATTGATTTATGACCAAATTTGTGCCATGCACAAATTTCGTCATAAATGAACTGGTTGTGCCTCCGATTGAGCGATTTCAAAATATTACACATGTAGTTCAATCAGAATCAGAATGAAGTTTATTGGCCATGTAGGTTTACATGAAATTTGACTCTAGTTTTGTGGCTCTCTCAGTGTACTTAACATAGAGTAACAACACAACAATCTTCAGATATATACACAAAGATTGACTTATACAGGTGAAATAAGAGGCAATGAGGTGCAATGGTACAGAGAATATATCAGAGATGCTGAAATAGATGTTAGGTTACTTAAATGCACATACAATGCATCCAGAAAGTATTCACACCCCTTCACTTTCCCCACATTTTGTTATGCTACAGCCTTATTCCAAAATGGATTAAATTCCTTTTTTTTCCTCATCAATCTACACACAATACCTCATAATGACAAAGTGAAAAAGGTTTTGTAGAAATTTTTGCAAATTTATTAAAAAAAAAACTAAAATATTGCATGTACATAAGTATTCACACCCTTTGCTATGACACTCAAAATTGAGCTCAGGTTCATCCTGTTTCCACCAATCATCCTTGAGATGTTTCTACATCTTGATTGGAGTCCACCTGTAGTAAATTCAATGGATTGGACATGATTTGGAAAGGCACACACCTGTCTATATAAGGTCCCACTGTTGACAGTGCATGTCAGAGCAGAAACCAAGCCATGAAGTCAAAGGAATTGTGTGCGGACCTCCGAGACAGGATTGTATCGAGGCACAGATCTGGGGAAGGGTACAAAAAAATTTCTACAGCTTTGAAGGTCCCGAAGAGCACAGTGGTCTCCATCATTCGTAAATGGAAGAAGTTTGGATCCACCAGGACTCTTTCTAGAGCTGGCTGCCCAGCCAAACTGAGCAATCGGGGGACAAGGGCCTTGGCCAGGGAGGTGACCAAGAACCTGATGGTCACTCTGACAGAGCTCCAGCGTTCCTCTGTGGAGATGGGTGAACCTTCCAGAAGGACAACCATCTCTGCAGCACTCCGCCAATCAGGCCTTTATGGTAGAGTGGCCAGACGGAAGCCTCTGTTCAGTAAAAGGCACATGACAGCCCGCTTGGAGTTTGCCAGAAAGCACCTAAAAGACTCTCAGACCATGAGAAACAAGATTCTCTCATCTGATGAAACCAAGATTGAACTCTTTGGTCTGAATGCCAAACGTCATGTCTGGAGAAAACCAGGCACCTCTCATCACCTTGGTAATACCATCCCTACAGCAAAGCATGGTGGTGGCAGCATCATGCTGTGGGGACGTTCTTCAGCGGCAGGAACTGGGAGACTAGTCAGGATCGAGGGAAAGATGAGTGGAGCAAGGTACAGAGAGAGATCCTTGATGAAAACCTGCTCCAGAGCGCTCAGGACCTCAGACTGGGGCGAAGGTTTACCTTTCAACACGACAACGACCCTAAGCACAGCCAAGACAACGAAGGAGTGGCTTCAGGACAAGTCTGTGACTGTCCTTGAGTGGCCCAGCCAGAGCCCAGACTTGAACCCCATTGAACATCTCTGGAAAGACCTGAAAATAGCTGTGCAGCAATGCTCCCCATCTAACCTTACAGAGCTCGAGAGGATCTGCAGAGAAGAATGGGAGAAATACCCCAAATATAGGTGTACCAAGCTTGTAGCTTCATACCCAAGAAGACTTGAGGCTGTAATCGCTGCCAAGGGTGCCTCAACCAAGTACTGAGTAAAGGGTGTGAATACTTATGTACATGCAATATTTTAGTTTTTAATTTTAATAGATTTGCAAAAATTTCTAGAAAACCTTTTTCACTTTGTCATTATGGGGTGTTGTGTGTAGATTGATGAGAAAAAAAAGGAATTTAATCCATTTTGGAATAAGGCTGTAACATAACAAAATGTGGGGAAAGTGAAGGGGTGTGAATACTTTCCGGATGCACTGTACATACCTGAGGTAGATGAACATGATAGAACGTACCAGTATGTACATTTGTAATGTACATTTCACAGTACAGTATATACAAAATGGTTGGATTTATTTCACAATATTAAGCGTTCATTGAATGACAGCCTGCGGTAAGAACCTTTTTATACCTGGGTACACCTTTTTTTTGGTGTACAGAGCTCTGTAATGCCTACCAGAAGGGAAGGAGTTGGAACAGGTTGTGACCAGGATATGATAGGTCTGCAGTGATGTTGCCTGCCCATTACCTGAGTCTGGATATGTATATAGGTCCTGAATGGAGAGCAGGTTGGCACCAGTGATTTTCTCTGCAGTCTTAACTGTTCGTTGTAGTCTGTCCCTGTCCTGTTTTGTGTCCGATCCAAACCAGGCAATGTGGATGTGCAGAGGACAGACTGGATTACTGCAGTGTAGAACTGAATCAGCAGTTCTTGAGGCAGATTGAATTTCTTGAGCTGGCAGATTATTGCAGTGTGGAACTGAATCAGCAGTTCAGGCAGAAAGTACATCCTCTGCTGGGCCTTTTTAATGATTGTGTCTTCTGGGAGATTGTGGAACCCAGAAATATGTAGGTTTTCACCACAGACACTGTGCTGTTGAGTATGGTTAGGGGGGAGGGTAGTGTTGGTGGGCTCCTCCTGAAGTCCACTGTCATGTTTAGCTCCAGGTTGTTATGGCCACACCAGAGGGCCAGCTGCTCAACCTCCTGTCTATATGCAGACTCGTCACCATCCTTGATAAGGACAATGGTGATTGTGTCTTGTGCAAACTTCAGCAGTTTAACAGTATCCTGATCAGCAGTTTAACAGTCTCCTGAGGTACAGTTGTTTGTGTAGAGGGAGAAGATTAGAGGGGAAAGCACATATCCCTGGGGGGCGCCAATGCTGCAGTTGGTTGTGTGGTGGCCAGAGAGGGTGAGGGGTGTGAAAGTTTGCTTATCAAATCAGCAGTAAAACCCATTTAGGTCATCAGCCAGTTGATGGTTCTCTGCAGTGCGGGGGGAAGGTCTCCTGTAGTAGGTAATGTATTTCAAACCTCCCCAGGCTGATGCTTGGTCGTTGGCAGAAAAACTGTTTTTCAACTTTTCAGAGTAGCGCCTTTTTACCACTTTGTGAGTGTCTCCACTCCTGTAGGCTTCCTCTTTGGCCCGATGAAGCTGCTTGAGTTTTGCTGTGAGCCAGGGCTTATTGTTGTTGAAGGTACAGGTTTTGGTTGGAACACATACACTACCGTTCAAAAGTTTGGGATCACCCAAACAATTTCGTGTTTTCCATGAAAAGTCACACTTATTCACCACCATATGTTGTGAAATGAATAGAAAATAGAGTCAAGACATTGACAAGGTTAGAAATAATGATTTGTATTTAAAATAAGATTTTTTTTACATCAAACTTTGCTTTCATCAAAGAATCCTCCATTTGCAGCAATTACAGCATTGCAGACCTTTGGCATTCTAGCTGTTAATTTGTTGAGGTAATCTGGAGAAATTGCACCCCACGCTTCCAGAAGCAGCTCCCACAAGTTGGATTGGTTGGATGGGCACTTCTTTGAGCAGATTGAGTTTCTGGAGCATCACATTTGTGGGGTCAATTAAACGCTCAAAATGGCCAGAAAAAGAGAACTTTCATCTGAAACTCGACAGTCTATTCTTGTTCTTAGAAATGAAGGCTATTCCATGCGAGAAATTGCTAAGAAATTGAAGATTTCCTACACCGGTGTGTACTACTCCCTTCAGAGGACAGCACAAACAGGCTCTAACAGGTACTATTTAATGAAGATGCCAGTTGGGGACCTGTGAGGCGTCTGTTTCTCAAACTAGAGACTCTAATGTACTTATCTTCTTGCTCAGTTGTGCAACGCGGCCTCCCACTTCTTTTTCTACTCTGGTTAGAGCCTGTTTGTGCTGTCCTCTGAAGGGAGTAGTACACACCGGTGTAGGAAATCTTCAATTTCTTAGCAATTTCTCGCATGGAATAGCCTTCATTTCTAAGAACAAGAATAGACTGTCGAGTTTCAGATGAAAGTTCTCTTTTTCTGGCCATTTTGAGCGTTTAATTGACCCCACAAATGTGATGCTCCAGAAACTCAATCTGCTCAAAGAAGTGCCCATCCAACCAATCCAACTTGTGGGAGCTGCTTCTGGAAGCGTGGGGTGCAATTTCTCCAGATTACCTCAACAAATTAACAGCTAGAATGCCAAAGGTCTGCAATGCTGTAATTGCTGCAAATGGAGGATTCTTTGACGAAAGCAAAGTTTGATGTAAAAAAAATCTTATTTCAAATACAAATCATTATTTCTAACCTTGTCAATGTCTTGACTCTATTTTATATTCATTTCACAACATATGGTGGTGAATAAGTGTGACTTTTCATGGAAAACACAAAATTGTTTGGGTGATCCCAAACTTTTGAACGGTAGTGTATGTCCTTAAAAAAGCTGATGTAAGATGTCATAGTGTCAGTAAGTTTGTCCAGGTCTGTAGATGCAGACTCAAAAGCACTACATTCAGTGCAGTCGAGGCAGATCTGGAGCTCTAATTTTGACTCATTGGTTCATTTCCTCACAGTTTTAACCGCAGGCTTTTCAGGTTTTAATTTCTGCCTGTAGGTTTGCATAAGATGAATCAGACAGTGATCAGACAGTCCCAGGGCTTCACGGGGGACAGAGCGATAGGCCTCCTTTAATATTGTGTAGCAGTGATCCATAGTGTTTTTGTCAGCCATCTTGGCAGTTCGTGGCTGAGGTTTGCTGTTATGTTGATGAAGGGAACAGAGGCGATGAGGAGGTGATGTGCAGGTATGGTGTCAAAGATAAGAATGTGGAAGGACAGATGGTGGCTTTTGTGAAAAGGATGGAAATGGCTGAGGTGAATACATATTTAAACGCCATTTAAATATGTATTCACCACTGTTTAAATATGTATTCACCTCATATAAACTGATCCGCAAGGCCGGTGATGTTGTGGGGGTGGAACTGGATTCTCTGGCGGCGGTTTCTGAGAGGAGGACGCTGTTGAAATTACATGCCATAATGGACAATGTCTTCCATCCACTCCATGACATGCTGGTTGGGCACAGGAGTACTTCTAGTAATAGACTCATTCTGCCTAAAAGCACAACAGAGCGCCACATGAGGTCATTCCTACCTGTGGCCATCAAAATGTACATCTCCTCCCTCAGACTCAGACTGTCATACACTCTGAGTTAATGGTCATTGGGCTGGCCCTGTCGGGTTTTGTTTGTGCTGCTTGTTGTGTGCTGCAGTAGTGCAGTATAGATAGGGTGTTATGTGCACCATGCTTGTTGATATATTTTGTTCTTATTTCTATTTCTTATTTTATCTTTAGTTCTATTTGTTTCTGTTTCTATTTTTTTATCTTGTATCTTGTTGGTTTTTAGTTATTAGAGCGTGAGTGTCTGTAATAGAAGTAAATTTCCCCTCGGGGATGAATAAAGTATTCTGATTCTGATATTTCAAGAAGAGAGAGGAACACAGGGGGACATATAAGGGTGAAGGAAAGTGCCCACAGGTGGACTATATCTTATGTAAGAGGTACGATCTGAAAGGGATTGGAGGGATCTGAAAGGGATTAAGGTGGTGCCAGGAGAGAACATACACTCACCGGCCACTTTATTAGGCACACCTGTCCAACTGCTCGTTAACGCAAATTTCTAATCAGCCAATCACATGGCAGCAACTCAATGCATTTAGGCATGTAGACATGGTCAAGACGATCTGCTGCAGTTCAAACCGAGCATCAGAAGTGACTTTGAACGTGGCATGGTTGTTGGTGCCAGACGGGCTGGTCTGAGTATTTCAGAAACTGCTGATCTACTGGGATTTTCACGCACAACCATCTCTAGGGTTTACAGAGAATGGTCCGAAAAAGAGAAAATATCCAGTGAGCGGCAGTTCTGTGGGCGAAAATGCCTTGTTGATGCCAGAGGTCAGAGGAGAATGGCCAGACTGGTTCGAGCTGACAGAAAGGCAACAGTAACTCAAATAACCACTCATTACAACCGAGGTATGCAGAAGAGCATCTCTGAATGCACAACATGTCGAACCTTGAGGCAGATGGGCTACAGCAGCAGAAGACCACACCGGGTGCCACTCCTGTCAGCTAAGGAGGTTCAGGCTGGTGGTGGTGGTGTAATGGTGTGGGGGATATTTTCTTGGCACACTTTGGGCCCCTTAGTACCAATTGAGCATCGTGTCAACGCCACAGCCTACCTGAGTATTGTTGCTGACCATGTCCATCCCTTTATGACCACAGTGTTCCCATCTTCTGATGGCTACTTCCAGCAGGATAACGCGCCATGTCATAAAGCTCGAATCATCTCAGACTGGTTTCTTGAACATGACAATGAGTTCACTGTACTCAAATGGCCTCCACAGTCACCAGATCTCAATCCAATAGAGCACCTTTGGGATGTGGTGGACCGGGAGATTCGCATCATGGATGTGCAGCCGACAAATCTGCAGCAACTGCGTGATGCTATCATGTCAATATGGACCAAACTCTCTGAGGAATGTTTCCAGTACCTTGTTGAATCTATGCCACGAAGGATTAAGGCAGTTCTGAAGGCAAAAGGGGGTCCAACCCGGAACTAGCCAGGTGTACCTAATAAAGTGGCCAGTGAGTGTAGCTAGGCAGCATCAGATGGTAGTCTGTAGTTTGACTTTGGAGACCAAGAGGAGGAAGAGAGTGAAGGCAGAGCCAAGGATCTAATGGTAGAAGTTGAAGAAGGAAGACTTGTGTCGAGTTCAGGGAGGAGTTAAGATAAGCTGTGGGTGGTAGTGAGGACTTGGCGGATGGCTGGGCAACCACTGCAAAAATAGTGAGGGAGACAGCTAGGAAGGTGTGTCATCTGTGACTTGGTGTGTCATCTGGACAGAGGAAGGAAAATAACGAGAGTTGAATGCTGGATTGAGTAAGTACATGAAAGTATAAGGAGGAAGAGGTTGGCAAAGAAGAAGTGGGATAGTCAGAGAGATGAAGAAAGTAGACAGGAGTACACAGAGTTGCGGCGTAAAGCGAAGAGAGAGGTGGTGAACACAAAGGAAACGGCATGTGTGGTGAGTTTGTATGAGCGGTTGGACACTAAGGAAAGAGAAAAGGACATGTACCAATTGGCCCAGCCCAGCCCAGAGGGACTGGGCTGGGAAGGATGTGCAGCAGGTTAGGGTGATGAAGGATAGAGATGGAAATATGCTGACAAGCGAGGAGTGTGTTGAGAAGGTAGAAGGAGAGGGGCTGATGAATGAGGAGAATGAGAGAGAGAGAGAGAGAGATGGTTGAATGATGTGGGGATAGTGAATCAGGAAGTGCAGTGGATTAGCAAGGAGGAAGTGAGAGCAGCTATGAAGAGGATGAAGAGTGAGAAAGGAGGTTCGTCCAGATGACATACCTGTGGCGGAATGGAGGTGATAAGAAGAGGTGGCAGTGGAGTTTTAATTAGATTGTTTAACACAATCTCAGAAAGTGAGGGATGCCTGAGGAGTGGAGAAGACGTATACCGGTACCGATTTTCAAGAATAAGGTTGGTGTGCAGCACTGTAGCAGCTACAGAGGTATAAAGTTGATCAGCCACAGCATGAAGCTATGAGAAAGAGGTGATAATTAGCGAGCAGCAGTATGGTATCATACCACGAAAGAATACTGCAGATATTTGCTTTGAGAATATTGATGGAGATGTATAGAGAAGGTAAGAAGAAGTTACATTGTGTCTTTGTGGATTTAGAGAAAGCATATGACAGGATGCTGAGAGAGGAGGTGTGGTATTGTATGAGGGAGTTGGGAGTGGCAGAGAAAAATGTAAGAGTGGTGCAGGATATATATGAGGGGTTTGACAATGGTGAGGTGTGCAGTTGGAAGGACAGATGGGTTCAAGCTGGAGGTGGGATTACATCAAGGATCGGCTCTAAGCCCTCTCTTGTTTGCAAGGGTGATGGACAGCTTGATGATGAAATCAGGCAGGAGTCTCCATGGACTATGATGTTTACGGATGACATTGTGATCTGTTGCGTGAGTAAGGTGTGGGTTGAGGAGAGCAAACGAGGCAAGATTGAGATGATTTGGACATGTGCAAAGGAGAGATGCTGGGTATATTGGGAGAAGGATGCTGAATATCGAGTTGCCAGGGAAGAGTAAAAGAGGAAGGCCAGAGGAGGTTTATGGATGTGGTGAGGGAGAACATGCAGATGGCTGACGTGACAGAGGACAATGCAGAGGACAGGAAGAGATGGAAATGGATGATCTGCTGTGGTGACCCCTTACGGGAGCAGCCAAAAGTAGTAGTAGATCACGAAGTATAAGCAAGTTCATCCTAACATCAAACAGAGTACATACTTGTCTCACAAACTAATAAAATCAAATCAACTAAGGATAGTGGATCTTGTCTGAGGAGAGTACCAATCCAACTTCATAAGGGACCATCTCAGCCCTGTTCCCCATATGATGGGCAGAGTTGGAGGTGGACAGAGTTGGAGGTGAGACCGGGCTCATCCAAGACCATGCTTAACTCCCCTTTATCACTGTCAGTCCGTGTCAAGTGGGACAGATTAAGTAAAGTGAGCAGAGCATCAGTCACTCTCTTGATGTATGTTCAATAATCCAAGTAAGGAAATCCCAGAAAGTTGAATCAGTTCATCTGGACACGTTTATTCGGAGAAACGTGTCATCACTCATCTAAGTGACTTCATCAGTCTCAGTTGACTGCAGGTATTCCCAACCTTATAAACAGCACAGTTGCATAACCACCACAACTAACGATCATTGTTGTGACCATTAATTAGAGTTTCAATGGCCACGTGTACTATTCACAGAGGATTGGGGAATAGCTGCAATCACAAGATTGTAAGATGGCAACAGATGATTTCTCTCCTCCGCCCCTCGGTTCAGTGATGGTCATTTCCTCTTCACATAGATGGCCTCTTCCACTGAAACCAGCATTCCTCCATATCAAGGATGTGTACATTCTCATCCTTGAAAGAGTGGCCATTAGCCTGTAGATCGGTGTAAACTGTGGAGTCCTGGCTTGACATGTTGGCTCTTCTGTGTTGTGCCATCCTCTTGGCTGACACTTAACAGCATACACTATATTTCTCTGTTTGTGCCAGGGGACCCGATCCTTGGGGTGGGCCAATTTCTGGCACAGCGTGTTTTGGGGTTGGAAAGCAACTGAGACACGGTGTTTGGAAAATAAGCGTCTCAACTGTTCCAACACTCCTGCCACATAGTGAATAACTACTGATTTACGATTAGACAGCTGTTGTCCTTCGCCTCTGTGCACCAACCGATCGATCAAAGGATTGGCTAATGCACTGTTTGGGCATCTTCCTGGCTTTGACAAATATCCAGTTTGGATAACAACACTAACCAGGACTTCATTAATGTGGGATTTCTCCCCTTCCCCGGCTGCTGTGTCTGTGGGGACGTTGCCAGCTCAGTTGTACAATGTTCTGATGACTCTTAGTTTGTGCTCCAGTGAATGAAGAGAGTCAAACCTTAAGGACTGATCAGTATTTGTAGGTTTATAGTAAACATCAACAATCAAATGTCCCCCATCACCAATTGCAATTTCACAGTCTAAGAACGCTAACATGTCTTTTTTTTTTCACATCCTCCCTGGTGAACTTGATGTGGTTTTCCACTGAGTTAATGTGGTTGGTGATATGTGGTATGTCCTGAGATTTAATTTGAACCCAGGTGTCATCCAAAAAATCTGAACAAATGGCTAGGTTTTGTCCCTAGATAGGACCTCAGAGCCCTCTTTTCTACTTCCTCCATGTACAAGTTTGCCACTATAGGCAAACTTCTTGTTATGCTAGTACACACAAAACATATTCATGGCTAGACTACTTTCTAATATCACACAGATTAGACAGAAAATCAAGGACTGCCAATATGACAGCATAGTAATATCAGTCCATGCACCAATACCGCTTACTTATTTAGATACCAAAATGGTTAATAGCCCTCTAAGATGGCATTTCCATATAAATTGGTTGCAGGACCCTGGGAAACAGACATGTGTTTTGAACTTAACACAACAGGGAGAGATCTAAAACACGCAGCACAAGTGATACTCCTGGAGAGGTTTGAGAAATGCTGGGTTAGAGTCTGTTCTGCTAGGTGTTATTGAGTTGGATCAAAATGGGTTTTTTTAAAGGGAGACAAGGTTTCCATAATGTGCCGAGAGTATTAAATAAAGTACATGAAAGGAAGGATGCACCAGATACGGCTCTGCTATCTGTCGATGCCAAAAAGGTATTCGACAGAATTGAATGGCCTTTTCTATTTGCAACACTAGACTGGTTCGGGTTTGGGAAAGTTTTCTGTAAATGGATAAGGATACTGTAATGTTTAAACTTCAACCCCTATCCTATAGCAGGAATGTAATGTTTACTTTCTTGGGAATGTTGGAGGGATGTGATGTTCAGTATTAGGGGAATACACCTTTAAGGACACAGGGAGTTATGGGATAGTAAACAGAGCAGCCACGGGAGCGGGAAGGTAGACGAGAGTCAGTCGGATTATGTGCACGTTATGCATGGAGCGAAATAAACATGCCGAAGAAACGGTGTTGTCATCTGTGAGAGTGAAAAGTAGGTCATTACAGATACTGGGCACTCAACCCACAGCAAAGATTCTGACTAGTAATGTTATTTCTTAACTGTTTAATATCAATAGGAGGGTCTGTTAGGGGTGCCCTTTGTCACCCCTCCTATTTGCAGTAGCTATAGAACCCTTCGCAATGGCAATTAGGGCGCATGATCGTATTTCTGGTGTCAGGTTAGGACAGATAGATCATTTAGCTCCATTTGCAGATGATGTTATTTTGTTCCTTTCGGACTTATTAAACTCAATACAAGCCTTACATGATATAATTGTTACTTTTGGATCATCTTCAGGTTACAAAATAAATAATGAAAAATCCTCATGAATGTTTAATGAAAAAGAAAGATGCAATCATATGGGTCATATTTCCTCATTTAACTCAACAGATAATTTTACCTACTTGGGGATACACATAGTTCCTGATGTGGACAGAATTGTTCAAATTAATTACGATCCTACTCTTAATAGGGCGAAGAAACATACTTAAGATGAATGCCCTTCCAAAACTATTGTACCTGTTTCAAAATATACCTCTAGTCCTGCCATCTTCCTATTTTACTAAGTTAAAGAAAACATGTATACAAATTTCATTTCGAATAATAGACGACACGGGTTACGTTTGATATTACCCAAACTTCCAAATGTCCACTGGTATTACTGGGCGGCACAATTGCGCACTATAATGTATTACTTCTCATAAACCTCATTTCCAGCATGGGTAGACACTGAATCACTTTCGCTGACACCTAAACTGACACTTAATACATACATACATGTACTCTGCAAATATTAAAAACTAAGGGAACAAACCTCTTACCCATTATTGAATATGATCCATGTATGGTATAGTTTTCAATAATTTTTGGAAGAAAACTTCTTGATATCCCGGTTTAGTCCAATTTGGGGGAACGACCATTTTAAACCAGGAAGCGCAGACCAATGTTTCCATCTTTTGGGCCACTACTTTCATTACCCATGATGGTCTCTTTCACTACTGCCGTGTGCCATATGGCCTCTCCTCTGCACCATCTGCATTCCAAAAGATGATGGCTACCATCCTGGAAGGTCTGTCAGAAATGCAAAATTATCTCGATGATATCATCATCTACGGAGCCAACAACACATAGCATGATGCTTGTCTGAAGAAAGTCCTCCACTGTCTGAAAGAGGCAGGTTTACTCCTGAACGAAGAAAAGTGCTGCTTTAATCAGTCGAATCTATGCTTCCTGGGTCACGTGGTGTCTGCCGAAGGCATCATGACTGACAAACACACTGAAGCTGTTCTGAACGCCCCAGCTCCAACTGACACTGCTGCACTGCACTCTTTTTGGGCTTGCTGTCATGGTACTCAAGTTCATCCCGAACTATGCGACAGAATTGGAGCCGATGCGCGTATACATCAGAAAAGAGGCTGATTTTCAATGGACAGCCGAGGCACAGAAAAGCTTTGAGAAAGTGAAGTCACTCCTGGTGAACAGTGCCGCCTTTGCCCTCTTCGACCCATCCCTGCCAGCAGCGGTGTCCACCGATGCCTCAAATTACGGTTTAGGAGCTGTGCTCCTCCAGCTTCACCCTGATGACACAGAATGCAAGGTGACTTTTACCTCCCGGACCCTCACCGCAGTGGAACGCAAATACTCCACTGTAGAAAAAGAAGCACTGGGATGTGTCTGGGCAGTTGAGAAGTGCCGCACATACTTGTGGGGTCGTAGCTTTACCTTACATACCTTAACTCACAACCCTGCTTTCCACGAAAGGTATAGGCTGTGCTGGAATGTGAATTGCACGCTGGTCTGCCAGGCTCTTGACCTATGATGTGGTCTGCTGTCCTGGATCTGAGGACTCCGCTGCTGACTGCTTCTTTCGTCTTCCTCTACCTGTACCTGCCGACCCTGCTGTGGATGGTGAGCCAGAACTGGTTGCACATGTCACTGCTACTCTTAGTGCTTTGCCAATTGCTGACTTTGAGGCTGCCGCTGCTTCGTGCCGGGAGATTTCTGCAATCTGTGAACAGATTGCTCAGGACTGACCAAGGGTAGTGAAAGTGCTGAGTCCAGATGTTGCTCCATACTTCTACATACATCATGAGCTGTCAGTGAAAGACTCACTGGTGCTTCGAGGAACGCATCTGGTTGTGCCGGTCTCCTTACGCGCTACTCTTGTAGCCCTTGCACATGAAACGTACCAAGGGGGTGGTATGCACAAAGCGACGCCTGAGAGAGTACTACTGGTGGCCAAAGATGGATACCCCTGTCCACTCTACAATCCAGTCATGTGAGCCCTGTCAGTCTAACAAGACAAGTCTGCGATGCCTTGCACTGCTCCACTTCAATAAGTGCCATGGCAAAAGCTGGCTATTGATATCGTCGGGCCTTTTGAGACAGCTACGTGGGACTGTCGATATGCCATCACCCTGGTCGACTACTACAGCAAGTGGCCAGAGGTCGGTTTCTCTGCCAATGTCACAACAAAGGATGTTATGTCCTTCCTCTCCGCTGTCTTCAGCAGACATGACAACCCTGAAGCCATAGAAATGGATAATGGTCCTCAGTTTGTATCTGCTGACTTTGCTACTTTCTTGGCTGAATGGGACATTGCACACCACAGAGTCTTATTGTACTACCCTGCTACAAATGGTGCCATCAAGCGTTTCAACCGTGTCCTGAAACAGTGTACAAATGGCAATCTCACAGTCTGAGCCATGGAAACCTGCCATTACTGCCTTCCTGATGACTTATCATCCCACACCGCATGCAGCTACTGGTGTTTCTCCCTTTCAGCTACTGCATGGCCGGAGGATGCGTAGGAAGTTGAGTGTTCTGTTGCCCTCATGTGCTGACGGTGTCTCGGATGAGCAAGTACGAAGGAAGAAAATCAAAACAAGATGAAGTCATACGCTGATCAGAAGCGAGGTGCACGCACTCTGTCTTTTCGAGAGGGGGATAGTGTTTAAGTGAAAACACCTTTCCATGTGCCCAAGGCTCAGCCGAAGTTTGGCAAATCTCAACGAATCAAGAAAAGGGTAGCCCAAAGCACATAGCTATACTGGAGGATGGTCGAAGATGGAATGCCTGCCATCTAGCTCCTGACGTCTCTACAGTTCCAATTCCACAGGACACTCCTGCTCCACCCACTCTTCCATCCTCTCCAGACCATCCACGAGTCAGAAGGAAGCCTGCTTGGATGCAGGGTTATGTGACTGCTTAACTATGGGTCTCAAGATAGAGTGCATACAAATATCGTTTCAGTTTTCTAAATGTAGAGACACACCTGAGTTGTGTTGATGTTCTATTATTCAAAATAATACATAATAATATTGGCTAGAGTCTATGAGTAATAACACTCTTGGTTATGTTCACACAATGTTATTTTCTTGGTTGTGTTTGTTGTTTCTTAAACAGTATTGCATAGAGACAAGGAACAATCTATATGTGTTACCTGTGTTGCAGGTTTACTAAATTCATTGTTTTACCCCAGAGGAAATTTCATTTTTTACAAAGAGGGGAAATGTTGTGTCCTGTAATGATTGTATTATTATTTAGTTATATGTTCATTTAAACCACTAGATGTCACTGCTCATTTTTGAGTATTGTTTTACCAGAAGTGTTGTTGTGTAATAGAAACGAAGTGACATACAGGGAAACAGGAAGTAGACACTGGAAGCCATCCATGCTGCAAGATGTTCATTAAACTGTAAGCTAAAAGTCATCCATGTTCTCCTGCGTGTTTTATATGCCATCCATCTCTACACCAGTGACACTTTTTTTCTGTGAATTCAGGTTACAGTCAAGACATAACAGCCACAATAATGGAGAATTTTCTCGTTCAAATCTTTTTTTCTTTTTTCAAATGGCTAGAAACCAAATAGCTAAAAACAACAAATGTAAACTACTGTAATTTTATCACAGTTTCCCAATGCTATATTCTGGCATAATACCCCTTTCTATTTTTTCCTTCCTGTCTATTTCCCCTTTGTCTTGCCCCTCTTTCCCAGTGTTATATGTTCCATATGTATGTGGGAGTGCGTGCAGGCGGAGGGATCGGAGATCAAATTGAGGACCCTGCAGGCGATGAATATGAGATCTACCGTATAATCTTTGACATCACTTTCTTCTTCTTCGTCATAGTCATTCTCTTGGCCATCATTCAGGGTAAGACAAGACAGCCCCCGCCCCCAACACACACCTTTCACAGCTTTTAAAGGAGAAACATGTTGAAATGTACTGCAAGGTGCTTCCTTGTTCCCTTGCAAATTCAGATTGGGGATTCTAGCCTGTAGGGCGAATGTTGTTTCTGCTAAAGTTTATTATTGCTCTTCATAGATGTTTCTGCAGATACTCATGAGATGGTAAAATACAGAGACTTGAAATGTTTTACACAGATAGATATTGTTTTGCAACGCGTACTCAACCAGATAGAGGTGCTGTTTTTCAAGTTAAAAAAATGAAGTTACTAAGTCCATTACTCCTACATCATAGGGGCGATTTTCACGAGACTTGTGACACAGGGACAGCCAATGATGGTCTAAAATATATTTGATGAAGGACCATACAAGTTCACTATGACGGACTTTCTGCCATTTTAAAGGTTTTTTCAATTTTTGACAAATCACCACTAAATTTGGAATGCAGTGCCATGAAAATGTATTTGCCTCCTTCCGTCCAGGTCACTGCTCCACCTCCTCTGCCAATCCGGGGAGTGCTGCAGACTACCACATGCCTCCTCCGATACATGTGGAGTCCCCAGCTGCTTCTTCTCACCTGACAGTGAGGCGTTTCACCGCGGGGACGTAGCGCGTAGGAGGATCACGCTATTCCCCCAGCCAATTGTGTCTGTAGGGACGCCTGGCCAAGCTGGAGGTAACACGGGGATTCAAACCAGGATCCCCGTGTTGATAGGCAACAGAATAGACTGCTGCGCTACCCAGACAACCCTAATTTCATATTTTTGCATATTTTTCACAGTTAATCATTTTAGATATTTGTACAAAATGTAAGACAAAGAAACAAAGTGTTATGATATGTGCCCACCGGACTAGTATGTGGCAGTATTGGTATATCTTGTTTATTGTAGAGGATTAAGGTTCATGCGCAGAACGTTCGAGGGTCAGAACATGTGACAGCCATTGAGCAGACAAGACGTGATTAACTACACAGATACAAGATTTACTTTTCAGCTTGATTTATTACATATCATTACATGGTACCAGGAGTGAATGAGACAGAATATGGATGCAATAAAACCACCGGGGACTTTAAAGTTAATTGGAAATATAGACGCGAACTGGAGAAATTTCAAGCAGCAGTACAAGCTGTATGTCGCGGCTATAGAGGCGACAGGGGCATCAAATGAGCGAAAGACCGCCATGCTGCTCACCATCGCTGGAGCTGATGCACTGGAGTTGTACATACATTCACGTTTGCGACTGCGGCGCGGACTAATCGCGGGCGTAAAATCTGAGCTTTGCGTGCACAGGGCTTGCGGGCATCCGCTTTTAGTCCGCTTTTAGTCCGGCGGAGTCCGCTCCGCGTACGTTCCGCGTACGTTCCACTTCCGCCCGAGTATGTTTGGGCCTGGAGACAAAAACAAGCTGGACGAAGTCATCAAGAAATTCGACGAACACTGCCTGTCAATAGAGAATACAATTTACGAGAGGTATGTGTTTAGATCGGGGATGCAACGCGAAGGAGAGACTTTTGATAGTTTTCTCACAGACCTTAAGCTAAAGGCTAGTACCTGTAATTTCAATGCACTCAGAGTCAATGATTCGTGATCAAATTATGTTTGACACATATGACAACAAAGTCAGAGAAAGACTGTTAAGAGAAGAGGAACTCAGTTTGGACAATGCTGCGAAAATATGACAGGCCAGCGAGTTAGCTAAACAGCATGTGGAAACATTTGAAGGTGCTGCTAAGGGACTAGCTTTAGCTCTGCCAAGTGCGAATGTAGGCACCATTTCATTCAGGGAAAATGGGCGTGGAAAATACCGAGGCGCTCGAAGCAAGCAGAGTGACACATTTAGCTGCAAGCGTTGTGGAGGTAATCACAAACCCCAGGCAATGCCCAGCATTTGATAAAACGTGCTCCAGGTGTAAGGGACAAAATCACTATGCAAAAATGTGTTTTTCAAGAGAAAGGAAAGAACGCAAGGTGCATGTAGTGGATGAAACTGATGAGGACAGTGATTCACTGAGTGATTAATTTTTAGTGAACATGATTTCTTGTGACTCTGAAAAGTGTGCAGCCAACTAAGAGTATAGACACTGGACATCAAGTCAGTGCAGTGTGAACAGAAAAATGGACGGCACCTCTATTAGTTAATGGGACAATGGTGTTCTTCAAATTAGACACAGGGGAAAAAGCCAACCTGATTAGTGTAAAAGACATTAAAGCACATAAAGAGTAGCCATAAATACATAAACGGACAGTCCCACTGAAGGCATATAACAGACAGCGAATAGAAACCAAAGGGTGTGCAGGTTGAAAGTGAATATGACAGGGAAGCAACAAAACCTGATGTTTGTGGTTGTTCCTAATGATCATGAGTCCCTGCTAGGAGACAAAGCATGTCAGGACCTTGAGCTGGTCAAGAGGGTCTACCGACTCAACAGTGAAAAGGTGGTTCTTAAGACTCACAGCGACACAGTAACTGACATTGTGCAAAAGTTTCCTGATATCTTATAGGCCAAGGGACGTTGCCATTCACCTACAGACTAGAGCTGAAAAGTGACATCAAGCCAGGTGTGCACACCCCAGGGAGAGTGCCAGCACCACTCCCAGCCGGCTTAAAGAAAGAACACAACCAGATGGTGAAATTGGGAGTCATACAATGTATCGAATAACCAACAGACTGAGTGAACTCCATATAATGTGTGAAGAAAGCCAATGGTGAGTCAAGGGTGTGCCCCAAAGACCTTAATGAGAAGATTAAAAGAGAGCACTACCAGATACCGAAACGGGAAGAAATCACTAGTGAAATGTCAGAGGCCAAATTCTTCAGTAAACTAGATGCATCTCATGGTTTCTGGCAACTGCAATTGGATGATAACAGCAGCAAGTACTGCACGTTCAATACACCGTTGGGCATATACTGTTTTCTTTGACTTCCATTTGGAATCAAATCGGCTCCCGAAATATATCACAGAGCATTGGAAATAATTATTCAGAGTCTAGAAGGCAGCCGGGTTTACATTGATATCTTCGTTGTGTGGGGTTTTACACTACAACAACACAATGAGCGACTGTTGAACCCTACAGGGAATCCAGTTGAGTGGTCTGAAACTGAACAGAAACAAATGTCACTTCGGAGCAACAGAGATCACTTTTCTCAGGTGACAAGCTGTCTGGAGAAGGAGTGAAACCAGACCGCTCCAAATACAGGCCATTCTGGACATGCCCCCACCTACAGACAAGAAGGGAGTACTGCGAGCCATGGGTGTGATGCATTTCCTAGGCAAGCTCATCCCGAATCTCTGCAAAAGCGGCCTATTTCAGAGATCTGCTGCACAAAGGGAAAGTGTTCAAGTGGACTGCCAGACATGACAGAAAATGGAAAAAGGTTAAAGAGACACTTACCACAGAGCCAGTGCTTACCTTTTTCGATCCCTCACGCAGAACAAAAATCTCCACGGATGCGTCCAAAGACGGATTGGGCGCCATGTTTCTCCAGCCTGACAACGACGACAATCGGAGACCAGTGGCATATGCATCTAGAGCAATGTCAGAGACTGAAACACGATATGCCCAAATTGAAAAGGAGACCCTAGGGTTAGTGTTTGGATGTGAGAAGTATAATGGCTATGTCTATGGACTACCCACCTTTACAGCAGAAACAGATCACCAACCGCTCATTTCAATCTTCAGAAAAAACCTGAACGACATGTCTCCCAGGATCCAGCAGATGATGATGAGCTTGTAAAGATATGATATGGATCTAGTCTACACGCCAGATAAATGCATCATTCTGGCTGATGCACTGTCCTGAGCACCTGCACCAGTCACAAAGACACAGGTCAGCACCATCTCAGTGGATGTGGAAATGCAAGTTAACTTGATTGCTCCTTCCCTCCCAGTGTCAGACACGGTGTACAAGAAGATTGCTCTAGAAACGGAAAAAGACGTGACATTGCAGACAGTGATGGCCAACCTCCAACATGGGTGGACAAAAGGTAAACTCTCACAATTCTATCCTATCAGGACAGAGCTGAGTGTGGTCAACAGCCTACTGCTTAGGCAAAACAGGATTGTCATTTCAGAGTCTATGCGCCAAGAGATGCTCAGCCAGATCCATCAGGGTCACCTTGGCATTGAAAGGTGCAAAAGAAGGGCTGGGAAGCTGTTTATTGGCCATGTATCAATAGAGACATTGAGACATTGATTAGTAAATGTGACACATGTCAAAGACACCGTTACAAGCAAACCACAGCGCCAATACTGATTAAAGACATGCCAGCAAGCCATGGCAAAAAGTAGGAACAGATCTCTTCCATCTGAATGGAAAGGACTTTCTCTTAGTAATACACTATTACTCAAACTATCCTTAAATTGCACAGCTAAACAGCACATCTGCAAGCAGTGTCATTACTCACCTGAAAAGCATCTTTGCCAGACACGGAATTCCTCAAACAGTGCAGAGTGACAGTGGCCCCCAGTATTGCTGCCGAGAGTTTCAGATGTTTGCAGAACAATATGGGTTCCAACAAACCACATCAATCCTTCTCCATCCACAGGCAAATAGGAAGGCAGAGAAAGGAGTGGATATTGTCAAGACTCCTGAAAAAGGCCACTGAAACCAACTCAGACCCTTACCTGCATTGCTAACCTATTGATTCTCACCTCTAGCATGTGGAGCGTTGCCTGCAGAACTCATCATGAACTGTAAACTGCACAACACACTGCCATGCATGCCTGTTAAAAGGAAAAAAAAGAACTGACACAGAAACACATGCAGCTCAAGTGGGAACAGAAAAAGAACCACGACAAGGCTGCCAGGAGTCTTAAACCTCTTACAGAACATGATGTGGTCAGAATCGAAGAGCCCTCTGCATGGAACAGAAAGGCAATGGTCCTGAAAGAAGTAAGTCCAAGGTCATATACCGTTAGGACTGAAGATGGACAGGTACTGCAGAAAAACCACAGAAGTCTGCTTAAGACTCGGGACATTTCAGGAACAGTCAGGTACTAAAGTGACACCTCTGCCGTGCATCTTCCTGACGTGCACCCGACTGAGTTTCCTCCACTTACCCCAATGACTGAAACGCCAGTTATGCGCAGGTCTAGCAGGCCTAGAAAACAGAAAGTTATAATAGACTTGCAGGATAAAAAAAAAAAAAAACCAAGAGACTTTGAGTTTGGTTAGAGATATCCTACCAGACATCGGAGTGTGGGGTTATTTGAAAACTTATCAGAAAGTTACATTGAGTTGGGATACCTGAAAAGTAAATAATATGATTTACCAGTTTGTTGTTATACAGTATACCTGTACAGAAAAGAAAAAGGTTAAAATATTGTTTAATGTTTAAATGACTAGGTGTGGCAGTAGCTTAATGTGACTTACCGATGTGTTATTTTACCTGAAAAGGAAAGCGGTAAAAATGTGGTGCAATGTTTAGATGACTAAGTTTGGTTATAGCTTAACAATCTCTAGACTTTATACTTACCTTGTATTCTTATTCTTATTATTTTTTGTATTAACTTCATAGGAAGGAGGACGTAATGATGTGCCCACCGGGCCAGTAGGCGGCAGTATTGGTATATATATTGTATATTGTAGAGGGTTATGGTTCATGCGCAGAAGGTTCTGGGATCAGAACATGTGACAGCCATGGAGCAGACAAGACGTGATTAAATACGCAGAGACAAGATTTACTTTTCAGCTCGATTTACAGTTTTTCACAATTGCTTAAACACATTTCTACCTCACTTTCTCAAAACCCTAAACACAAAACTAACACACAAAATGCAGAATGTTCAATGTTACACTTTCACCTGTTGGATGTAAAATATTACCATATAATGTTTTTACGTATACTCAAATAGAAAACAACACACAATACTTTACAGTTTTTCACAATTGCTTACAGTTTTTTTTATTGCCAAGACACATTTCTTGAAATTATGCTCCATTTCCCAAAACTCTAAACACAAATGCGTTACTGCGCACTCATCTTCACAAACTTCAAACTTCCATGTCAAAACCAAACTCTCCACTCAAAACCATGTAATCCTACATCTAAACCAAACTTTGCCTTCAGACATCACACAAAAGCCATCAAATACGCATACACTACAAAATAGCCAGTACACACTGGTGAGATCAATTCAAAACACTACTGTAAAAACTTGTTACTGCAATGAATAATGGCGCTTATGGTTTTCCCCCCAGAACAACCTCTTTACATGATGAACACAATATCAAGACACAACACATGTATAAATCTTCAAAATTTGTAATTCCTGAATGTACTGTAGTACTGTACTGTACATATATGCAACTGATAAGTAATGTAGAATACAGTAAAATAATTTCCATGTATTTACCAATATAAATCAATGGGAAAAAAACAGTTTGTACATAAAGAAAGAAATCACAATTATTCTTCCTCAGCATCCTGTCTCTTGTTTGGGTCAGGCCAGAGATTCTCATCAATATTTTCCCAAATGACAACGTAGCATGGCTGCTGTGGTTGTGCTGGCTCCCTCTGGTCTAGTCGGTATACATGATCTCGCAGACCATCGAGGAAAGCCAGCATATGCATGGTGTGTGGCGGTGGAGGACCCCTCGGTGGCTGATGGCAGCACCCATGGTCACATTCCCTCCTCGCTGGCCAGGGACATTCACAATGGCCCGGTGGCCAATTATGTTCCTCCCCCTTCTCCTCCTTTTGGTTAGATTAAATCCTGCTTCATCAACAAAGATGAGTTCATGAGGAGTGTCTCTGGCATCAGTATCAAAGATTCTCTACAAAAGAGATGAAACACAGTACAGTAAATGACTACTCTGAAACGCATTGCTATAGTACACAAAAGTAGGCCATCATATAGCCTGTACTACAGTATATACACTGCTGTAATACATAACTGTACTCAAATACTTGATCCAGTATGAAAAACCACACTTGCACATATTCCGAGCACTGGTCTTTGAGTCTCGGAGTTCCTTTCGAAAGGAACACGATGGGCCTGTTTCGTCCTCAACCTGTTCCGTCAAAGAATGCGGTCAATTGTTGAGATGCTGACTGCATCAATGCCTTGGAATATTCCCTGATCCTCAATAACTCTCTTTTGTATCTCATACAAGCGAATGATATTGTTGGCGATGACCATATTGATGATTTCCATCTCTTGCTCTTCTGAAAATAGCCGTCTTCTGCCCCCATTAGGTGGTCGTCTCTCAGTTCTGCAAAAATAGAAGTACTGATGGGATTACAGTAAACCATCCATTTTACAAAATAGGAGCATACGGTAACTCCAATTTAACTGTATGTGACATGGTACAGTAATACAATGCATTTCAGACAGCATACAGTACAATAGAGCAAACAGCTACAGTACATATCTGTACTGTAACAGCGCTCCAAAGTTACATTAGAAAGCAGTATGTAAATTACCTACCTATTTTCCTCTCTGAAGGTCCGGATTTATAGGGGCTACTGTGAAGCGGCTCAGATTCAGCTGCACTCTTTGCCCAGCTTCCCTCATTGACATCCCATGGACAAGGACATGGTCAACCAGAGTTGCACGAATCTCATCAGAAACCATTTGTCTCCTTGACCTACCCTTCCTCTTCCTCTTCCTCTTCCTCTTCCACCTCCTCTCCTGTGTCCTCTTCCTCTACCTTCAGCTCTTTGTGGATCCATTGTTCCAAAACAAGTGAACTGACCCATGGCCCTTTTATCTATCTATCCTGAGGTTCTGATTGGTGTGTGAACAATTTTGACTCTTTGTGTTGCCACCTGGGGAATTGTGTGTTAATTGGGTTCCAGCTGTGATGACTTGAGGTCATGATATTGAATGCCAGTGCTTTCTAAATGAGCACATGGTGCAGCCAGTGCTGTATGAAGGGATTTGTGTGTAGAGTTTTTCACAAAAAGTTCAACAAATCTGAATCATGTGTGAAACAGGGGAATAGTGTTTATAGTTTTGGGAAATGGATCTGTCTTTTGGTAGATGGCGTCATGGTTTGGGATGTTTAGTTAATAGGCCCAGTTATAGTGTGTAAGCGATCTAGAAAAACTGTAAACACATTTCCTGATAGACTACCTCACTTTCTCAAAACCCTAAACACAAATCAAAAAACTCACACACAAAATGCAGAATCCTACACTTCTCTTGCAAAAGCACACTTTAACCTCAAAACAGTGTTAACTCTTCACTAAATGGTATTTTCTTTTCAAATTACAAACACATACATCATATGAGTAGACATTTCTAAGCACCCATTGAACACTGATGTGCAGAATGGAAAACACTATAGTATGAATGGAAAACACTATATGAATGCTTTATCAGTAGAATCATGCCTTTGCATGTTCAGTGTTACACTTTCACCTGTGGGATGTAAAATATTACCATATAATGTTTTTACGTATACTCAAATAGAAAACAACACACAATACTTTAACAACAAATAATATTTTATTTGTACCCAAACTGTGCAGTCTACTGTAATTCACAGCAAAATGTGGATGAAAACTGGATGAAATAAAAGAGATAACAGAAAATAGGCAGTAAACAAAACAAAACAACTAGGCTGCATCCTGCCTTCAGTCCCTGCCTGAGCACAGGACCTCATTCACGTCGCAGGCGATGTTCTCCCTGGCCAAGCAGTGGGGGAAGAATCGCCTACAATGGCGCATGAAGCCTTGACAGGCCTCAGCAGTCACATCGCCACATGCGTCCTCCACGGCTTGCAGCAGTGGGATCCGTGTCTGCGGATTCCTCTCGTACACCTTCCATCTCCAGGCAGAGAAAAACTCCTCAATTGGATTGAGGAAGGGAGAGTATGGAGGGAAAATGCAGGACGGAAACTTCAGGATGGCCCCTGAACCAGTCACGGACCAGAGCAGCCCGGTGGAAACTGACGTTGTCCCAGACAACAACCAACCTGATCACCTCTGTGTCATCCATCTGGTCTGGTTGAATAACGATGTTGTAGAGTGTGTCCAGGAATGCTATGAGAAGGGCAGTATTGTAGGGGCCAAGGCTGGCATGGTGATGGAGGACGCCGTGGTGGTTGATGGCAGCACACACATTGTTATGTTCCCTCCGCGCTGGCCAGGGACTTCAGTGATAGCACGCTGGCCGATTACATTTCTGCCCTGGCGCCTTCTTTTTACAAGGTTGAACCCCGCTTCATCAATGAATATAAATTCATGCAGGTCTGCTGCTGCATCTAGGTCAAGAAATCTCTGAAACAGACATGACAATATTACACACCAAGAGTGGTCAATAGAGTATAGGCTATTGTGAAACATTGTAAAAAAGGACAACATTGAATTACAGTAGTACAATACAGTAATGTGTCAGTGCTGATAGGACACAGTTGTGGAATGTATAGGACTTACTTGCTCGTAGTCATGGTGAATCTCTTTGATGCTGTCAGTGTTCCTGTCAAAAGGAACCCTGTACACCTGCTTCATCTTCATGGAATTGCGTTGGGAACACGGTCCAGTGTGGATAAACTCACTGTTGCTATATTTTGAAATGGGTGTTGGTTTGCAATGCTTACATCTTGGATTTGTCGGAGAGTTATGACATTGTTCGCCAGCACCATGTTGACTACTGCAGTCTCCTGCTCATCTGTGAGAAGTCTTCCTCTTCCACCACATTGTGGTAATCTTGCAGTTCTGCAAAAGATACGAATACAGCAAGGTCCTTGCAACACTCATTGAATACTGTATTGTTATGCAATACTACAGTAAGGCGAGTAGGTTTCTTACCTATGCTCATTTCTGAAAGTCCGAATTATTGAGGCAACGGAGAAGCGACTCAGGTTTGGTTGGACCCTCTGGCCAGCCTCCCTCATGGCCAAACCATGGTTGACCACATGATCAATGACAGTGGCCCTAATCTCATCAGAGATTATGGTTCTTCCTCTTCCTCTTCCTTGTCCTCCTCCTCCTCCTCCTTGTTCTCCTCTTCCTCCTCCCCCTTGTCCTGCTCCTCCTCCTCCACCTCCTCCTCCTTGTCCTCTCCCTCCTTCTCTTACTGTCACTCCTCTGCCTTGCTGCTCACCTCTCTCTTCAATGTTGCCACCATCCATTGTTCTCCAAACAAACCAGGAGCTCATCTGTGACCCTTCTATGGCAAATTGCTGATTGCAAATTGCACAACAGCCTTTTGGAGTTTAGAAATGTGATTGGCTGTGTGTTCTGTGTGAACACCAAGAGAGGGAATTCAGGAAGAGTGTGCAAGATATAGAGAATTGTGTGTAGTGTTGTGAAAAATGTCTGGTATGAATGGGAATCTGAGTCTAAAGCAGAAAATGTGCTTGGAGTTCAGCAGAATTGGTTTAGACAGTTGGTACATGAGTTTCAGGTTGTGTACATTGATGTTCCAATTAATGTGTTTAAACAATTGTGAAAAACTGTATTACATAACAGAACATTACACAAAGTAAACACAAAACTGAGTTTTTGAATGCTAATTTTATTGATTTATGGGGGGAAAAAGGTTATCCAACACCAACTGGCCTTGTGTGAAAAAGTAATTGTCCCTTTAGTCACTGGCTGTGGTGCACTGCTTGGCTGTGCACTGCCTCTCAGCATGCTGTGTTTGCTTTGTGTTTTGTATAAATGTTGTTCAAATGTTATCCAACCTGTTGCGTCTGTAAGAAATGTCTTTTTGCAAAGTGTGAGATAAGTGTCCTGAAAACTATGGTTCTGATTCTGTGGATTATTGGCTTCTGCAGACCATGTCTGTCAGTGCAACTTCCAGCACTATACCTGAGGGGCAACATGAACAGGTTTGGTGAGAAGTCACGGCTCGCACGCTTGTATACTCAAGAGACTGCTGGCAGCCACAACCCAAGCTGACTAAGAGATGACATCAAGCCACTTGTGCTGTTCGATGTTGGATAACATCCCTCAAGTTCTGATCAGAACTAAGAGGGGAAAGAAACAAGGAGATGGGGCATTTGGAATCGCCTATGGCGGAGATTCAATCCCCCACCGCTTCTATCTATCATTCTTGAAAACCTGTGCTCACTGAGCAACAAAGTGGACGTGATAGGGAAAAACACATATGGACATGCTGTAAAGAATTTTATGAGGCATTTTTGTCATGCTTCACAGAAAGCTGGCTACAATCTACAATGCATGACTCTGAAGTCGTTGGATTCATGCTTGTACAAGCAGAAAGGGATGTAGACTTGGGAAAAATTTGGGGAGGCAATATTTGCGTGTACATAAATGATCAATAGAAATTATTGGCACGATGTCTAGACGTTTATATTTGCCTAGAGATTTGGGTGTATTTTGGTGTTTGTTGTCTACGCACCTCCCAACAACAAAGCATCAAAGGTGGCCAGCACCATAGCCAACTGTGTTTATGAGCTACAACTCAGCTACCCCAAAGCACCTGCAATAGTTTGCAGGGACTTGAACCAGTGTCACTTGGAAACTGTTACCTGGGTTCGAACATTATGTTAAGGACCGAACCAGAAAAGACAAATATCCTGGACAAGTTTTTTTTTTTAAAGGTGCTTATGTGTCTGAGTGTAGGCCATTCATATTAAATTCTGATCATAACCTTGTGCACATGATCCCAGATTATAAGACCAAACTCAAGAGATGTAAACCAGGAAAAAAAGTGATAAGAACATGGACTAATGGAAGTAGGGAAAAACTGCAAGCCTGTTTCCATTGGACAAATTAAGAAACCTTCAGCAGGTTTCTCTAGATAAAATGACTACAGTAAAAAGAGTTTTTGTCCCACCAGAGAAAAAAAAACACTCTGGATTGTGGTGGCCAGTGATACAGAGAAATTGCAAAAAAAGTCAATGGGAAGAGGATCCTTCAAAATAAGACTTTTATTGACGTATCAACAAAGTCTGAGTCAGGTCTGCAGAGTGACTGAAAATCAGACAAAAGCCTCCCTGTCTTTATAACATTTACAAATCTAGTGAACAATCTACTTGCGTCAGTCAGTGTCCTGCTGTTAATCAGGGACCTTGTTGATCAGGACATGTTGGTGGAGCAGGAGCCTCTCTATCGATGCAAGGATGACGTTAGGATGTCTTCAGTCATCACCCTTTGACAGTCTACTGTTTTCTGTGTAATAATGGTTATACTTACATGATGGAATGTCACTTATCCTACTTTTGGGCATAAACAAGTTTATCCTCTACTGACGTTATGTCCTGGTTATATGGCCTTGTGCTACTTGCCACACTTGTTTGTCTCTCTAGTCATATGAAATGACGGATACCCACATGTGCCCTTACGTGCTACCATAGGATCATTGCTACACAATATTAAAAGACGCCTACTACTCTGTCCTTCATGCAGCCCTGGGCCTCTCTGACCACTGTCTGATTCATGTTATACCAACCTACAAGCGGATACTACAGTGCCTTGCAAAAGTATTCAACGCATTCACAGTCATCACTAAATTCTGGACTATAAAATATACTCACACATGTGTTCCTGAACAATATTATTTTGTGAATCCATAAGCTCTAAGAGCATGTTCCCAAAGCCAAAATAAGATATGTTTCGCTGACTTTTTTAAAGATAAATTCACTTATTCATTATCCAAACCGCTTATCCTTACTCAGGGTCGCAGGGATGCTGGAGCCTATCCCAGCAGTCATTGGGCGGAAGTCAGGGAGACACTCTGGACAAGCTGCCTGTCCATCACGGGGCCCAGTCATATATATATATATATATATATATATATATATATATATATATATATATATATATATATATATATATATATAGCGTTTTTTTCCGAAACCGTCTATGGTGTTGTAAGTGCTCAACTAATGAGGAGCGGAATATCAACATGGATACAGGCAAAAATGCAATGCATTGAAACTTTTTTCCTGTATCTGTGTTGATATATATATATATATATATATATATATATATATATATATATATATATATATATATATATATATATATATATATATATATGCACCATACTGAAGCGTCTTGTGATGTAGGCTGAAAGGTACAGGCTAGGCTACCGATTCCTGTATGAGTGACAAACCCCGGATAGGCCCCTCCTCGCGGTATTGACCAGACTTCACTTGTGGAGTTGGCGGAACCTGGGCAGCACTCAGCTGGCTAAAGCGTAACATGACTGCGGACTGGCAGTTATAAAAATCCCACACATCCCTGGCTCGTAAGTGCCTAACAAGTGGGCATTCCAGACTCCCAATCCGACTATCACTTGGGTACAACCTGTGGCGGATCCCATCATCTTCACTCTTGTGTTGCCATGGAACTAGATCCTCCCAGGCCAAGCAGTGTGGACCAGCGTCACGACCTGATCACCACTTTAATCAAGGCTTTAGCGAATGGCTCCAAGAGTTTTTCGAGGACCGTGCTTTACCCCCCCATACACACACAAAGTCCATTGGAACAGGGACTGATCATCCTGGAAGCTCCTCGCTCCAAAGGCACACAATTGGCGGCAAGGATCTGATGGTCGTCTCTACATGAACCCAGGAAACTTTGTGTGGATTCGGCAACAACCTTGCGATGGAGTAGCCCTTTTTAGGGACAGTGCTGCTACCCCCCAATCAGGGGAAGGCCCTAGAAAATGTGGGCTAAAAATAGCTGTTTCCCATGTCTCCTGACTGGAATACCGCGTCCAGTGGGAAATCAATTTCTTGCAGGCAAAATAAGGAAGTTTTTACACTACTGACTTTTGGAACCTGGAACATTAGGACTCTTCTTGATCGGAATGACTCTGATAGACCAGAACGACGAACTGCCTTTATTGCACAACAACTCTCTCACTTCAACATCGATCTTGCAGCTCTCCAAGAGACAAGACTTGCAGATGAAGGCCAACTTGAAGAAAAAGGTCTCGGATATACATTTATATGGAAAGGATTACCAGAAACGGACCACTGAATTCATAGAGTCGGCTTTGCGATCAGATCAAAACTTGTCCGTGACCTGAATCTAACACCTGTCTGCATTAACGAATGCACCATCTCCATCAGATTACCTCTTCAAAATGGATACTTCTTGACTGCCATCAGCGCTTATGCTCCGACTGTTGATGCTGACGATGAGGCAAAAATAGCTTTCTACATCACCCTATCAAGAACTATTTCCACCGTTCCAGCAGCTGACAAGCTCATCCTCATGGGTGACCTCAACGCTCGCATTGGCATGACAGTACAACATAGAGCAACATCATTGGGAAGCATGGAGTCGGTAAATGCAACTCAAATGGAAGCCTTCTCCTTGGCCTCTGCGGAACATGGCCTCACCATCACAAATACTATCTTCCAACTCAAAATTAGCCAGAAAACTACCTGAATGCATCCGTGATCCCAGCACTGGCATCTCATTGACTTTGTGATTGTATGCATGAAGGACCAATCCAACATCCATGTCACCAAGACACTCCCGCATGCTGACGATTTTTGGACCGATCATAGGCTGGTCATCTCCAAGCTCCATCTGCGTCTCAAACCCAAGCCTAGATGCCCTGACATGACCATCCTGCTAAAGAAAATCGATGTCCGAAAGCTTGAAGATCTCAGCATAAGAAGAAGCTTCTGGAATAAGGTCACAGAAGTCCTGAAGGATGTTGCCCTAATCGAAAATAACCCCATATCAAACTGGATAAACCTAAAAGTGACCCTCCTCACTGTAGCTGAAACTGAAATTGGTATCTGAAAAGACGTCACCAGAACTAGTTTGATAATAACAACCAGGAAATTCTCAACCTGATGAAGATGAAAGAAAGAGCACTACAAGAAACTGAAGTCAAACACCCAAGCTCAACTCCACTCCATGAAGGATGCTTGGTGGCAAAGTAAAGCCCTTGAGATCCAGGGCTACGCAAACCAGAACCACCTCCATGGCTTCTTCTCTGCTACCCGTGCCATCTACGGGCCCATCAAGACTGCACCAACACCAATGAAAGCAGAGGACAACGTAACAATTCTGTGGGATGACGTAGCCATCAGTCAACGATGGAAACAGCACTTCCACCAGCTCCTCTGCAAACCATCATGAGCATCTCCGGACTGCCTTGATGGCCTACCTACTCTGCCGCAAAAACCACGGATGTCTGCACCTCCTTCCACCAAGGAGCTTCCAACAGCGATTGCTCAGATGCGCAACAACTAAGCGGCTGGCCCCAATAGAATCCCTGCAGAACTGTACAAGTATGAAGGACTACCTCCTCAGAAGTAACTTACGAAATCATCCTGCAGATCTGGGAAACCCGGACTGCCCCAGCTGATTTCAGAGACGCAAACATAATTACCATTTTCAAAAAAGGGGACCGAGGAGTGTGCGGCAATTACAGAGGAATTTCCCTCCTCTCAGCAGCTGGGAAAATTCTGTCGCTGATCCTTCTGAATCGTCTCACCAAGCCGAAGACGTTCTCCCCGAATCCCAAAGCGGTTTTTGATCCCACAGAGGGACCACTGATATGATCTGTGCGGCACGACAGCTCATGGAGAAGGCAAGAGAACAACAGAAGAATACATTTTTCATCTTTTTCGACATTGAGAAAGCACTTGATTCTCTTCCGAGAGCCATTTTGTGGGATGTGCTATCCAAATCTGGATGCCCTGACCACTTCATCCAGATGATTCGCGCCCTCTATGATGACATGAAAGGCTGTCTGTTTCCGTGGAACCCTTTCCGAGCCTTTCCCCATGGATTGTGGAGTAAAGCAAGGCTGTGTTCTAGCGCCTACGTTATTTTCCATATATTTTGCTGCTCTCTTGCAGAAGACAGATCGGTCACTCGACGGTAAAGTCAACATCCATTTCCGCTTCGATGGCAGCCTGTCCAATCTCCAGCACTTGAAGTCTAAGAACAAGACATCCACCAACGTCATCATTGAGCTTCAATATGCCAATGATAATGCTGCTCCTGCCATGATTCCAGAAGGTCTTCAGTCGATCAGCAACTCCTTTGTTCAGGCCTATGAAACTTTTGGCTTTTATGTGAACATCAGGAAAACCAAAACACTTGCTGATGTGCCTCAGGATACTCCAGGAGTTCCGTTTCAAATCACCATCCATGGCCAACCTATAGAACAAGTTCAATCCTTTCAGTACCTTGGACGTATCCTCGAAGAAACAGGCAGTCTAGAACCAGATATCACCAACAGACTGAAAGCTGTCCACACTACCTTTAGCCGCCTTTCTCACCTTGCTTTCTATGATTGTGATCTCAAGACATCAACAAAAATCATGGTTTACTGTGCAGTGGTTCTTTCAACCCTCCTATACGGTTGTGAAGCCCAGAACCTCTACAAGTACCAAACCCATAAACTAGAATGCTTCCACCAGGAAAAACTGAGAAGTATTCTGGAAATTTCCTGGCAAGAACGGGTCACCAACAATCAATTTCTTGAAAGAGCCGGTCTTTCCATCGAGATGGCAATTGAATATCACCAGCTGCGTTGGCTTGGCCATATCCATAGGATGCCAAACGACAGACTCCGGAAATAAATTCTATACTCCGAACTGACTGAAGGTCAAAGAAAAAGAGGAGCTCCCCAAAAAACGCTACAAGGACTGTATCAACGGAACGCTGATCACCTTCAATATCGACCCTAAGAACTGGGAAAAAGTAGAGGAACATTGAAAACACTGGAGAGCTGCCTGCCTAGCTGGTTCCATCAAGGCCGAAACTGACAAACAGACACGTGCGGAAGAAAAGCGCCGCCGCCGAAAAATCCGCCAAGAACAGCCGCAGAAACGGGTTCCACCCCCTACGATCCCCTGTCTATGCTGTTCCAGTCTCTTCTATTCTCACCTTGGACTGTCAAGCCATTTTCGTTTCAAGCACACACCTTAATCTCTTGGAAAGGATCCTTGGACACGAGAGATGCCAACGACGACGACGACGACCACGATATGTATATATAAAAACTACTTTCGGCTGCTCCTGTAAAATATAGTGCTTGCTTAACTATTCAACCCCCATATATCAATACTTTGTAGAGTCCCCATTTGCTGCAATAACAGCTAAGATTCTCTTTGGGTAAGTATGTACAAGCCTTGCACATTCTTCTGGAGTAACTTTTGCCCATTCGTCTTGGCAGAATTTGTACAGGTCTTGCAGGTTGGTGGGATAATGTATCTGGACTGTGATTTCTAGTCTGTGCCACAGATTTTCAATGTGGTTGAGGGCTGGACTTTGACTTGGCCACTCCAAAAAAGTTCACCTTTTTGTTGCTGAGCCATGCCATTGTTTACTGGTGAAACCTTATCCCAAACTTCAGTTTTATGGCAGACTGCAACAGGTTTTCTTCCAATATTTCCCTGTATTTAGCGCCATCCATTCTTCCCTTAATTTGAGCAAGGCTCCCAGTGTCTGCAGATGAAAAGCAACCCCATAGTATTATGCTGCCGCCGCCATGCTTCACTGTGTGTGTGTGTGTGTGTGTGGGGGGGGTGATTTTAGGGCACGAGCAGTATTAGGTTTGCGCCACACATAACACTTCGAGTTTTCGCCAAAAAGCTCAACTTTCATCTCATCTGACCACAAAACATTTACCTACATCCTAACTGGGTCTCACCCATGCTTGGTTGCAAACTCCAAGCATTATTTTATATGCATAGTTTTGAGCAATGGCTTCTTCCTTGCTGGCCTCCCATACAGGTTAGATTTATGGAGAGCCCCTGATATTGTTGACTCATGCACATTTACACCAGTTTCAGCCACTGGATCTGGGGCTCCTTCAAAGTGATTACAGGATCATCTGCATCATCACCTCACCAGCCCACATCTTGCTCGGACACTTAACTTTGAGGGACGGGCTGGCCTACAAAGTGTCTGGATGGTGTGATACAGCTTCCACTTTCTAAAAAAAGGATCCAACAGTGTTCCGTGGGACATCCGAACACTTGGATGTTGTTTTGTATCCCTCTCCCGCCTTCTGCATTTTTCCCCCTTTTTCTCCCCAAATGTTTCCTTCCAAGCCTTCATGGTCGCTGCTCCACCCCCTCTGCCGATCCGGGGAGGGCTGCAGACTACCACATGCCTCCTCCGATAAATTTGGAATTACCAGCCGGTTCTTTTCACCTGACAGTGAGTACTTTCACCAGGGGAACGTAGCGCATGGGAGGATCACGCTAATCCCCACAGCCCCCCCCCTCCGCACAGGTGCCCCAACCAACCAGAGGAGGAACTAGTGCAGTGACTAGGACACATACCCACATGCGGCTTCTCACCCACAGACACAGCCAATTGTTTCTGTTGGAACGCCCGACCAAGCTGGTAGGCAACAGAATAGATCACTACGCTACTTGGACGCCCAGCCTTCTGCATTTTAATCACTTTGTCTCTTACTTCAGCATTATGTTCCTTTGTCTTCATTTTCTGATGGAATTCATGTCCGGCTAATACACTTTACACAGAGTGTTTTTTTATACCCATAAACGAGACAATTACTTTAACATCTTACAGGTGCACACTAATTATGTCCAATTGTGTTTACCTCAGTTTGTTTTAGGAATAATTTGTCATTTGTGTAAACTTGGAGCTTTCAGAGCACAAGGGGTTGAATACTTATGCAAGCACTATATTTTAGTTTTTAATTTATGAATACAAAGTCAGTGAAACATAACCTATTTTGGTTTTGAGAACATGCTGTTAATTAATTAATTAATTTATTTATTTATTTATTCATTATGAGGTTGTGGGAAATTGCTGACCCCGGCCACTTTCTCTGGGTCCGGCCTCACACCGTTCTCATCAAATATGTGTCCCAGGAAGCAAATCTGTCGCTCTCTGAACTTACATTTGTCTTTGTTCAATTTAAGGCCAGCTATCTCAATCACTTTCAGTACCTGCTTCAGACATCTATGATGGATCTCCTCAGTTTCTCCATTCACTAGGATGTTGCCCATGTAGACTTCTGTTCCTTCCAGTCCCTGTAAAGTTTCTGCCATTTTTCGCTGGAAGATTTCTGGCGCACTCATTATCCCAAATGGGAGTCTGCGGAAGGCATACCTCCCAAAGGGAGGGATGAAAGTGGTTAGCTTGCGGCTTTCCTCATGCAGGGGAATCTGGTAAAATCCACTGGCTGCGTCTAGTGATGTGAACACCTTAGACCCTGAGAGCCGTGGCGTGATTTCCTCTGTAGTTGTTAGCACATAACTTTCCCTTTTAACTGCACGATTTAGTTTCCTTAAATCAGCACAGAACCGGACCTCTTTCTGTTAGACTTTACAACTGGGACCATGGCGACGCACCACTCTGTGGGCTGTGTCACTTTTTCAATGATGCCCTCCTTTTCCATCCGGTGTAACTCCTTCTTAACTAGAGGCATAAGTGGCAGTGGTATGCATCTAGCAGTGTGCACTGCATATGGCTGAACATCTTCGTTGAGAACTACTTTAACAGGTTCAGTCTTTAGCAGGCTGCTGGTTCCGAACACTGCCAACCTGCTCTTCTCTCTTCACTAAACCCATTTTAACTGTTTCTGGGCGACTGAGCAGACTGCTGTCATTTCCTCTAATCACATATACGGGAAAAGTGTAATCTTTGTCTCTGTAGACAGTATTAGCTCTGAACCAGCCTATACAACTGAGCTCTCCCTCTGGTAAAAAAAAAGAAAGGTATCTCTACAGGACCCAGTCTATAGGCTATAGGAAGTGTCTGGAATGTCTTTTCACTTGTAACAGTCACATCTGCTCCAGTATCTATCTTAAAGGTTAAGGGTGCATTTCCAATGTTGAGTGTAACAGTCCATTTATCTGGGCTTGCTGCTTCACTCAGAAACTGAAACTGTTCCATACTCTCCATTGTCCTCGCTTTTTGCAGTTTTTACATGTACTCTTAAAAGCAGGGCATTTCTTTTTTTTCATAGTGCTGAGTGCCGCAACTACCGCAGTTCTGGACATTTCTAGGGTTGCTTTTAGCTTCTTGTGCCATGTTTCCCTTCCTATGTTGCTCCCTCCGCCGTCTGTCGACGTTAACATTAGCCACCTGCAGCTCCGGTGGGTTGGTCTGGAGGCTAATCTGTCTAGCAACCTCCTCGGACTGCCGCACTTGCTGGACAACTTTTGCGAGTGTCAAGTCTGTGGTTAGCTGAAACCTCTGAGACAACTCCTTATTTCTGATACCCACAACCAGTCTATCGCGGATGTATTCATCCCTTTTGTCGCCAAACTCACAGTTCTCTGCTAGCTCATACAGAACTCTTATGTATGCTTCTGCTTTCTCACCGGGTAGCTGGCTCCTCTGATAAAAGCATGCTCTTTCATGTATTACGTTCCGTCTTTGAATGAAGTAGCCGTTGGATTTCTTCAAAACAGTGTTGTAATCTCTCGCGTGGGCCTCCTCTTCAAACTCGAATGAGCTGAATATCTTTTCAGCCTCACTGCCCATAGCGTGGGCAGTGAGGTGATTCTGAGGTGATTCCCAGAATCACCAGAATCGTTCATACTTACAGATTTGCTCTTACACACCCATGGTATTTTTTAGCCCTAGGGTTTGTCTGACAGACAGTGTAAAACCTGGCTAACCCCTGCATTTAGACACCAATTGGCTAAAACCTAATGTCTTTGCAAGCCTGAGTGATTGCTCGTTACAAGAGGTAGACAATAAATGTTAGGGGGAAAGAATTACAGATAACCACGAGGCTTTGTTGCTACATGTAGGACAATTTAGAAGGCTAAAACATTCCATGGGTATGTAAGAACAAATTTGTAAGCATGAACTATTGATGAATGAGGCCCCTGGACTTCCCTGTCCTCTTTGTTCAACTTGGTGGCTGTTCTGAAACGCGAAAATCTTTGCTTTCATTCCGGCCATTCTCCCGGGCTGGCAAACTTGAACTCTTCCAGTTGATTTAGCTTTGACATGTCGATCCATTCTGATTACTCATCACTTCTGACACCATGTGATGTCTGTCTGACATCTAATAAGAAGAGCACACACCAAAATGTCTGAACTCTCAGTGGCCTTTAATAAGCTGCTTGACCACGTTATATGCAAACACAGCAACATATTTCCTGTTAACGTCACATACCACAAATCCCGCGACAGCTGTACTGATGTGTTCGCGGTACCATCACAATAGGAGATTCCATACATTACAGTGACATACTGTGTACGCAAGAGACATTTTAGCAAAGCAAGAACTGGAAAAACTCCTTCCCATGCCAACTGACCTTGGCATGGGAATAGTCAGAGGAAGGATACTAGGGGGTGTAGCTATTTTATGGAATAAGAAGCTTGACTTATTGATAAATGTGGTTAGGCTTGGTGTTGACTTGTGCATTGCAATACAGTTTACTCACAATGGCAGGGAATTATTTATACTTAATGTATATACACCCTATGAATGCCAGCAGAATGAGGACGAATATTTAAATAGGCTTGCACTCATCAATTCCTTTATACAACATAATACTTCTTCCAGTGTGTATGTCATTGGAGATTCGAATAGAAATAGCTAAGACAGGAACTCAGTATTTGCTAATCACATGGCTCAGTTCTCTCAAAGGTGTATGGTGAGTTGTATGATAGATTAGAGACTAAGGAAGGAGAAAAGGACTTGTACCGAGTGGCTAAACAGAGGGACTGAGCTGGGAAAGATGTGTAGCAAGTTAGGGCGATCAAGGATAGAGACGGAAATATGCTGACAAGCGAGGAGAGTACACTGAGAAGGTGGAAGGAGTACTTTGAGGGGCTGATGAATGAAGAAGATGAGAGAGAGAAGATTGGATGATGTGGGGATAGTGAATCAGGAAGTGCAGTGGATTAGCAAGGAGGAAGTGAGGGCAGCTCTGAAGAGAATGAAGAGTGGAAAGGCAGTTGGCCCCGATGAAATACTTGTGGAGGCATGGAGTTGTTTAGGAGAGATGGCAGTGGCGTTTTTAACTAGATTGTTTAACACAATCTTGGAAAGCGACGAGTGGAGAAGAAGCATACTGGTACCGATTTTCAAGGGCGATGTGCAGGACTGTAGCAACTACAGAGGTATAAGGTTGATCAGCCACAGCATGAAGATATGGAAAAGAGTAATAGAAGGTAGGTTAAGAGGAGAGGTGATGATTAGCGAGCAGCAGTATCGTTTCATGCCACGAAAGAGCACCACAGATGCGATGTTTGCTTTGAGAATGTTGATTGAGAAGTATAGAGAAGACCAGAAAGGGTTGCATTGTGTCTTTGTAGATTTAGAGAAAGCATATGACAGGGTGCCGAGAGAGGAGTTGTGGTATTGTATAAGGAATTTGGGAGTGGCATAGAAGTATGTAGGAGTGGTGCAGGATATTTATGAGGGAAGTGTGACAATGGTGAGGTGTGGGGTTGGAATGACAGATGGGTTCAAGGTGGAGGTGGGATCAAGGATTGGCTCTGAGCCCTTTCTTGTTTGCAATGGTGATGGACAGGTTTGATGTACGAGATCGGGCAGGAGTCTCCGTGGACGATGATGTTTGCAGATGACATTGTGATCTGTAACGAGAATAGGGTGCAGGTTGAGGAGAGCCTGGAGAGGTGGAGGTATGCACTGGAGAGAAGAGGAATGAAAGTCAGTAGGAGCAAGACGGAATACCTATGCGTGAATGAGAGGGAGGGCAGCGGAATGGTGAGGATGCAAGGAGTAGAGGTAATGAAGGCATATGAGTTTAAATACTTGGGGTCAACTATCCAAATTAACAGAGAGTGCAGAAGAGAGGTGAAGAAGAGTGTGCAGGCAGGATGGAGTGGGTGGAGAAGAGTGTCAGGAGTGATTTGCAACAGAGGGTACCAGCAAGAGTTAAAGGGAAGGTTCACAAGATGGCTGTGAGACCAGCTATGTTATATGGTTTGGGGACAGTGGCACTGATGAAAAGACAGGAGGCAGAGCTGGGGGTGGCAGAGTTGAAGATGCTAAGATTTTCACTGGGAGTGAGGAAGAAGGACATGATTAGGAATGGGACTGCTCAAGTTGGATGGTTTGGAGACAAAGCAAGAGAGGCAAGATTGAGATGGCTTGGACATGTGTGGAGGAGAAATGCTGGGTATATTGGGAGAAGGATGCTTAATATGGAGCTGGCAGGGAAGAGGAAAAGAGGAAGGCCAAAGAGGAGGTTTATGGATGTGGTTAGGGAGGACATGCAGGTGGCTGGTGTGACAGAAGAAGATGCAGAAGACAGGAAGAAATGCAAATGGATGATCTGCTGTGGCGACCCCTAACGGGAGCAGCCAAAAGTAGTAGTAGTAGTAGTAGTAGTAGTAGTAGTAGTAGTAGTAGTAGTGAAAAGCACATGGTATATCCATTGTTCGGGGAATTAAATAGTGTTCTCTCTGGATGAATTTAAATGTTATATTCCATGCCTTTCCAGGTTTGATCATTGATGCATTTGGAGAGTTGAGAGATCAGCAGGAACAAGTGAAAGAAGACATGGAGGTGAGGACACATTCACACAATCAAAAATAAAATATACCTGCACACAATTTTTTTTTTTTGTCAGAACCTTGGATAAGCTAAGTAATTTTCATTACAACTTAAATTATGTATGCATTTTGTGCCGAAGGGGCGCAATTGACAGTTTGGCCAAAAGCGAGTATACATAATTGAAAAAGCTCTTGATGGGCTGTGTAAAAAATACATAATAAAAAACTGAAATAAGAGTTTGAAACTCAAGGTAAAATCTAGATCTATTTTGATGCAAAACGGACATAATTTTACTAATGCATATTTTTCTTTTAATAAAGCATTACAATAAACACCTACATTTTCTAGTTTTGCTGTGTTGCAAAGTCTTACTATGATATAATGGAACTGGTTTTATTCTACTCTTTTAAAGTTGCTTTCAATACATCAAAATAGAATCAAGTATTTAAATGTCTTCAAATTAAATATTTCTAAATTGGATATTTTTCTACTCCTACACCCACTTGGAAGAAAGTGACATTCTTCCAAGTGGGTCAAAAGAAAACAATTTGAACTGTTCATCAGCTTTTGGCTCAGCTTTGCTGGTAGCCCGAGGCGCTTTCAGTACAGTGTTGTGTTCTCTCAACTCAGCACAGTTTTAATACTCTACTGAGAAGTTGCATGTCTGTACTCTGTAGTTTTGTAACCAACAGCTCCATCAACGGTGGCTTGAGTGATTGGAGTTTAGCTTTTGGCTAGAAGGAAACCACTTCTGAGAAATACCAGCACTTACACCTAGAGTTTGTTTAAGGCCATGACACAACATGTGACACAAAATATGAGACTTTCTGGAAGAAGATTTTGCTGAGACTAAAGTTGAGTTTTCTGGCGTGAAAGAAAAGCACTCTTTGGTACAAACCAAACACAGCCCAACACCCAATTAAACTCATCCCTGCTGGTGAGAATGGGAATGGCAGTATTTTCTTGTAGGCTCGCTTTTAAACAGGATGGTCTAGAAAGCTTTTTGCAAGATGCACAGAGCCAAATACTGTCAAATCCTTTGGAGTGTGTGTTTCAATCAGCAAGACTTAAGTGTTAGGCAAGAGATTTTTGTTCCAATAGAACAATGACAGAGCAAATGGTAAAAATCAAAAAGGGAAGGCTTAAAAATAAAGTCTAATATACTGGAATGGCCCAATCAAAGTTCAAACTTAAATCCCATTAAAATATATGTGGTATGACTTAATAACTGCTGTCCCTCAACTCATTCCATCTATTGTGGCAAAGCTGGAACAAATTTGCATGAAGAAGTGGGCACAAACTCCAATATCTAACTGCAAACATCACACAGACATACGTACCTTTGAAGACCTATCTACCAAGTAAGGAGAGGATGAATAATTTTTTACCTGAGAAATCCCAGTCTTTCTTTTTGAAAGTTAATTGTTTACCTTAAATAAAGCATCGTTACTAAAACATTTTTGCTTCATAAATCTGTTGAAGTTATTATTTAAGTGAAGGGACAAAAATATTCCAATGCATTAAAATTTGGAGGGAAAGGGAGCAAAATGTTCAAGGAGGGTGAATACTTTTATTTATATATAAGTCCCTAAAAGGGACTTATATATATATATATATATATATATATAAACTTTGTTAAAAGAAACACTCAACGGTAGGGAACGTGCTCAACAAATAAGGAGCAAAATAATCCAGTGAGTCAAGAAAATTCTTTATGAGACAGTACAAGCCTGTTTCATGCCATAAGCAATCATCAGCTGTCAATAAAGCTACTCGGGAAAGGACATACCATTTACTGCCTCGTCATGCACATCACGTGCACAACGTCATTTGCAAACTAGAAACGTCTACCAGAAATGTCCACATGGAATAACAGGAATGAATTGGCCAGCAGTTGCAGACATAGATATAAGCACCTAGTTTGTAATTATAAATAAATCATGCCAATAGACAAATACTGACCCGCCTCCCCCATTGGACCATTAATGATCATGTGTTTTTGAATGTCGCACCTATTTCTTCCCCATTGGACGTTGTGCACGTGATATGCCTGGCGAGGCAGTAAATGGTATGTCCTTTCCTCGAGTAGCTTTATTGACAGCTGATTATTGCTTATGGCATGAAACAGGCTTGTACTGTCTCATGAAGAATTTACTTGACTGACTGGATTATATATATACTATAAAACAACACCATTGACGGTTTTGTCATAACAACACCATTGACGGTTTCGGAAAAAAACACTATATATACATATATACATACATATACATATATACATATATGTATATATATATAGCAACTTGTAGCTCAGTAGGTAAGAATGCCGGCTTTCGCGCTAGAGATCAGGGGTTCAAACCTCAGTTAAGACGAGTCTCCAGCAAGTGTCCGTGGCTTGGACTTCTAATGCTATACAAGCCAATACCTCAGACATGGTTAAGAGTAACACGAATGGAGTCATACTAGCTCGGACGTCGCCTGGGCTAACAAGGTCTACAATCAGGTGTTGGGGAACCAGGACAACCTAATGAGAAAGACATTCGTGGACAAGGGTCAGGAACCTGGAACTGATGGAATGCTACTATAACAGCAGACCCCAAGAGAGGGGCTATATGAAGCGTATGTGAGAACTGTGGGTCAGTAGCAGACCCACTTCCACACTGACTCAGAAGCAGCTAGTGGCTCAATGCTTGAACATCAATAGAAGGAAGCCACTGTCACAACTTGAGATGGAGAGGCTCCAACAACATGACTATACAATTCAGCACCATGAATGCCCCCTCATTAGTCCATGGGCCAGACGATATTTCGGTACACTCAAGGTGGCAAAACTTACTTATAATTTTTGAAAGGATCCATGTCTGTAGATGATATTTTGGTATGATAACCATTCCTGAGTGGCAGCTGTATCACAGTTATCAGCTCATGAAGTTAACCACCCACTAAACTAAATTGCATTTTAGACGCTGGTGCATATCCTGGTTTAGCCTCATGGTCAGGACATTTTTCAATGTTCTATAATATTGTCTTTGGTATCATTTTAAAGGGGACCTTCTTAGCTTTCATTCAAGCCCTGTTGTGGATATTTCTCACAAATATAGAGGTCACTTGAGCTCTTCAACCCGTCAATAACACACATCTTTCTGCAATTTTCGCCTAAACTATATACTTTCTTTTAGCCCTGTGGCATCTAGGAATATCAGGGACACAAAACACAAAAACTGGAATACTCACAGGACTGTAAAGATTCAGGAAATGTATAATATACCCATACTATTTCATTGTGTGAGGTGATTGTGAGCCTTAAATGAGAACTAGACCAAAGCCAGTTAGGTCACAAACTGGTCTCTATACATTTGTTTAAATACACAATCAAAATACATGATAAAAAGGAATACCATAGTGAGGTAATGAACTATTTTAATATTTTAAACAACATTGACATTTACATATACTTAGTCAATGATACATGTAATCCCATATCATTAGTGGGTATATGTAATGGTAATGGGTAGGGTAATGGGTATATGTGAATATGGTTACATTATTGTTATCAAGCTCTGGGTAACCAAGTCCAGAATCAACATCCTGTGCATCAATAGACTACTACCACAGTAATACCATCAGAATCATCACACTGTCATTCATCAAGCTGCTCGTTTCTCTCATCATCTGACTCCCCAAGTTCAAAGTCCAGTTCTGGACCATCCTGCTGTTTTTGGTTACTGCTGGTCTGTAACCTGCACATGTCTGTGCATGGAAGTCCATTTGACAGGCACATGCAGCTTGGCATTTTGCATGAATGCACACACTTGCATGTTAGCATTTCCAAGACCACATCTGGTGCAGGTGGGGAGCGCATCCAGTAAATGGCCAGCTTGCCTTCATCGTCTGTCCATCCATACTCAGTAGGGCTTGGCACCACAGGGTTAGCCTGCAGACAGCACTTCCATATTGCTGCCTGATAGTTGGCTCGTTGAACATGCATAAAGAGACAGTCTCTACATGGTGGCAGCTGGCTGGACTCAACCTCTCCCCTTTTGGTGCAGAAGAGCTGGTAACGCAGTTTGTTCACCTCAGCAGTGCTGCTATTAGCAACATACATCCGACAGGTGAACTGCTCAATTTTCTGGAACAGCTCATCACTCACATTCCATGTCTGTCCCAGTTGACTAAAAGTCTCTTGGCAGGAAGTGTGCTTTCTCACTATCTTCAGGGCATTCAGCTTCCCTCGACCAGCGAATGCACTGACAGTGTCGCAGCCTGTGAAGGCATGTAAGCCAATTAGGCTGTCACAGATGCTGTCTCCAAGTGAACTTGCCAGTTTGGTGATGTCGACAAACCGTGTGCGGTTCTGAGTCCCACACTTCTGGTAGATGGGACAGGTGATGTCCTTCTGGAAGCCAAGACAAAGCACCATGACATCAGTGTCCTCAGCTGTGATGATAACTGACTTTGAGCCCGCATTTGCTGCATGCAATGCATGCAGGAGCAGACGGGTGTCAGCTTCTTCATGTGTGGAGTGCAGTTCTGCTGCTTCCTCACACCCATCTTCTTTCAACTTGTAGCAGGTTTCCTCACGGGTCATGTACAACACCTTGCCATGCAGCATAGCTCTGTATCGTGGGAGTTTCCACTCTTCCACCAGAAACTTGATGAGACTGGTCTTGTTGGAGGAACTACACAGAAATTTTCTCCACTGCTGGACGTGGTGTCCCCCTGCAAGATTCTTGTACTGGAGAGTGATGTCTCCACCCCGGTTCAGTCGTTCAGCATCTTTGATCGAAGTCTGGTGATAGACATCAAAAACAACATCAATCCTCCCACTCTGTGCTCCCTCATGGAGGACCTGGGTCAAGGCTGACTCTGCCACCTGTGCAAAGGTTTTGTTGTTGCCATTCATTTTTTGGACCAGGCTCATCCCATCAATGATGGAAGTAGATGGGATTGGGATGTCTTCTGCAGGAGATACATTCTTTTCAAGCTCTCTGGCAAGTGCAGCCTTGTTTGTTTTTCGTAAGGACCCATCAGCATTTGCCAGTGCCCATGGTAGTGGGCCCAATGGGTAGGCAAGGACATCCTTCAGATTCACCTTCCTGCTTTCAGCCACCAGGATCATGTGACTGAAAAGGTTTCTATCTGCCTTCAGAACCACATCCTGTGCTTTCTTTCCATGAGCTTGTTTTGTGCTGACATTGGAGAATGTTTTCAGACTTTGCTTGGTCATCTTGTCGTGGAATTTCACAGGTGGTGGGTCTGCATCTAACCTTGTTTGCTGGAATGCTTGGTAGGCCTCTTCTCCTTTCTCAAGAGCTCTCAAGAGATCTATGGTCACATCAGGTGGAGCCATGTTGCCAGTGGAGAGGCTAACCAAATCAATCTCATCAGGGGACATAGGATTGAGCCAGTTATTCTCCATAAGGTCCATGAGAGACTGGACATCTGCTTCATCTCTCTTGATCCTTGGACTCTGTAGATCTGGATGAGACCATTTGCACCTGCCTTGACCTGTCAGGTCTCTCAGCTGTCTGAGGTACATGCTTCTATACTCAGCTGTGAGATAATATTTGGTCACAGCTCCTGGCTTCAAGCTGAATCCCTTTGTCCCTCCAGCTGTTTGGGTGTCTTTGTTCACCGTTTCTTCTATAGCTTGGTCAACAGGGATTCGGCCAAAGGGATTGGTGGAGCCCAGTTGGACTGAGAAGCCTCCTTCCATGAATTCTGTGTACACATCTGGGTGTGTGATGGGCAGCTCAGACATCTGGGCGTAGTAGTAGGGGAGGTAGCGTGCATAATTCATCCTGTCATAAGCAAAGCACCATGGGATCATTGCTCGAATGCTAGCCAAGTGTAGCATCCAGTCTCCCTCTCTGGATGCTCGGATGAGCCCCAACAAGATTTCAACCATGTCCAAATAGGACATCCAGAAGTTCGAGAGGCTGCCGTTTCCACCTCTAAGGAACTCACGGTAGACTTCAAATAGATCCATGATGCGTGTACAAGAGCTGTTCTCGAGGACCTCCTTCAAAGCATGTTGTAAGACTTCTTTCCCAAGGCTGTCAATGGTCTTCAGTGTCTCATTCAGGTGAACCATGTCATTCCTGTGAGTTTCTTCCAACCAGGACAGGAAACCATTCAAGGTCAGTCGCATGAGAGCCTCATACAGGAGCTTGTGTAGTCGCACTGCCCTGTTGTACTTGCGGCCATCCATAACACCAGCAATTGAGCCTTCTGCAATCATGCCAGACTCAATGCAGAGGTCTTTGAGTCCAGCATCTTGGAAACGCTTTCCTATTATTGCCAGCAGTGTGCAGATGGTGTGGAATACCCCAAGCCTAACGATGATATCATGGAACTTGTCATGGTGTTTCCATGTGATCTCGACAGCCTTCGCATACAGGGCTTGGTCAAAGACACAGACAATCTTCCTCAGGCCTAAGCACTGCATGATGCTCAGTGACTGGTTAAGCACCTCGTTGACAGTAGACATTTGTGTCGCTGGAGCATTGATGGTAGGCAGATAGCCTATATTGTCGGGGATGACCGTCATCTCTCCTCGAGTCAGGATGTTGAAGCCTGTCCAGCTGCTGACTGACTGTTCTTCTTGTTGTGACATGCGTGGTAGGACCCAAAGAAGGTTTTTCTCTCTGGCAAGCTTAGTATTGGCTGCAGTATCGGCATCTGACTTTTTGCTTTGTGGTGGCCCTACCCGTTGTCCAGCATTGTAAGTTGGTAACATTGGTGGGGGTCCATCAATGCTTCTCTTCTTTGTTTTGGGGAACAGTGGGCATGGGTTGGACAGGAAGTGGGTTGACTGGCTTTGCTTGCACAGCAATCCCATTGACTCTGTGAGATGTTCCCTCACCACTGACAGTTTCTTCAAGACGGTCGATATTGTCCCAGGCTAAAGTTGTGAATATGCCAGGATGGATGTTAGCTGGAAGGGCAATGCCACTCCCTGATGATGAGAGTTTCTGGAGACACAGGGCAGTGTTGATCTCTTCCATCTGTGAATAGGACACACTGTGACCAAGTCGGTTGAGGATGTTTATCAACTCTACATTTCCTGTCAACGATTTGACACTGAATGGCAGAACAATGTGCTTGGAAGGCTTGGTATTTTCACATGTCACTGCATATACTATGTCATGGCCAAATGACTGCAGAAGGCACTGCACTCTCTGGGATGCATGATCAGGATCATTTGAGCCTGTGAGTAGAGAGTACAGGAAGATAATGAGCGACTCTGGAATGGTAGGACATTCTGCTTCTGGTTTGACTTCAGGCGGCCAGGTTTGAGGAACATCTTGACTTTTAATGTCTGCTCTCAATTTGATGGCTGCTTTGGCTATAACATCTTGTGCACTGACACTTTTCAGGGTCTGCAGCTCCCTTTTGAGAGACTGATTTTCTTTGGCAAGTTCCCTCATGGACAAGTTATCGGGATAGAGGAGGAATTTTCCTTTCTCATCAGGGAATATCTGCAAGGCTCCAGCAAACTCACTCTCCAGGTTTCGCCTTATGTGCTTCTTGGTTGATTCCTTGACTTGGGCAATGCCTTGGGAGTTCATTGAAGCTACCAGTCTAGAAGAGAGATCAGTCATTGTCATCACTTGAGGATTGCCAAAAAGCTCCATCCTGATGAAGAGGAACAGCTCATTGTATGCCTTATTCACAGCAGCTTCATACTGGGCTGCAGCATCATCATCTTCATTGCTGGCAACCTCTCCTTTGGAAACCTCTTCTTTGGTGTAAAGTCTATAGCATGACCTGTGGTAGTGCCCTTCAGCTGCTACAAGGTCTCTACTCACAATGGCAAGGATTCTGCTGTCCCTTTTCTTTGTGGCTGCACTCCTGATCTTTGCATCAGCTCGCAGTTCTCGACACTGCACCAGTACTTCTCTCGTATTCTGTCTCTTGGAATATTTGCTGTTTTTCTGACAAAATATGCACTCTGCATCATAAGTCCTAGATGTACTTGGAGCATGTCGAGCTACTCTCTTAGATTGTTTCTCTTCAGCAGAGACACAATTTTTCTTTTCTTTTGCAAGGAGGCCATCAAGAATTTGCTTCATAGTGAAGATACTGCGACACTTTCTGTGGTAGTAGATTGCTGGAATCTGTCCCTCAGGAATGTCTTTTGCCAGTTTCAAAACTGGTGCATGATTTCGTATCTGAGCTGCCCTGAGCAGAGTTCTCCATGAGTCGACACTTTGTAGTGAAACCAGCTTATCTGTATCATCAGAGCAGTGGATAATGCACTCCACCCGTGGGCGCTTTGGTATTGGGTAAAAACTTGCTTGTTCACCAGTCGCCATATTCAGTCAGTTTTCACCTGCCACATACAAACAAATACATGTAACTTAGGTGTATGAACACTACTAAAACAAAGTTTACTTTGCTTCACCAGCGTCATATTACCATTATTTATCTTACATAGCCACAAATAGATACATTACCTAGTTGCTATGCAACAGCTGTATTTTGTCCACATGAGGCCGCTAAAATCAACACAAGATGAAAGTTCCTCGTAGCCACTTTAACTAATCATATTAACATATACATTAAAAGAACATGCTAACATTATGGGAAATTAGCTTACAATCTTCTCCAGAGTGAGACAAGAAGATAGATACCAGTTTCCTCTATATGTGTTTAGTAGAAAGCTATCTGGCTGCACGTTAGCCTAGCTTAGCACAATGAATGGAAGTACACAGTACTGGTTATCCTTGGTTGTTGGCCAACTAAGAACTGTCCCAGAGTTTAAGCTAGGCTAATCAGTACCAGGGGTGTTGAAATGCTATATTTGTAAAAATCTGGGCAAATACACAATCGTGAGAGGCACAGAAAAAGGTTTCCTGAAAGAAAAATGAAATAGCTGCTCATTTGGAAAGGTTATCATGTATTATTTTACTTCTGTTAGTGTACCAAATAAAATGGCACCAGTGAAGTTGTGTCACCTTGGGTGATATCGATATCTGGTCTGACCCATGGACTAACTGGCTTTGGTCTAGTTAGTTTCTTAGTAATAATGCCCTTCTAATTTAAGGTTCACAATCACCTCACACAATGAAATAGTATGGGTATATTATACATTTCCTGAATCTTTACAGTCTTGTGAGTATTCCAGTTTTTGTGTTTTGTGTCCCTGATATTCCTAGATGCCACAGGGCTAAAAGAAAGTATATAGTTTAGGCGAACATTGCAGAAAGATGTGTGTTATTGACGGGTTGAAGAGCTCAAGTGACCTCTATATTTGTGAGAAATATCCACAACAGGGCTTGAATGAAAGCTAAGAAGGTCCCCTTTAAAATGATACCAAAGGCAATATTATAGAACATTGAAAAATGTCCTGACCATGAGGCTAAACCAGGATATGCACCAGCGTCTAAAATGCAATTTACTTTAGGGGATGGTTAACTTCATGAGCTGATAACTGTGATACAGCTGCCACTCAGGAATGGTTATCATACCAAAATATCATCTACAGACATTGATCCTTTCAAAAATTATAAGTAAGTTTTGCCACCTTGAGTGTACCGAAATAGGAAATTTTGGGCTCTGGCCCATGGACTACATGGGCAGGAGATACATGAGGACAGACTCCAACCAGCTCAAACAATCCTACCAGCCAGGACAGCTGAAGCAACTGAGGTTCAAATGAGAATCATGGCCAGACTAAAAACAGTCAACCTTTGGGCTTGGCTTCCATGTCTCAGTGAAAAAGTACCATCACAAAGCCTGCTTGCGGATGTGAACACAGCCCTATGCAATATCGCGACTGCCACTATAAAAGAGACAAATGAGCTTGTATATGCCATTGCAACTGCAATCCGGAAGATGCTTGGGTACAGGAATAAGAACGCAGGTCACCCATCAACAGTACCCTCCATGGAAGAGAAGGCTGGAAACCAAGATCAAATCAGCACGGAGATATGTTAGCCAGTTAACAGAGGTGCAGAAAGGTGTGATGGAAGAAAGGTTCTGGTTGAAGAAGTACAGCAAGATGTCCATAAGTGAGGCCCTGGAAACTGCCAAACAAAGGCTCGCAGCTCTTGCCGCCTGGCTGAAGAGATACACTAGGGAAGCATGAGGCCAAAAGAGTGAATGGCATGTCCCTGTTCCTCAAATAACCATCCAAAGTGTACTCCCAGCTGTAGAGTAACAAGAGAACAAAATCAGACCCACCTAGAGCAGAGACTGAGCGATACTGGAGGGATATATGGGAAAAGGAGGCATCACACAACACCAATGCCCAGTGGCTGGTGGACCTAAGCAATATCCCAGAACAAAAACCAGTTAGCGTCACAGTGGCTGATATCCAACCACAAGTCTCAAGCCTAAAGTGCTGGACTGCACCAGGTGCTAACATGATTCAAGCATATTGGCTGAAAAAGCTAGTGGCACTCCATGAATGCATGGCAACATAAATGAACCAGCTGCGAACATCAGGGTCTCACCGTGACTGGCTAACATGGGGGCAAACAATACTGATGATCATGAAGGATCCCCACAAGGGTACAACACCTTAAAACTACAAGCCCGATGATCTGCTTCTTCACAACATGGAAGATCCTGTCTGGCATCATAGTAGCTAGGCTGAAAGGGCAAATGAATCAATACATGAGCAAAACTCAGAAAGGAATAGGGAACTGCACCATGAGGTCAAAGTATCAGCTGCTGGTTCATTGAGCAGTCAACCAATACTCTTAAGATCAGAGAGACCAACCTGAGCACAGCTTGGATTTACTTTAAGAAAGCCGATGATGCAATGGCCAACCATGGTTACTGACGTGCTTGGCACTCTACAAAGCAGACAGGACACTAATAGCCTTCATCAAAAACTCAATGTGGCAGTGGAAAACAACACTACAGGCCAACTCAAAGACCATCACACAGGTAACCATCAAATGTGGCATATAGGTGATGTACTATCCCCATTGCTGTTCTGCATAGGCCTGAACCCCCTAAATCACATCCACAGAAAGAGTGGATATGGATACAGGTTCAGAAGTGGAGTTACTATCAGCCACCTCCTATACATGAATGACATCATGCTGTATGCCAGGAACGAACAAGACATTGATTCGCTGATCCACCTCACCCAGATCTACGGCGATGACATCGGGATGTCATCCAGACTGGACAAGTGTGGTTGGATGATGGCAAAAAGAGGAAAGGTGGTGACGACTGTCGGGGTTGAATTACCAGATAATTACAGACATGCGGGACAGGTACAAATACCTGGATATTCCAGAGGCAAATGGAAGCCATGAAGAGGCATCAACGTGTTCAGCTAAAGTCAAATACCTCCAGAGAATGAGGCATAACTGAGCAGCCAGCTCAATGGGAAGAAAAAGATCCAAGCCACCAATATATATACCTTAACAGTTACCAGATACCCAGCTGGAATAATAAGCTGGCCAAAGGCCACAGATATCAAGACAGAAACTCCTCACAATACACGGAGGGTTCCATCCAAAGTCCAGATCCTGAGTCTCTATGACTCTGAACCCCAATAGACAGCCCACGGGCCAGACCAAAGATCCAAATGTCTTGCCCGCACTGACCCATTGGCACTAACACACCTGTCATAACATGTGAAATAAAGTGCGCAGCATGCGAAATAAACTGCATACTACGCTACTTTATTTTGACCTCACCCCACACCATACACTTGACCTATTCAAGTGTATGGCGCCGCAGAGCGCGTGTAGACAAAAGACGTACTCTGCACTCTCTATGGTATTTGACTAGCCATCAGCTAAGTCACAGATAATCAATAACTGTCCTAAATCAAGAACATTGCTCGCGCGAAAAAAGCAAATAGTCAACCAGGAAAGCAGTCAGTTCAAATCTGACTGGACTGATCAGTTTTGTCTGTGAATGTTCTCATTCATCCAGGTCATGGTTATCCAAAGGAGTTGAATCAAGTGCAACTGGACTTTGTATATATCCGTGAAGACATTTCGCCTCTCATCCAAGAGGCTTCCTCAGTTCGTGCCTTTCTGACTAGGCCAAGCTAGTCTGACTGGCTGGTGATGAGACTCAGAATTTATCCTCTTTGGAGTCGTTGTCAGAGCTATAGATGTCCATGGCTCTTTGAGTTCCGATGTTTACCAACGCCCGTCGCTAACAAAACCATAGATATGAGTGGCTCTTTTGTGTACCGATGCTTGGCTGCGCCCGTCATTATCGGAGCTATTGATATGCGTGGCTCTCCTGTGCTCCGATGTCCAGCCACGCCCATCGCCATCGGAGCTATTGATTTGCATTTGTTTACCAGCGACGGTCGTTGGGGGTGTTAGTCTCGACTTCATTATTCAGTGGTCATGAGTCGTTCAAGCCGTTAGTGACCGACTGTTGTTCTTGGAGGCTAGGCTTCTTGAGTCTCCTGGGCAGAGATGAAAGGACGGCATTGTAAGTGGGAGATAGGTGGTGTCGCAGACCTCCTCCTCTGTTGGCAGACATGTTGCGGAACAATTTGGGTCTGACACCCTTAAAATGGTGAGGGAATATGAAAGGATGACTCGGAAGATTGTAGACTACAGAAACCCCTTGTGATTCAATCTGAGATGCAGACAACACAGGCTCATACCCACTAGCCTGCGCCTGTGTACCACAATGAAAGGACATAGAGCAGACAGAATCATAGAGAAGGCACAGAATCAACTCCTGAATTAAAGAGTGAGACAGGTCCATTTCACTATTGAAGGGCTGAAGGAGAAATCTGACCAACTACTCCAGCAAATAACATCCCACTTGCCTGGTGCAGTCTTGGAGAGGATCGCTGATTTCACCAAGAAAGTCCAACTATCTCAACACCACAAAACCAAAGAAAGGCAGACAAGGAAGTTTCAAAACTTACAGCGACGAACCAACAACACTAGCCAAGCAGATATACTTACCTGGAGACAAAAGACTGAACATCCCACACAAAACGGAACGCAGAACAGATGGATCAAGAATCTGTCGGACAAGGTACTTACCCAATCAGAGAAGGAGGTCTTAGCCAAAGGACTGAACTTCGCCATGACACCCAAACAACTACCTATAGTTGACCTCATCACATCCACAGAATCAGCCATAAGGAAAAACAATCTAATGGAAACCGAGGCGGAACAGCTTCGGTTAAAGGTGTCAGCAGCTCTGTCCAATGCAAAACTCCCACCTTCCAGCCTAACCATGGAGGAAAGGAAAGCTGCGACAGCCCTGGGCAAGGATGAAAACATCACTATCCTTCCAGCAGATAAGGGGAGATGCACGGTGATCCTCAACACAACAGACTACCACGCCAAGATCACATCATTACTCAGCGACACCGACACCTATGAACCTCTGAGATGCGATCCTACTAGTGGTTACAAGAGAAGAATAATAGAATACCTACAGAAACTGCAGAAAGGAAGAACCATTTATCGGATACAATACCACCGTCTCTACCCACAAGATAAAATGTCATGCATATATGGATTCCCTAAGATCCATAAAGATGGAACCCCCCTCAGGCCCGTCGTCAGAAGCATAAACTCGGTCACGTACAACATTGCCAAACATATAGCCAACATCTTGACCCCTTTAGTGGGCAAAACACCTCACCATATCCAAAACTCCATTGACTTCGTGGACAAGGTCCAAGGTGTAAAACTGGAACCGGATGAAACCATGGTATCCTACAACGTGACCTCGTTATTCACCTGCATCCCAACCATGGAGGCTTTCGAAACTGTGAGGCAACGTTTGCTATGGGATGACACCCTCCTCAATAGGACCAACCTCAGCCCAGACCAGATTTGCCAACTACTGGACCTTTGCCTGAACACTACATATTTCCAATTCAGGGGCCAGTTTTACAGACAGAAACACGGCTGTGCAATGGGCTCACCGGTATCGCCCATTGTGGCCAACTTATATATGGAAGAGGTAGAACACAGGGCCCTGAACTCCTTCAGAGGAACACCTCCGAGCCACTGGTTCAGATATGTGGACGACACATGGGTCAAAATCCAAACACCAGAGGTGCAAGCGTTTACCAAACACATCAACTCAGTGGACAAGAACATTAAGTTCACAAGGGAAGACGTAAAGAACAACAGTTTGCCCTTCTTGGACTGTGACATCCACATTGGGGAAGACAGGAGCCTCCACATTGGGGTTTACAGGAAACCTACACACACAGGCCAATATCTACTTTTCGACTCACACCACCCTCTGGAACACAAACTGGGCATCATCAGAACTCTGCAACACAGAGCTGACAATGTGCCCAGCAGCACTCAGGCCCAACGAGAAGAACACAAACACCCGAGGGGAGCTTTAAAAACCTGCGGCTACTCCAGTTGGACCTTTGTGAAAACTGCAACACGTTCCAAAAAGACCAACCGGGTGAGTGACGAGGGGAAAAGGAACAGAAGGAAGAGCACAGTCATCCTGTATGTTTCTGGGGTCTCCTAGAAACTCAGGAGAATTTTCAACAAACACCGCATCCCGGTATACTTCAAACCCAGCAACACACTCCGACAAAGACTGGTTCATCCCAAAGACCCTGTACCACACACCCGAAAAAGCAATCTGGTGTATGCTGTACAATGCAATGAGGATTGCACTGACCTATACATAGGAGAAACCAAACAACCACTACACAAACGGATGGCCCAACACAGAAGGCCAAACTCCTCAGGACAAGACTCAGTAGTCTATCTACACCTAAAGGAGAAGACACACTCCTTCCAGGACAGCAACGTACACATTTTGGACAGAGAAGATAGATGGTTTGAAAGAGGGGTGAAGGAAGCCAGTGTGAAACTGGAAAAAACCATCCCTCAACAGAGGAGGAGGTCTGCGACACCACCTATCTCCCACTTACAATGCCGTCCTTTCATCTCTACCCAGGAGACTCAAGAAGCCCAGCCTCCAAGAACAACAGTCGGTCACTAACGACTCCAATGACTCTCATGACCCCCAACGACCGTCGATGCTAAACAAATGCAAATCAATAGCTCCGATGGCTGGACATCGGAGCACAGGAGAGCCACGCATATCAATAGCTCCGATAACGTCGGGCGTGACCAAACATCGGTACACAAAAGAGCCACTCATATGTATGGCTCTTTTGGCGACGGGCGTTGGTAAACTTCGGAACACAAAGAGCCATAGACATCTATAGCTCTGACAACGACTCCTAAGAGGATAAATTCTGAGTCTCATCACCAGCCAGTCAGACTAGCTTGGTCTAGTCAGAAAGGCACGAACTTAGGAAGCCTCTTGGATGAGAGGCGAAACGTCTTCATGGATATATACCAAGTCCAGTTGCACTTGATTCAACTCCTTTGGACTGATCAGTTTTGTTTTATATTACTGGACCACGCCAATGCCACACTGACATGCTTTGATATGCATGCAGACCGCAGCTGTCTGCAGAGCAGATGATCTCAAGCTACACTTCTTGTAATGCCAACTACCCTACAAAATCACATCACTGCAAACAAAAAACAGCAAATATGATAATGTCATACAAGCACTCAGTTTCTATGATCTGTAAATCAGCATCAGCGCTAGTGCAACAGCTGCATCAGTGCATGTTTCATGGACCCTTGCTGAAGCTAAGAAGTCATTCAATGATGCTGAGCTGATTAAAATATGTGCAACTGATATGGTTGGAGAAGTTTTAAGTCATAATGACAAAACAAGAAAATGGTTGTGGAGCAGGTGCCACTGTCGGCTAACACGGCAACAAGAAGAGTAGAACTTTTAGTGGAGGAGAGTTTTTCCAATCAACTCATCGATTTGAAGAAAACAGGAGACACACCACTAGCCATAGACTCATCCTGTGACCTAACTGATATGGAACAGCTATCTGTGTTCACAAGATGTTTTGATGGCAAGACTGTTCAGGAAGAGACAACACAAGGGCTTGGTAAGCAGGCTTGCTGCTGTTAACCCAGCGCTCTTAGCGTTTCATTGC